>NW_006262075.1:4263648-4308648 GCF_000493195.1 Citrus x clementina | reverse complement strand
GTTCAGTCCGACTTTGTGCATTCTTCACCTCAATTTTTTATTTATATATTTTTTCAAAATCTCCATTTTATTAAGAAAGTTTTGCATGAAATAGTCGTAATAATACTGCAGCATGAAATCATATTATGTGTTCTGAATTTTTTTCATTATCAATGATTGATCAATTTTTAAAAACAAGTGTATTATATATTTGAACTTATCAATGATTGATCAATTTCAAAAGTAAGTTTATTATACCTTTTGAATTTTATTAGACCAGTACACAATGCAGTAGTGCCCCATTCACGACTTCCTCCATTTGAAAAATTGATAATTTGATATCCCGTTGTTGACCCACCTCTTGATATCAGGATTAGGTGCCTGATGTTTTTATCATACAAAACAAGATCGCTAAACATTATCGATGGTTGCCTTGTCATCAAATAACTCTAAACATATCGACAATTTTTGCTTTTCTTATTTCATCCCTATATGGAAATCACGAATCATACTAATATTTATAATAGTGTGGGCATAATCACATAACAGTGCTTAGCTATATTCAAAATTTGTTTGTCCAATCAACAATATAACAATTGAGTTGTTCATATTTATATAATTTTTTTTAAAAAAATCAATGGTTATCATTTTAAAAGAAAAAAATATATATAAAATAACGAAATAAAACAAAAAGAAATATTTGCAATAAACAATTGAAAATTTTGATGATCTGGGCCCTTGAGCTTGTCCAACTGATCATGCTTTGGGCTAGTCCAACTGATGATGCACATGCCTATGGCAAGAAACGGGGCTCCAGAGCCCCTACATCCTTCGGGTCGGAAATTCTTCTTCTGGGTTTTATCTTGAATAAAAAATTGACTAACAGGTAGTATCCAATAAACCCTTGACTTGATCGGGAAAACCCAGCCAGATTGCATTTTCAAGATAGAGAAGCTTGAAAATGTTCTTAAGCAGCAGGTTTCTTTCCTTCCCGATGGTGATTGGAGCAGTTATGTAAGTTCGCTTTGTTTGTTCTATTGTTCTACACTTCATATCTTTAATTTGAGTTCATCATAGTACTTGGATTCATATTTTTCTTGAGTTTATTCTATTCATTGGAATTAGAAATTATCTTTTTAATGCGTGATGTGTATTTGGCTTTAATTATCATAGCTTGAAGCTTTAATATGGAATTTTATCTTAAATAAAACATAAGTCCATGGAATTGTAATAATCGAAACTGAATTGTTAGAAACCAGATTTAGAAGCTCCCTTATGATTATTTTGTAGTTTGGAATAGTGGTGGATAATATGTCTTCGTACTCTCCTGATCATGTACTCTTGAAGAAGTCCTTTTTTTTTTCCTTTTTTGTGTTTGTGTAGGTTGCTGGCCCGCCATTTGAGTTAATTTAAGTGAATCCCTTGTAATTGATTTGTTAGTGATTAATTCCTAATAACATACATCAACAGTTGACCTTTGCCATTTGCGTGAGATCAAGGAGATTCATATAGAAATGCCAAAATGGAGCCGGAATATGTGATTTGATTAATGATTTGATGCAATCTTTAAGAATTGAAATTTGTGCAAAAGATGGTGTCCGGAACTAAAGAAAAAGTTACATGTATGCATGCCTTAATCAGGTACGTGGATAAGGTATCCATAGAGCCATGTGATCTTGATCCTTTGTTCATTTTCTGAAAATAGTAGAGCCATGGCATTGCAATTTTTATGAGCAGCAAACCTGCAGTTCATAGTGTACTGTGATTGAGATGATACTGGCTTCACTTCTCGCTTTGATTTTGGAACAGAATTGTGAAGGTGGCAGTGATATAGAATTTATTTCCTGTCTTCAATCGCAGAGTGTTTTTATTTCTCAATGCTGTTTAATTTTCATATTCATATTATTTTTCTCAGCCTGCATTAAGGTGATGCCCCTTATTCTAAAGCAACCTCTTTCAACTTTTGCATTCATCTTTTACACCATTTTGCCTGATAGAATGAAGCTTCTTGCAATTCTTAGTTTTCCACAGAGCTTGATCTGATTATAGCGAATATCTCTAGAGCTGTAGGGATGACTCAATTAGGCTTTTTTGCAGAATTGGAGTTGTTTCCGGGAAGGCAATATTTGGGCCCCCACTTGATGAATACTGGAGAAAGAAGCTTCAGGAAGAGGCAGCTGCAAAGGATTCTGATGCAAACTCAAGTTAGCAGATCTTATACTGAATTTCCTCTCACCTGTTGATAGGTGGAGTAGGAGTCTTTGATATCATACAACATTTCCTTTTTGAGGAGGCTTAAAACGTGTTCAAATATTTTCTACTTCTTGATGTTCTTCATTGCAGAATTTGAAATGAGGCTAGTCCAGTCATGCTGAATTATTCAACTGATCAAATGTTTTCTGCTCTTGATGTTCTTCATTGCAGAATTTGAAAGGAGGCTAATTCAGTCATGCTGAATTATTCTACTGGTAATCAAGAACCCTTGTTGATTGATAGGATGCATTTTGTTTAATTTTTAGTTTTACTGGTCAAAGGAGAAAGTATAAGCAACTTCATCTCCTGAACTGTGCTTGGATTGCAGCACTCAAATAAATACTGCCCTTTTTTTTAGGAAGAAAGCAATTGACCCCCACAATGCTTTTATGGATATCCAAATCCTTGCTCTCACACATTGTGAGTGCAATAGTTTGCCCACTAAGCCAAAAGCCCATTGGTAAATAATGCCGTTGAACCTTAAAATTACTTCAGTGGTAAGAGTTATATAGGCTTCTTGCTTTCTGTTACATGACCACAGTCAAAATTTCATTTTACCTAATGTTTATTACCTGAAGATATCATACGTTCTCTGTTTTGTACAAATGCGCATGTATGAATGTTTCATATATGTAAAAAGAGCTGACACTGATTGTAGCATATGATAAAATCTTATAGAATGCTCAGTTCATGGGGATGCTTAATAATATCGCTTTCGTCTAAATTTCTGTTTTCTAAAGAGAGAACGTATGATTATGAATTGAATGCTTGTAATTGTTAAGGCGACATAGGTTATGGTATAGTTTTGTTCGTTATAAATGTGAAAGTATAGCATGTTTTCACATGAGGTGTTCAGTCCTAAACATTTAAGAAGACAAGAAATTCAATAGCAAATCAGAAACAAATACATTCAAGCAGACCCACCAAGGATCAGAAGAAACACTCTGCAACACGACTCAATTATTCGAGAAAGAATAATCGATCTCGAAGAAATCATAATTTCGAAGACGACGCACTAAGTAGCCAAAATAGCTGATGTCTCGACGCCTGCCAGAAAGGAAGATTTTACGTACTGTCGCGATTTGCTAATGTATTTCAGGACCACAGCACAACTACTTAACTGAATCAATCAGAAGCCTATCCATATCTGTTATTTGTTGTAACCAAGGCCAAGGAAGTTCATGTTCATCCACATACGAAATGAACCAAGCAAGTTGCCGTGCTACACGAAATCAAGATCTTACATGTTTGCAAGATTATCTTAACTTCAAAATTCAGTTCGCCACTTAACTCGATATCCAAATTACAAAAGAATCAAATAGAAAACAGGCAAGAGTATGAGTAGAGTAAATTAAGAATAATTTTCATTTGTGATTTCAGTATACGCTTAGGAGTTTTATGGTAGTCAATCATAATGACGTTCAGTGACATACAGTGGAATACAACCAATTTACGGTATCAAAATGAAAATGAATTACAAATGCGTTGTAAATGTAATGACGAGTGGGACACCCAACCACTTAATTCCACAAATGAAAAAAGGGAATGGCGAAGATTCTTGTGGCAAGAAGCATCAATCAACAGCAAAATAACTTCCTTGATTATGTGGGACACATTAATGCACTTTCCTATGATGCTGCCAGGGGAAGGTTGTTAACCGTCCAATGACGAAATGAAAATAGTGAACTTAAGAGGGCGCCAAAATCCAAGGAGCTTCTAATATGTGCAAACACAAAGAGAGACATATCGTAGCAACAGCAGAAGACCTAGCAGTAACATATCTCACAATCTCAAGACCACTGTCAATAACAGTCTCATTAACAACGTCTACAGATCTTTTCATACCATCAAATAGCTTCTCCAGCAAGATTTCTAGGAAAGATCTGACCATTTCGAAAGTAACTCTCCCAGAGACATCAAGGACAAATTTCCTATTGCTTGGCACTGCCAATGTAGATGACACTTGCCTAACCCACCCACTATGTTTAACTTCGCCAAACGAATTCCTTGCTTTAAATTGAGTTGACAATGCTTCTTGCCCAGAAAGCTTCTTCCTTCTCGCACCCAGTCCCTGATCAACAGCCAAGTATGGGGAACCTGAGCTCGAATTAGAACCTGTTAACACTTGATGGGATGTTTTGACAAGAGTCTCCATTGTACCATTACAAACTGCTACCATCATGTCTCTCACTTTTCCTTCGTGTTTGGGGTTAGTCAATGCCGCAAAGAATTGATCATATGTGTTTACATCCAGAGTCTTATCCAGATAAACAGAAACCGCCGTGCTTACTAACATTTGGATACAATCCCCAATTAGTTCTCTACTCCTCTCATCGCCACAAACCGCATTCAGCCATCTTGGAATTGAATTGTTATCATGGTCCATATTCATCGAACGAGTAGAATTCGAATGCATTTCTCCACAAGACTTCCCCTCTGAATAAAAGGCCATAATTAAGTTCCTAGCAAAGCTTCCCACAACAACAGAAGCAAAACCAGACCCAGCTGTTGTAAACAGCTTGTCGAAAACTCTGTCCTCAAAACTAGGATTATTGTTTGCACCCTCATCACTCTTAGCCTGGAATCGATATCCACGCAAAATTCCTCTAGTTAAAGCTTGTGTGACATAAACTACCGACTCAGAGAAGTCATTTGAATTCATGATTTTGGAAATTTGCTTAAGACTATTGGGAATTTGGTCCGAATCAGACTTCAAGAAATCTTTCAATTCCTTGGAGACGACTCCAAATGTTTCAGCAGAGTCAGAGATAGCCTCTGCGATAGAAATCAAAGCTCCTAAGAACTTGAAAACTCTCCTTCTCTTCCTAGCCACAACTGGCAGATTATAAACCTTGTACACGCCGTAACCACTAAAACTACAAGCTGCGACTAAAAACAGCCACTTCTTCTTTTCCCGAGTAAAATCAAGACCCTTTTTCAACAGTATAAGCTCCATAAAAAAAGACTACAATATCAAAAAGCAATATTGATTCTAACCCACAAAAAAGCCACACTCCCTGCTATATATTTCCCAACTAAAAGAACACAAAAAGGAAGCTAAAAGAATTCTAAACTTGCTTTTCTAGTTCTTATTTTCCTATTGGGTTCGCAATAACTGAATCATCAAAATAAAAACAAATGAAAGAGGAGGCAGAGAAGCAAGAACAGACATCCGGGGGGCTCTGGCTCTCATAAAGGAAAAAAATATGACGTAAAAAGGTGGTTGCAGAAGACAGTGCCCTAACTTGCGGGAAAAGGGAAGTGTTTCTGAGGGTGAGAGTGTGCGACTTTTCAATTTTCAGGATATGGAGGAGTGGCGGAGAGAGCAGCGAGCAGCTAACCTTTCATAATAACCACCGCCTGGAAATTTGTTAAATGCGAATTACGTAGCTGTTGATTTTGTGGGTCAACGAAAGTTTGCTTTTCCTCCAACTCACCCGGTGGATCTCTTATTTTGAAAAAAATACAAGGTTGGTTGTTAAAATGGCCTTACCTGTTTACCCCTATTATGAGCTAGCCTCAAGTCAACTACACGAGTCTCCTACACTCTAATCTCTAATTGGACAAACACCGGCACCAGCACCTGCATTCTCTTCTCCAATTTCCTTCTCTTTCCCCTTCTTTTCCTTTTTCTTAAAAGATAGATTAAAAAAAAAAAAGAACGCGTGTTTCTTTTCTTATTTTTTATTTTGTATAAAAATCTATAGTACCTTCTTTTTTTTAATAATAACAATTATAATGATGATAATAATAATTCCTTTAACTTCATATGCATTTTTTTTTTTTTGTACTCACTCATTTCTTTTTTTGTTTTGAAATGTTACCGCAAATGCACAAGAAATTAAAATTTTCTTTGTGGTTAGTCTGGTCAATAATATGTTATGTTAAAGAAATTTCCATCATGGAAACCAACGAATTCGAGGAAAGTGTTTTGAGTCCCCCACTTTCCCCTAGTGAGACTCTTTTCCTCCCTTTAAGAAATAGAATAAGATAAAATCATTTTTAAATAATATATGATAAGATAGAAATATTTATCGTATAATATAATTTTAGACAGCATTATAAAAAACTAGAGTTTGTCTTAGTAGTACTATGATAATAAATATTAGTTTTTTAAGGAAAAAAATTAAAAAGCTCTCAGCACATTATGTATTCGCGATTAGGATTGGCAAATTGTGGGGTTAGGCGGAGCTTTTCTAAGCCTATGCCAAAGCCTGTGTAATTGGTAATCAACCCAAATCTTCTTAAAGCTTGTCCAAACTTCAACAAGTCGGACCTAAATAAGCCTAGGCCGGGTTTGGGTCTTCAATAATTTTAGTTAAGGTTGCAAGGTCTTATTTTTTCTATTAGAAAGCTTTCAGTCATCACAATTTTATAATGTATGCAGATAGAGTTTTTTACATTCTGCTAAGGCAATTCCAAAAAACATAAATTTTCAGATACTCTTCCTAGAGCATCTATTCGAGATTTAGCCATTTGGATGTCATTCTAATGGGTGCAGGCTATGAGGTTATCATTTTGCATTCATTTGTCTTAGTTGCCAAACTTTATATGTATAGACTAGTTCAATGTAGAAATAATACTTGTTTGAGGTAATGGCTGCAATTCTTGGGTGGTTTCGTGGCTGCACTTTTGCACAGTTGCTTTGCTTGTTTAATTTAGGTTTGGTTGTGGAGTAATGCTATAGCCACAAATTCTTGTATAAATTTATTTTATACAAACTGATGTGGCGTTAATTCATTGGTTGAATTAAATATTTTTTGGCCCACATGATTTATTTATATTATTTTATATTTTCATTCAACCAATGAATTAATATCATATCAATTTATATAAGAGTTTGTAGCTCTTTGTTGTGACTTTAAGTCATTAACTTGTGTTTTTTTTTTCCTTTTCTTTTGTTCTTTTAATTTATAAATTATAAGCCTAGGCTAGTAGGCTTAGGCTCAGGCTTTTTGCAAATGTCCTTAACTAGGCTCGTTTGGGGTGGACTTCAAATCTATAATTTCATGATGTGGGCCGACTTAAAGCTCACAGGACATAGGCCGAGGCCGGCCAAACTTGGGCCAAGTTGGACTTTTTTTGCCAACTTATTTGTTCAATATTATATAATACAAGAGATTAATAAAATCTTTAGACATTGACAATACCGCCTCTATCTCTTTCCATAATCCACATATTTCGATCGATTTATTGTACACATTATCTCTTCAGTAATTGATTAAAGTAATTTAATACTAGTAACTGTACGTTTCAAGGTTATTGTTCTAATAAACATAATCCCTATAGTACCCACTATAGAAGAGATGAAAAAGTTTGATTTACAAAAGTAAGCTAGAATTATCCAAACCCAACCAGAAAGATCAAAGTTATTTTAGAGGGAATCAGGAACATACATAAAATTACAAATACTAGCTTCAGATAGAAGTCAAAGCTGAATAATTACGAAATCCGAACTCGATGTCCAACATCGCAGGTAAGATCAGGACACATACCCCACCATGACATTGCCACTTCAGCTTCAAGCGTGGGGTCCACAAAGCCCCGACTCACATCTTGCGGAAAAGCTTTGACTAGGTAAACAGTGCAACAAGAATGATAAATACGTACATAAATCAATCACGCTTCCTAAATCCCCTCTTAAAAATAGGACACCTTCTCCTTGTGGTTGTGATGTGAACCCGAAGTTGGAGACCGCGAGCCGCCGCAGTTCGATAGCATGCAAATTCTGATAACCAGCCACTTGGAGGACGCATGTTGCATACGTGGCAAGCTGGCATCGAAAGTCTAACTCTTCAAACCTGCGCCAACGCGTCCTCGTATTCTCCTAATTTTTACTAAAAGTTAAGAAGTATAAGAGAGAGAGAGTGTGTTTTATGTTTTCTGGTTGTCTTTGTATTTAACTCTTCTCATATATTTTGGAAAACAAAAGGAAAAAAATTAATAAAAAAAAGGGCAAAAACAAAAGAGGTGGAGTTGTTTTCATTTCCCCGTTTGGGTAGAGCATTTTCTGTTATAATGACTCTCCATTTGTTTCGGCTGTGAGTATTTCCGCTACCATCAAAACGTTCTATACTCGGAACCTTTCCGTATTCAGCACAGTTTGGTCTTACGCGTTTCCCACATCCGATTCTGATAATATCAGCCGACAAAAGAAGCTTTCCTGAATTTCTTCTTCAGCTTAGTGAATACCATTCGTGCAAATTAAACTCGATTAATTCAAAGGTATTTGTTTTATGTGTATTTAAATCATACTTCTGATATTTACTTTTCGTTTTAGAATATTTATTGTTCAACGTCGGCTATCAATAATGGAGTTTTCAAGAACTTAAACGATCAAAGGTGCTTTAATTTGCCTTATCAATTATTCATCCTATGTCTAAATTCGTATAATCAATTCGAATGGGATTTTGTTGATATATATATATTATTTCACTTGATTCCTTTTGTTTATTAAAAACCACTCTTCTTCTTTCTGAAGAAACATGAATATGAATCGGCGTACCAAATAATCAAATTAATTTGTACGGAATTCTGCAGCTGTTTCCTCGCTTATTTTCTCTATCATAACAATGCATAGAAAATAAAAAAAAACATTTTGAAGGAAATTTCCTGCCTTGTTAAACTAGTTTTCTAATCCAAAAACATCAGAATTCAAGTTGGACTCAAAAACTTCTTGATATATAATTTCTTGTATTCTTGATATTGAAGAAATAGTAAGCTATATAGAACTTGAGAAATTTCTACACAGTTGCCTTTGGAAGATCATATCATATTAATTACTTAAATTACGAAACAAGCAGACGCCGCTCGCTTATCTTCTCTGCCTCATGCAAGTCCAACATTAATATCTGTCTTGTGTTTTGAATATTATACTCAATATGCAATTAATAAGTTATCAATTAAGTTCGTGCATATATGCAGCCTTCTGTGGTGTTTACAAAAGCTCCACGCCCTTCCCTATGAACCAAACTTGAAGCTCTTCTAATCAAGAAAATGGAAATAATCCCTTATCAGCCTTACATCGACCCCGAATTTGAATCTCTCATCGAAAGAATTCACCCTCCCAGGTATCATAATAATCTTCTTTTTCTCTTATCCTCTTTTTTTCTATTTTCATTTTCCTTTTCCAGATTTTCAATGACATACTATTTAACCTTTGATGCATGATATTTGATTAGACGCAAATCATTTTTTTTAATTTGCAGGGTTTGTATTGATAATGACGCATACCAAGACTGCACGCTTGTTAAGGTTAGAACAATAAATGATTAATACATTATTCTTATATATGGTGCTACAAATCAATTCATTTAAATGTGCCTGTTGTTGGTAGCTGAGTATTGAACATTTTAAACTTCCCGATAATTTTATTTATTTACTTCTAATATTTTGAGTTTAATAGTGGGTCCCTAGTTGTTGGAGATTCCACCATAGATGTAATGTCTCATGTGTGAATTAACTTTAGAAAGATACCAGGCACGCATTTCATCAAGATTACGGTTGCTGGTTGTAACCCTAGATAGTCATTAACCAATCGTTTAATTAATTAATGATTCTGATTAAGTTAATATAATAATAAATGAATCAGTCCCTCACTACTTTCCCATACTCCGCTATTATGAGTGGAAGTTACGAGGCGGAAAAAAGTGAGTGATTTGTGGCCTGCAGCGCCATTAATAGAAATCATTTTTTTTCTTTTAAAATTAATGTATCAAATAAAAAGAGCAAGATGAAAGAAACCAAAAGCTTATGACAGTTAGCAGAGATTATTTTCTTAGCTTTTGAATGTCAGGGAAGGGAGGGCAGCAGCTGCCAGGCAGCAGTTGTGTTGTTTGCATGGTGGTAATGTTTAGGAGAAGGTAGCTATTCGTGTAAAATACTTTGATTTCGTTTACATCAAAACAACTATTGCCTGCCAACCTAACCAAATGCGTAATCTAGTTGAATACAAACCAACCATGAAAGAGTGATATCATTATATTGTATTATATTAGATGTAAAGACGACAGACGCAGTTTTCATTATATTGTGATTATGACTGACGCAGTTTTCATATAACTTTGCCCAGTTGCTATCTAACTCGGCTTTTGAAACTGGGATGTTGACATCTAATTTGAAAGTTTTCACGGGCTCCATTCCTTATTTATTATACACATAGCGCATACGATGAATCAGTAATTTTCATGATCTGAAACAACCTGTATCACGATCTATAATGACTTTTTTTTTAAAAAAAAATATATATACATGATAATAATAGGTTGATAGCGCAAACAAGCACGGGATTCTGCTAGAGATGGTCCAAGTCTTGACAGATCTTGAACTCGTGATATCAAAATCATACATTTCCTCTGATGGTGGATGGTTCATGGATGGTAAGCACTCGATCAACTTCCCTCTTTACATCACCTTACTCACCTAGTATGTGCGTGCATTTATTTATATCCGGATATTTTATTTTTATATTTTACAGAAAACAGAATTTAAATTACTTTATGAACTAATTTATGAGCTATAGATGAATCACGTACCCACGATGGTTCTGTGGCTAACTCATGTGGGTTTGTTTTGATTGCATGATGGCATTCAGTCTTCCACGTGACAGACCAGCTCGGAAACAAACTCACTGATGAAACCCTCATTCTTTACATTCAACAGGTTCCCCCTCTCGAAAAAAAAAAAAAAACTCTCTCTGTGTTTATTATTATTTTTAGTATTTAATTTCTTAAAAATATATATGTATATTTTTCAAAAAGAGACGCTTATTTATATATATGCATATAAACAATGATTACTTGCAGGCGCTGTGCGCTAGCAGAAGAGGAGGAGGGGCATCAAATGAAGTACAAAAATGTCTCAAAAGAGATGTTAGACCACGGCACGTATCAACCGAAAACACGGCCTTAGAGGTGACTGGGGTGGATCGACCGGGTCTAATGTCCGAAATATCAGCCGTGCTTTACGAGTTAGGATGCCACGTGCCTGCTGCCGTGGCATGGACCCACAAGACAAGGGCCGCGTGCATATTTTACATAGAAGATGGGTTGGAAGGCAGGCCCATCACAGCCCCAGAGATGCTGGCCCACGTAGAAGACCAACTAGAGATTGTGGTTGGGGCCCATCATGGGGAAGGGGAGACAAGGAGTGTGAGGCTAACCACTCCCATGCCCGGTCGGACCCACACGGAGCGGCGTCTCCACCAGTTGATGTACGCCGACCGGGACTACGAGCTGTGTCGGGGCTGCGATGGTGGTGCTGGCCATTGGAATGGGTGTACTCGGACCCATGTGTTGATAGACAGTTGCAAAGAGAAAGGATACTCGGTAGTGAACATTAAATGTGTAGATAGGCCAAAGCTGTTGTTTGATACTCTATGTGCATTGACTGATTTGCAGTATGTAGTGTTCCATGCTGCAATTAGCTCAAAGGGCTGTTTCGCCGATCAGGTACGTACCGGGAATATTCATCTTCACAGAGAAAGATAAAATTTGTTCAGTCAGTCATATTAGCCTTTTTCATGTTGAGCTAGCTATTGTTGATGTTTTGTTTGAATGCTGAAATGGCAGGAGTATTTTATAAGGCAGACGGATGGCTGCACTTTGGACACAGAAAGCCAAAGGCAAAAGCTAACCCAGTGCCTGATTGCTGCAATTGAGCGGAGAGTTTCACATGTATGTGTGTCTATACATATAGTTCACGTAATAATAAAACTCTGCTGCTCATGCTTAATTTACAAGCATTCCCTCCGTGCATGACTCGCGATTTAAGTACTTTTGTGCAGCAGGGTTTGAGGCTAGAGATTTGTACTCAAAATCGAATGGGACTGCTCTCAGACGTTACACGAGCCTTCCGCGAAAATGGACTCTCAGTATCCATGGCTGAGATCGGAACAAACGGAGAGAAAGCAACCGGTTCATTCTATGTTATGGATGCTTCGGGGCATGATGTGAATCAGCGTACTGTGGAACTTCTGAAACAAGAGATTGGGGGATCCGTCTTGGTGGTTAATAAATCCTCTAATCGAACTTCTCAAACTTCTTCAGTAAGTCTTAGTAGAAGCAGCAGCGGCGGCGGCAGCTTGGATGATAGACCAAAATTTTCGCTAGGGAACTTGTTGTGGTCTCGTCTCGAGCGTCTCTCAGGCAACTTTAGCCTCATCTGATCGTGATCATGAGCTAGTTCCCAACTCAGGAACTGCTTTGATCATCACGTACTTGTGTGAGTGTGTCTAGATTAGTTTGTGTGTTCGGAGTTCAGCTTCTCTCTCTCTCTGCCTTAGCTAGTCGGTGTAGTCTGTGATGCTTTGATCTACAAAATATGCTCTTCTTGCACAGTCATATGTATATAAAGCATAAATACAAATAGTAGAAGGCAAAAAATTTGAAAATCTTCCTTCTATTAGAATTTGGCTCAAATCTGTAAGTAACGCATTAATGCCAAAAGATCCATGGCCAAACACTCTGTGTCCCTACACGGTTTCAGAAGGCTCTTTTCAATTTGCAGGAGAAAGGCATGTGTAGAGCCAAAGGAGTCTGCATATATGCAAATCAAAATTTCAAACGAATGCAAAGAAGATGATGCTATTGCCATAAACGAATTTGGATCACAGAAATATCATTTCTTT
Organism: Citrus x clementina; assembly: GCF_000493195.1. Lineage (NCBI taxonomy): Eukaryota > Viridiplantae > Streptophyta > Magnoliopsida > Sapindales > Rutaceae > Citrus > Citrus x clementina. The sequence goes on along the minus strand of NW_006262075.1, from coordinate 4,295,789 downwards.
GTCCAGCTGTAAAGGGACTTTTCTTTTCACGATCCTTCCATGCAGCGGCTGCCAAAAATACGAGGCCTGAAAAAATTCCAATTGCCTTTCATTCTTATCGATAAACAAATGCAGTTTTACTGCCGCAAATCAGTAAGATTAAGGCTAATACTTGCCACCGCATGCTTTGCTATAGGGTTGCTATTCGGTTTTGTCTGAACCAAATTGGAAAAATGTCGGTTTGGTTCGAACTATGTAATAAGAACTGAATCGATCAGTTTTTCAGTGGCTAATACATACAATACTTCTTTTCGTTATAAAATCATTTTTTATCAATTTTTTGTAAACATAAATAATTAATGATTACAATTGAATTGGACTGAAAAAAAAGATCAAATTTTGGTGAAAAGTCTAAAAATTTGGTTAATATAAAATTAAAAAAATATTAAACTTTTTGAACCAAACCAAACTTAAGAACCAAACCGAATTATTATTTCGGTTCAATTCTCTTCCTAAGTTTGGTTCACATTTGGTTCATAAATTCTCGAACCGATCAAGATTGGTTTGGTTTGGTTCTTGAGAAAACTAAAATGAACCTATTAACATCACTCCTACTATCATAGGTTGATTCCTAAAACCTTATATATATTTTCTTGTTGCCTAAAACGCTATTTCCTCTTGTTAGGTGGAGAAAAAAAAATTAAAAGAATGAAACCACCTGTTGTTTGATAAAGTTATTAGTCGAAAACTCCGTGATTTCTAAAAAACATTAAAGCTCTACAATAAAAGCAAAGAGTGATAGAACATTAAATGATAATATTACGTTTGCCATGAATAAGTTTCCACAAAAAGTCAAATCTCATTTGTATGCCAAACAGACGGTGGGCATATGGCAATTGGCAAAGGCTCATCAAATAATATATCTGTTTCTCGTGTTGAGAAATGCTTTAACGCCTAGCTGGGCGATATTCATGATGGTTGGTGATACGATGTAATTAAATCGAGAGAAATCGAAGGGCTGCAAGCTAAATTTAGCCTAAATGCAAAGGTTGGCGGTTAGGTTAGGGTTTTAGGTATCTACAGTAGTTTTAAGGCGTTTGTGCTCTTCTTGGCATGTGTAAGAGTAAAAGGATATGATAAGAACACTGATTTCAAACACCACATGGCTTGTCGTAAGAGAGATCATCATTATTCATAGGCTTTTGAGTTTTGAGGCCAATGTGTTGCATATGTGTGATGTATCTTAATTTCTTGGTCAAGGCTAACAAGATTCTTGTCTCATCTCGCACGGGTGTTTAATTAAAGAGGCAACTTCGTCCTCGTATGTAGACAAATTTTGTTTATTGTGTGGAGAATTTTGCCCTCAAATTCAAATTCCAAGCATCCTATTCCGGCACGCTGATGCCTAACTTTGGTCGTGGTTAAGAAATTTCCTGTCTTACCTCACACGGCTACAACTTGATTCCTCGCAGAGACTTTTGATCAATAGCACGTAGCAAATTAAAGCTTTTTTATTTGTGGCCTCTTCTACGAGAAGACTTGATAGGAGTTTGCTAATACTGCATTAGGAATGTGAGAAAGAAATCCCTACTTTTAGCAGATTTGATCAAAATATTACTCATTAAAGTGCTTATATCCAAAAATGTAAACCAAACAATGCTAAGAAAGTGCAAACAAACATACATAAAAATTTAGGAAGCATGAGTAACATAACAGCACATGACAATCATATTCATATCACAAACTTAAAAAAAAGGTTAATTCATAATTTCTAAATTCTTTACACATATATAATTACATGAAACATGACTAAACAGTCCTCAAACACTATAGAACTACCACAGTCAGCCAATATTTCAACAAATGGGTTGAATCCCTCTATTTTTTCAGTATGATCCAATTAGCCTACATTAGTAAATATAAACCCACTATGTATCGGTGGAACTCCTTAACCTTTTTTTGTCTTTCTTTTCAGTTGATAACACAACCTCACCCATAATCAATAAGTTTGAGATCGGGGAAGTACAACTTAATCCTACTAGTGGGATAAATATTGGCAATTAAGACCCTAACAGGCCAAAATAAGAATAAAAACACAACCTTGTTGTATATATAAATCTATTTAAGTTTTAAATTTTATATCTAAGGTTTTGATAAGTCTGTATATGACTCCTAGTCTCCTACCGCTATTCCCATCCAAATAAATACAACAGTAAGTAGACTTTCCAAATCTGCCCTTCAGCTCAGCTCTTCCATACTATTGTATTTTAAATTTACAAGGATTTTTATCAAATTCAATTAAATAATAATTAAAAAACCAAAAATAAGAGTATTAAACAAAATCAAACTTCCAAATTAATGAATACAAACAGTTCCTCCATGGAAGGAAAATGAGAGGGAGAAAGTATGTACAAATGAGAGAGAGAGAGAGAGAGAGAGAGAGTCAAATGGGACCTTTGGCTATGATAGTGATGGTATGGCGGAGGTGGCTTTGTTGGCTCCACCGGTTGGCGTGGTGATCGCAAAAAAAACTGCAAGATTGTGGCTTTTGCTCTTTTTTTTTTTTTTTTTTTTGGGATAAGAGATCATTTTCTTTGATCTGAAAATGGCCGGTTTTGTGGTGGCGGTCAGATGAGAGGATAAAATTTACACAGATAAGGGATAACATTTGTACTGTTTGCAACATGCATCGATTCCTTCTCTTTTTTTGCATTAGTTTTAACTTTTTGAAAATATTTAACATTTTTTTAATATTTATGGTGGGCCAAGCGGAAGAGAGAGAAGCACATGTTTGCCATTTTCCTTTCAATTCTTCGGAGTCGTGTTCTTTGCTTCTTTAAAGAATCAAACTTAAAAATTACGGTATATTGTTCAGCAGCATCTTCTGCTTATCAGTAGATACTCGGTTACAATTCATCCCGTATTGCATGGAATAATTTCTCTTTTTTCCTAAAAAAATAAAATAAAATAAAACCGAAAAAAAAAAATCCCACAAATACTTGGGACTAATGAGGGTCCAGATATTCATGTAGTTGACTGTCCTATAGACATGAAGCCAGGAGAAACTCCTGCACTAATAAACCATAAAGAATCTGCAATTACAAGAAGAAAGAATTTGTGATGGAGATTGGAGAGTGAGCATCTTACTATGATCTGAAAAGTAGCAACTCCAATTCTTCTGGTTTACACTTGGATCGTCTTTAAGCCTGCAGCAATTGGCATGCCTATGAATCCAATGACTATGCTGGCAAACCACTGTGTCAAAGTAAGAGGCGTTGTATTGGCAAAAGTGCCCAGAAACTCAACAATTATGATCTGGAAGAAGACGGTGACGCCAAGAACAGATGCAAAAACATAGTTATCCAATATGCCTTTGAAAACATTTATTTCCTCCATCTCCCGCGAGCTTATCTCATTGAAAATCTGCAGAATTTGATGAACAGACTTAGAAAATCGATAGTATGCAAAGAATGCTCAAGAAATCTTTGCAAGAAGTTTACCTGACAAAAGACAAATGAGTTGAATATAAGTGTGTTCAGTTCTAGAGTAGAGTCGGGGCCATCAAGCCAAAATATTGCTTTTCCTTTTGCCTGAAGCAATGATATCACCATAAATTGATAAAGTGACTGCCCTAAGATATTCCTCCACATGACATTACTGATGAAATTCCCTCTCTTTCCGACTGGTGGACGCTTCATTAATTCATCAGTTGGTGGCTCTGTTGCAAGTGCAAGAGCTCCCAGTGTATCCATGATCATGTTGACCCACAATAGCTGCACAGCTGTGAGGGGAGCACTACCTGGAACATTGTTCAATGCAAATGGATAAGTAGGAATCAGGAGTACTGCTTAATACCAAAGAGCTGAATATTCAAATTCAAGGGTAAAAAGGTAGACAAGCAGTGTGCTTTCTTACCAGTCAAGCAAGCTGAAGAGAAATTGACAATCAGCGCAACTATGTTGACGGTCAGCTGGAACTGCACAAATTTTTGAATGTTTATGTAAACTGAACGTCCCCATTTGGCTACTGTTGCAATTGTAGAGAAATTATCATCCAAAATGATAACATCAGCACTCTCCTTAGCCACCTGAAATATGGGAATTACATTACTTGAATATTGGCACCAACCGGAAGCCATTTTTTATCATCAAAGAAAAGCTTCAGAGTTGATTCGAAAACTGACAGACTTTACGAAAATGCCAATGATAAGTTTATTAACGACTTATGTCTCACTATGAAATCATTTGTAGTGTACTAACCTCAGTTCCAGCAATGCCCATTGCCAGTCCAATATCTGCTTCATGAAGTGCTGGAGCATCATTTGTACCATCACCAGTTACGGCGACCACTTCATCAAATGTAGTTCGCAAGTGCTTTACCAATGTATGCTTGTCTAGAGGCGAAGATCGAGCCATCACCTGGAAAAGCAGGTAAAATCATTAAGTCCCTCGTTGGTTAGATAAAGCGACCTAATCATCTTTTCAAAAATAAATAAATAAATAATAAAAAAGGTTACCTAATCATCGAGCACCAAAATGAAGAATGAAGGTTTTCTAGTAAGTAGAATGTAAAAAGTACCTGAATTTTGGGAATTAATTCCATCAATTCCTCTGTAGTCTTCTCTCTGAAAACTGGACCTTCAATGGCTATACCATCATCAGTAAGAATCCCACATTCCCTTGCTATAGCCTTTGCAGTGTTTATGTTATCTCCAGTAACCATTCTTACAGTGATACCAGCTGAACGACAGACTGCAACAGACTCCTTGACTCCAGGACGAACAGGATCCTTAATACCCACAATTGCAATTAAAGTATACCCAGAAACTGGAATCGGGTTTTCAGGCAAGAATCCAGTCTCCAGTTCCATAAAGGCAAGACATAGAGTTCGAAGAGCCTCATTAGCAAACTGATCAATGGTAAGTTTGAGATGGTTAAGGGATTCTTCATCTAGAGGAACTACTTCACCAGTTGAATTAACTACCTTGTCACATCCAGATAAGACTATTTCTGAAGCTCCTTTACTATGGGCACGTAAGCCTCCTCCAGGGAGCTCCAGCACCACTCCCATCCGTTTCTTTGAAGAGTTGAAGGGCTCAACTTTAACAATTTTAGATGTTTGTCTCTCTGCCTGGAAATCTCCACCAAGAGACAGGCCAAACTCCAATAAAGCAGTCTCAGTTGGTGTTCCCAGTATCTCACGTTTTCCATCTTTGTTGACAACAACTTCACCCCCAGTGTTGGTAAAGATTGACTGTAGCAGGAGTTGCACGGCAGAATCAGGGATCTCAGAGCACAAGCTAGAAGCAGAATCAGTTTTACTTACTTCCTTGACATTCATGCATATGCATGATTTCACAACAGTCATGTGATTAGTTGTTAGTGTGCCAGTTTTGTCACTACAAATACTGGAAGCTGATCCCATTGTTTCACAAGCTGCCAGATGCCTGACAAGTGCTTTGTCATTCATCATCTTCTTCATCGCGAAGGCAAGGCTCAATGTCACAGCTAATGGAAGCCCCTCTGGAACTGCAACAACAACAATTGTCACAGCAACAGCGAAGTATTCCAACAGTTTCAAAGCATCATCTCCCGACCAACTCCAGATGCTCCCTTCTCCCAGTTTATGACTGAGCAATCCTTGCACCAAAACAGCAAAAGTCACGACGGCAAAGAAAAGGCCTCCCTTTCCAATAATGGTTGCCACTCCATTCAATTTCACTTGCAAGGGAGTTTCATCATCTCCTCCTTCACTTAGAGTAGCCATCAGTTTACCCCATTGGGTTCTCATTCCAACAGTCGTAACCATCATCTTGCACGAGCCATCTTGGAGTTTGGTTCCGGAAAGCATAAAAGGATTTTCTTCATTCACCATAACTGGCTCACTCTCTCCCGTTAAACTTGATTCATCAATCAACACAGAAAATCCTGAAACAAAAAGTCCATCAGCCGGGACCTGGTCTCCGATACCAAGATGAACAATATCACCAGGGAGTAAATCATAAATTGACAATTTCTGTCTGAATCCATTCCGCGTGACCTGAACATAGATCTTCTTTTTCTCCTTGTCTAGATCCTTGAACTGTAAAGACTGGCGATAATCGCTTGTAGCTGTAACGAACACAACCAACAAGATACTAGCAACAATTCCAAGACCATCGTGGGCACCGTGAGGCCATCCTTCCATTACAATGCCAACTATCAAGGACACAAAAGCACAAGCCCCAAGTATCATCAGAGTCATATCCTGAAGTGCTTCCCAAACAAATACCCAGAAACTCCGTGGAGTGCTTTCAGCAAATTGATTGAGTCCATATATCTCTTGTCTGCGATTGAACAAATCAGTATTGGAAGTGAGCCCATCAGAGATTGATGTGGATAGTTTTTCAGCAATGCCAGTGACACCACCATGAAATTTCAGTTTCTTCACATCATGGCCTTCGGTAATTGATCCCAACTCTTCGGCGCACACTTGAAAACCAGCGGCTTTGACTTCCTCAGGTACATTGTAGTCGCTTGGTGTCACACCTGCAATTAGTCCATGAAGAGGGGTGAGGTTGAGGAAGATTTTTTATACATGTAAAAGTTCGTTAATTTGAAGAAGCCAACTCACCTAAAAGAAATTGGATGGCAGCTTTTGAAACCAGAACTGCAATGCGCAATTTCTCCTGCATATGGTAAAAACAGAAAAAAGAATTTAGCCCCGCAAGTTGAATTTCGTAACACATTACAAGTTAGTTTTCAAAGCAATGATCCCTACACTGCTCTGCTCTGCTCTGAAAAATGAGTTACATCATCATCAGGGAATTGCTCCTATAATATTTACTATATGCTAAATAGAAGAATCTAGATTCTACAAGAAGTGTGATATGATATGTTGAGTCACTTGCAAAGATCGAGATCATGTCAGCCCTCAGAATGCCCATTCTACCACTGACGATTGTTCATGCATTCGGCATTTATCTCAAGCAGGGTTTGCTGCTTAATTATTTCAAGTTCAGGGGAATTATAAATAATCAAGCGAGATGAATTTGTAATTAAGCACCAGTCATAAACGAATAAATAAATAATTCATTTCCGGATATATATATATATATATATACTGCATACATAAACAAATCTTTTGCTAGCAGGGTAGAGAATCTAGTTTTAAAAAAGTGGCAAAGATGAAGGAGAATATATATATATATTTATTTATTTATTGGTATCGTGCATGATTTGGCTATATCAGAATGACAATTTAGTTTTACTAAAAGAAATATTATTATAGCCCTCACGCCTCACCAGATGAGATGGCACGACCAATATGATGAACGATCATGATTAGCAAATGATCTTTTAATAAGTTCATAAATATGAATGAAAATATTGGGAAGTCGCATGCATGATAAGAAATTGACAATTAATACTTCGATCGTGAAGTATGAAGGAACCTGATTGGTTTTGCGCATAGCGGCAGCCTCGTAACGTTTGGAGAGGTTGGCAGTGAACCGAAACCTGCGTTTCGGATTCTTGACAACTCCGCATAAATTTCTCCATTTCTCCAACGCTTCAGTTGAAGAGTGTTTTGGTTTCACCCCAAAGTTCTCTTGCAAATAGCTCTCCATGATTCCCCACTTCTAACTGTTTCTTATTTCTTCAAGCTACGTACGTACTAATTAAAAGGAACCACTAGATTTATTTTATACATGCAAATTAAAGACAATCCGAAATTACCAGGAAAAAAGTTGAAACGAGTAAAGAGTTGGTCGCGGTAAATGCAGCCGCAGTACATGGAAGTTTCATTGATATTTTCTTCTTGGTACTTTTTTTTTTTTTTTCTTTTTCCTTTTTTTTTTTTTAAGTGAATGGAAAAAAAAAATGATGAAGATGTTTCGATTTATGTGAGTTTGATTCGTGTAACAATTAAGTTCAGGCGTGATATTAACAAAATGGACTAGTACAAATTGTGGAGGAGATTTGAGAGGGGAAAGAGCGAGGAGTAGTATCCGATCCGAATTTTGATGCATTTAATTTGCTCGAATAACGCCTAAGGGTAGTTAACTGTGTCTCCTGTTCTTATGGGAGGGAACGGGTTACTAGGAGTCAAAATGATTTAAAAAATTTTTAAAATCGTTTTATTAGATGGATCGACTAATTATATTTATGGGATAGCTGTTAAGCTGCATCGTTCACCTAAAAATAATTTTTCATGACTCCTTAATTATTTAATTAAATAACAGCTGAATGTCATACACAAAAGTTGATTTTGAATTAACGTAAGCTACATATTATATTTATGGAGCTTTGAGAAAGAATTTATTAAATTTGATTACGAATTAAAGAGTTAACTACTAACGGTGTTATACCGTTAATACTAATTTGGCGTTAGTAAGTAGTTACGTTTCAGAAGCATTTAGCATCAGTCGTTACGCGTCGCACCCACTACCCGGGCACACGCGGAAAGAAAAAGAGTAAAGACAAAGTGGTCGCCTCCCCTCCTAGCTAAGGAATTGAGCCTAGGAAACGTCATTGACTTTTTGCTTTTGCCTTTGCTTTTTCAGGCCGTCTCTGCCCGAGCCATCAATCGTTGATTAAACTTTGTTTGCCTACAATTATGACCGAATTAAACTACATATAGAAACCTAATAGTCTCGCTCATATGACAAAGCTATATATATATATATATTGAAACTCAAATCTGTAAATTAACCAGCAAACAAAATTTTCCCATGATGTGGTTTATATCTAATCGTCAAGTTATTATCTAAATCTAACATTGTTTATCGACTTGTTTCTACCAGTGAGACATGAATTTTAGTTTTTTCCACTTCTGTACTGATTAACATTTGCATCGTGGGGTTGGTTAGTTCACATATTTAGTGGGCTTTTAATTGATCGGACCCATCGGGTTCAGTGACGCGCTATCATTGTGAATAGCTTTCTTTAATTAATACAAGACGAAGCTTCGTGAAGCAATTTGGTCCAATAACACAAACGCTAGCCTTTTGTTTTATTCCCTCTATCTAAGACTATCTAAGACCTGTTACACAACAGCATAGGGAAGAGCAATTCCAGGTCCAGCTTTCATGGCATCTTCCGAAGAAGACTATTCAGATAAAATTACAACTAAATCTTCAAGCCTAATTCACTGCCGTCATCAATATGCAATATGCTGTGACAGCCAACAGCACGAGGATAATCAACAAAAATCTCCATCAATTAAATCTATCTTGCAAAGAGCATAAGAATAACCTCTAGCGTGAAGTGCAGTGGTGATAAACAAACATGAGGACGATCAACAAATTTCCCATCAATCAAAACAATAACCTCCACTACCCAGGAGAATAGACTGCACAAATGCCAAAATGCCGCTGCAAATTTCCAAGAAAAATGTTCAAAATAGAGAAATAGATGACCATGGTATCACCTAAGCATCAAAACAATTAATCCACAGTTACCAAGAACCTAGAAACAAATTTATCTTGGAACTCCTTATTGACGACACTTCTCAAGTATCACCATTAAATTGGAAAACCTCTAAAATTCCAACAATGCATCATTTGCCTGGAAGAGGATCATCAGGGCTTGAGGGCAATGGCCAAACCAAACCTAGGAGTTTTCTCCAACGCCTTAGTGTCAACCTCACTAGAAATCGTAAGCAATGATTTTGGAATAACCTCATGCTGCAGCAGCGCACCAAGCTTTCCATGGTTGTTGAGCTTTGCCTTCACTACTGTGAGGTGATCAACAGCATATGATCCTCCAACTGTAAAAGTATTCTCATTTGTTGAAAACCTTCTGGTGATCTCTCCCACAGCAGCACTCTTCTTCAAGTTGTCCAGATGATGTACGTATGATGCTCTAATTGTGTCTCCCTTGTCACCCCTTAGGAACACAAAAAGAGAAAGAACATGTGAAAAAAAACCTCTATGTCACCAAAATTTCTAATAGAATAGACTGAAAATGAATCTAAAAGCTTACAGAATTATTGAAGCACATGAATCTGGTTTGGTCACACTAATGCCGGCTGTGTACTTTGTAAAATTACCAGATGTGGTATCATACCCAGCCTCAGCACCAAAAGCAATGCTCGGGGTACCAATGGTGGCTGTAACATCAATGCAAGGGGATTGATTCAAAGCAATGGCTGAAGTAAAGGTGGCATGATCATGGAAGTACTGAACCTCCAACTACAGAATGAAAGGCAGATAAAAGTTCAAAAGGGTAAGATTGTCTTCTACAAAATGTCAGCATAAGAGATGCCAAAACTTCATACCTTGCCAGAGTTATAATCAGGCACTTTCAAGGAAGCAATAGCCTTTGTTGATGGAAGGATCTCAGTAAGAGTGAAGGTTGTCAAAATCTGCAAGAAAACAGAGAAAGTACATGCTGGCTCAAGAAGGAATTTTTGAGGTAATTTTTTTTTTTAAAACAAAAAGGGAGAGAAGAATGAAGAAGCCCACATTAGACTCTGTGTCCACTTTGACATCGAATAAAACATTCTTATACTTGTACTGTGCAGCAACATCACCAGCAGAGAGTCCTCCCTTTTTCACAGCAGTTGATGTGAGAGCCTGAAAAGAAGAGTAAAAAATTACAAAATTACTCAATAATTAGTCAACAGAGAAAAATAATAATAACGGGACCATCAAAATTTCAGAAGGCCTGATGATAATCCATTCCTCTAGGGTTCTAACGAGGAACAATATCAAATATGGTCATAATTAATCAGACTTCATGTTCTGATTCTTGGAGACTTTGTATAGAAGACACTCGAAACTTGTAGAACGACAATGTTCTAGCAGAAAACTGCCACAGCAACGGCCTGAGCTAAAAATTATGCTTTCATCTAATGTAAACAAAACAAAAGACAGCAATAAATTAAGTATTTATATAGATAGTTTTTAGATACCAATCCTGGGCAACCTAAGACCAAGAGAAATGGAACCTTAAGCTCCACACCACCAAGTCCGTAAAAAGGATTGGTCTTAGCCTCTTAGGTCCAAATCCCTTCGGTCACACCTTCCAGACCAAACTGCACGTTTCACAAGTCTACTGTTAAATAACCGTAGTAAAAAATACAAGCTTCAAGATGGATTCATCCATCATTTGTAACATGCAACAGTGAGTTTTCCACTCTTGCTTCCAAACGGATTACAATCTAAAGTTTCCCCGAAACATTCACTTAACAAAAGCCATATATTTCTTCCTACAACGCCAAATAACAGAAACCTTAAACTTGTAGCACAAGACTAGGATCTGTTTTGTCATCACATAATTAAAGAACGCCAAATAACAGAAACCTTAAACTTGTAGCAGCTTTATTAATAATCCAGTAAAGAAAATTAATCTTCAATCATAAATTGCCAATGAACTTAAAAGTTCAAACACCGGCAGCCAATACAAAAAGAAACAAAGCGAAGGAATAAATTTACAGACGAAATCCGAGAACACATTCTCTCATTAAAATCGAAAGTTCTAGACATGCAGCAGTACTTAATCAAAAAACGGTTGATAATAAATAAAACCATGATTAAATATTCAATCCTAACCCACAAACAGAGAAAGTTACAAAGCTAGATCAGTAAACGAATTTACATACAACATACCACTCCGGCACCGCTGTAAGTGGAGATACTGATTTTCTGATCGGCGTTGTAGTCCTTCGTCAAAAGATCTAATTACAAACACAAACACTCATAACTAAACTTCCGATTATTATTATTTTTTTAAAAATTTTCTGTGTTAAGAATGAATAAATATAAATTCATAAAAAGCAAGACAGATGCGGGCGACAATAACCTTTGGCTTTTTTACCGATGTCGGCGAAGAGCCCCGGTCCCTTACTCATGGTTGACTAGTGAGAGAGACGAAAGTGAAGGATCTGTGCGAAGTTTGGGAGAGCCAGAGGAGTGGTTCAATAGTAAGGGAAATGCTGCCAGGGTTTATTTTCTTTTTGTTTTCAAATTTTTTTTCTACCACGAATGCGGAGAAGTCAAGTCTGGTGATTACCTGTGACCTTTTTAGGTAACAGGCAACTTTTAGACCGTTGGATCTGATTCGAAGCAAAGTTTATTGTTAGTTTGTGGTGTGGGTCGTAGTCGCAAACTCCCGGAGACTGGGCTAAACCAACCTTTGGTCACAGCTCACAATGTCTAACTGCCACGAAGGGTCGTTTCAAAATCACTTTTTTTTTTTTTTTTTTTAATTTATCACTTGTGAGATACTATTACTTCAACTAATGCTAATTTTAGTTTTTAAAAAATACTATTATTTTTAAGTAGTCATTTTTGTGAGAAACGTCATAAGCACCAACCTTTATTTTGTATTATTATTCGAATTTGGGTGACTGCAAAACTAAGAGTCAAGTTACGATTTAAGGAGAAATAATCACAATCTAATTTTTGTATTTATAATTATCATTCCATTTTTTTATATTTAACACTGATTTTTTTTTTACGAACTAAATACGATATTTAGAGATAATAATTAGTTAATGTGAAAACCAAAAGAATTCCTCACAAATTTTCAATTTCTTATTGAAACTATTAAATTGAAATATTAAATAGTTACTCTGATTGAGCCTGAGAGAGAAAGAGCTTAAGAAGTATAACTAAGAGTTTAATTTATTTAATTTTACCAAATAAATTTTAATTTAAAATAGAGTTTGGCATGTCAAAAATCTTTTATTAAATTTTGATTTACAAGTTACTCTAAATATATATAATTATAAGAGTATAAAAATATCAAAACACAACCTTTCAAATATTTTTAATTTACAAAAATTAATATCATTCACATACCTGCATTTAAACCTATTCAGCCTTCAACGAAATTTAAATCTATTTAATTTTTTTTAAGAGCCCTAAAATATCATATATAGGAACAAAATAAAGAAACTTAATTCATATGATTGGCATCGAAAGATATAACTTTTATAATTAATACATCAACTTCAAATAAATCGTGAGAGAGCGAATGGTTCATTGAACATGTTAAAGTTCTTCAGATAGTCCATTCAACTGCATAAAAAGGTTTAAGGGTTGGCAGAATCCACAATAGGTCGAGTGAATCACATCACCCTTCGCTTCCATACTCCTAATAAATTCTAAAAGCGTTTTCCCATATATCTATGTTCATTTGATTGAAATACAGTAAATAAAAATCATATTAATTGATTTTTTCCAAAACTTAAATCATAATATTAGCAAAATCTTTAGCAAACTGAAATCATAACATCAACAAAAACTTTAGCTGGCATCGCATTACAGGTGCAGATATGGCAAGCGTGGAATCACAAAATCTTAAAACTAAAGGAACTGGAAACCATGAATTAGATCAGAATTCTGACCATATAAAATGATCTTCCAAATTCCCAACCATATTTTGTGTAACCAAATTTGAATTTGCATATTGTACAAAACTTACTTCGGGTGCAAGAGAAATTATTTTTAAGTCAAATTGATAACCATATCAGCTCAGAATAATATGGACCTTTAAAGCAAACGTCTTGGCTTCTCTATACAAAACCAGTTGAACTTGTTATATAGACGCCAACTTTTAAATGTATCAATCTGAGGACCACAATCGACTGGCAAACATTGTTATTGTTAAGAATTTCACGGATGTTAAAATCTAGGCAAGCCATAATCTCAACATTCACAACACATTCAGAAAATGCTTGGTTGAATGGCATGAAAATTTATAGTTGAAAACAATTCTGTTGTTCCGAAGACAGAATAGTATCTACTCAACTTTGTGAACTTTTAGAAAATAGAGGAACATTCAGTTAAAAAGCATAAAAAAAGCTGACTAAAATTAGAAGGAGGGTTTATAATTCATGTATGAAAACCACAGCAGACTTACAGTCCACTCTCCTAGAAATCAAATTCAATCCGACTAGCCTAGAATACACCAATATGCAACCAAGGTAGATTTTTATAAAGATAATATATTATCATACAAAGAATCACAATCAGATGAACATATGCATCGTATAATCAAAATATTCTTCATGTAACTTCGGCATGTGAAATGGTTCACGCATCTCTATCATTATCCATATTCATGCAAGTAGTAACCAATAACAATAATAAACTAAGCAACCAAGCATTACTATGCTCTGTTACAGCCATACCAAAACCACAAGCAACAAAAAGTTAAAACTCCCAACACATAACATGATTGACTGGTATTCAAAACAATAAACCTTCTAATCAAACTTGTAACCGGTCTAGGAAAAACTATTATGCATCAATGCTGCATTGCAATGTAATTTGTGACCTGACCCAAAAACACAACACCGATACAAGTATGAACATATAACATAAAGCCAGAAGCCCACAACATTAAAAAAAAATATTACCAAGAAATTTTAAAATATAGAATTAAAATTGAAACGACGAGGAGAAAATCCAAAGAAGTATCTTAAATCTCCAACATAAGCCCATAATCGGATCCTCATGGCATAACACAATAACAATAGAAATATCTTAGTGACATTGCCAAAACAAAACATCCTAAATCCATAAAATCTATGATTAAACAAAAACTTTAAAAACAACCTCTTATAAAAATTAGTCAACACTCTGCATAATATCCTCTGGGGTGAACTTGGTACCCTTCTCCTTGTCAGCGGCGGCACGTCCCTTGGCCTTGCGATCGAGCAAAGACTTCCTGTCCTTGTCCAGACGGAGCTTGGTGATCACGACCTTTGATGGGTTGATTCCCACATTCACAGTGGATCCATTAACCTTCTCGCGAGTGATGCGCTCGATGTGAATGACCCACTTCCGGCGATACACTTGAACGACTTTGCCCTCGCGCCCCTTGTAGGTCCCACGGACAACCTGGACCTCGTCGTCCTTGCGCACAGGCATCGACCTTACGTTGTACTTCTGACGGAGGTCAGTGGACAGCGGCGCGCTCATCAAGATGCGGCGCACGCTGGAAGGGGCGGTGAAGTGCGCCTTCCGGTTCTTACGGCGAGAGGATGACACCCTGGGGTTGTACTTCATGGTGGATGTGGAGGACTGGGCCTAGGGTTTTACAACAGCGGCAGCTAGAGGAAGAACTGGGAGAGGCTAGCAAATTAAGGGTTTGTGTGGTTATATATAGCTGCAGTCTATCGAAACGGTGCCGTTCTTGGAGGGAGAAGAAATTAGGGTTTTGTTTACATAAATGGGCGGGCTTAGTTTGGGTTAAGATAACTATGAGTTATAGGCTTGGAACATGCCATGTTTTCCCATTCTTTTGGGCAATCAAATCAAGCCATACTGCTACTAAATAAGGCCCACATTGCTTTTCCCATAAGAGCGATGGGCTTGGAGTGGCGATATTTACGCTCTCAAAAGTCCTTTCAACCCCCTATTTAACGAACCCTGCCTTATTCCATATAAAGGCCCTGCTAGCTTTTAAAACTGAGAGGTGACGATGGTGATGAATAATAAGAAGAGAAATTGGGTTTTATAGTTTATTTTTTGGGATACACAAAAGAACAAAGATGTGATTTCACAAGGAAGAAGGCGCCAACAATAGAAGGGGAAGGAAACTTCAAGATCTAGCCAAAACAAGACGACTTCAGTTTCATACCAAGAAGAAATAATAGAGAAATTTGATTAATTACAAAACAGATGAATACTTAGAAACAAAATAGATCATCAACAATGATACAAATGATGCATCACAAGCAAACTACCAAATTTCAGAAACTACGAGTTCAAAAAGTAAGATAACGATTACCGATAGGCATTTTTCTCCACAAACATTACAACGAACTACAAATATATTAACAGTTAATAATACAATTTGTGAACTCAAATGGGAAGTTCTTTGTGGTGCCAACGTCACCATGTCACATGCACAAGCGGCAGTGTTGCCGTGTTGGCCAATTAATTTCCGACACGTGTGGCCACTCCTTTACAGCGCCTCTTTTTTTTTCAACCCCGCTTCAAATGATTCATTCATTCATCCTCTTATCTTAGCTTCTTTTTTTTTTTTTTTTTTTTAATGCTGTTACTAATATTACATCATATATTATTAATATTTACAAACATATTATACAACTGAAATTTTCTTTGTGTCATATACTCCTCTAAAGTACTGTCTAGATTCTTTAAACTCTCTCTAATATTCGAAGGGTGTCCACTTCTCTCATATTTTGTAAGAAATAAACTGTCTCCACTCAATTATTTAATAATTAAGAGGAGACTGAAACTAACTCTCATAACGTTTTTATAGAGGCTCGAGACCTTACTCTCAATATTGTAAGTGCAATGATTCTCCTACTAGGTTAAAGACACATTTATAACTTCTTATGTTACACTTAATTAGACGAAAAGAGTACATTTTCTCTGCCTCTGGCTATTCATAAAATTTTCCTTCTCTTTTTTTTTTTCCTTAATTGTATTTTTAATGTTTTTAAACTTTGATAAAACATTTGAATGGAAAAATGATAAATTCACTTGTATACCATCCCCTTGTTCAGTCACCGGATCGTGCTGATAAATTTTGAAACGCAACGTGTGACCTCTCGTAAACAATGGTAATGGTAAACATCAACTGATTGCGGGAAATTGAATGACAGGCATGGACTTGACATATATTGAACTTTTTCACATCATCATTAACAAATCATGGTTACGTTATATATACCATCAGTCATTCAGTTGTAACTCACAAAATTCTACCGCAACAGCCTAATAAATAACCTAATTATAAGTACCCAAAACAAAATCCTTTCTATCGGTTACATCGGTACGAATGCTACTAAAATTCATCTAAACCAAAACTTCTGTTGAGAGTTGGGAGAAATTTCTTCAGTTCATTTTTCTTTAATTATATAATTAAATCCGTTGGCAAATTTGTCAAATCTTATTTTATAAGTCACGAAATTTCGCTACACAGTCTTGCACCTGCGTGGTGAAGACAAGTATATGGTATTTTAGCAATACATTACAGAGAAGTTCACAAAATTATCCTTTGATATGCAGATCACACTTCCCATATAACGAAGGGAAGAGAATTTCCGTCAGCACCCAAAAATAATTCGATTCAATTAGCTAGGCCATTAAAGGGCAGCATTTATGAGTCATCACATGCACCATAAATACAGCAGGGAAAATTTATCTCGCCTTCTGCAGAAAGAACCCTAATGGCAATAACAACAGCAGCATTGGAAGCCGAAAGGCCTTGAAGAAGCGTGAAATCTCTTCAAAGAAAAGAAAAAACAATGAAGAGTTGGGGAAATTTAGGGGTTGTTGACACTATCTATGAAGAAGAATATGAATGCTCTTCTCCTTCGCTCGCCCCAAGTCCCTCCTCTTCTCCTCCAAATTTCCATTCCAAAAATTGGTAAATTTAATTTCTTACTAGTATTATTTTCTACTCATTAAATGCATTTTTATTTTTAAAAAATTTTTGAATGTTTTATTTGTTTCTTGTCACTTGCGTGCTAACAAAAAAAAAAAAAAAATTATCTTCTGAAATGAAAGGTTCTTGGAACATTCGAATCTATATGCATTTTCTTTACAGAATGAGGGAGTTCCCCAAATTTTGTCTTAATAATTTATCGAACTTTGTTTCAATTAGGACACTGGCAAATGGGTGCAAGACGGACGTGTTGATACGAGTCCAGGGAACATGTTTCCTTCTGCACCGGGTAAGTTGATTCACCAATATTCATTCTGTACACTGTTGATTTTTCGAGTTTTAATTTTCACTTGTTGAGTTGATCATCTAGATAATAAGAGGGATTTTCTTTTTGGATTTCATACTCCTATTACTTCCAAATTCGTTCAAAATAGGATACATTACCAGAAATGTTTTTTCCTCCTTTTTTTCCCTCAGTGTCTATAACTGTCAATGCTTTTTATTATATCTTCATTCAATATAAGGTCCGTTTAAAATTGAGGTTGGACAGTTATATATTTTAATATACAATACTAAAGTATTTTGTAAACATATTTTAAAAAATATGTTAATATAATTTTTTACTTGTATGATGAAAAATTAATTATATCTTTACTAATTTTATTAAAATTATTATTTAAATTTATATTTACGACATATTATTAAATTTTATTTTATAATTATAACTTTTTTTTAGTAGTTTAAAAATTACAGCACCTTAATTTTAAAAAAGAACATAATCGAAATAAATTTTAAACTAAGGTTTGAGACTTTAAATATTTTAAAAATTACTATATGCTAATTAAGTTTTTTTTTTTTTTTTACTTTCTTTCCTAAAACCAAATTTAAGAAATTTTAGTGAATGATTTATTTACGCTCATCAACATTTGTTTTCTTCATCAATTGGCAGGCAATGCTTTTATTAGGTAGTATTTTAGTGTTGTTTATTACCATAATAGAGAAAAATCACATTCTAGTGATCGATACACAATCGAAAGCAAGGTTATTTTAAAATGACTTCTGCAGCTTTCATTACATATTTCAAACAGCTTTCATTCATATACCTATCAATTTTAATTTCCTTCCTCTTTTCAAATACAACAAAAGAAACTATCGTGCATATCGTTCAATTGTGCCAAAGTACAAAAAATTATCATTTTAGCCAAAAATTTTAATTGAATTCATCAATACATGTGACGCAAGATCGATAAAAGATTAGAAATGCTCGGATCAAGAAAGGATCCTGATCCTTTTAAATAACCATGGTATCATTATGTTATTTCTCCAAAAAATTATGAATTATCGTTTCACCCAAAAATAAAAAAATGTCAAGCACTCAGGGGAGACCAAAGCTCAGAATGTGAAACATTAAATGGGGCCATATGTGCGTGTCATTTAAAAACACAGACCGTACTCTTAAGCAATTAATGTTAGATTATGGGCTCTGATTAATATTTTCATCTGTGTTTACTTCCTCATAGGATCCTCTGACATCAAGGAGCACGTATTTAAAACGGCAACTAACGGACCACAAGGAGTTAACTCTCGCTCCACCGTTGAACATAACGGCCGAAACCTTCTCTTTAGTAGCAGAATTCTGTTACGGGACACGCATTGCCATAACGCCGTTCAACGTGGCGGCACTTAGAACGGCAGCGGAGTTACTCCAAATGACAGAAGCTAACTGTGACGGCGACGAGAATTTAAAGCAGCTGACGGAAACATTCTTCCGTCGGATTGTCACCGTTAACAAAGAGTACGCGTTGATAGTTTTCCGCTCGAGTCTCGCTCTGCTTCCCGAAGCAGAAACGACAGCGTTTCTTGTGAGCAGATGCATTGAGGCTTTAAGTTTGACGGATGAGGGTTATGGGGTCGTTGAGCTATTCGAAGAAGTTGTAAGGTTGGGCGCCGAAGATTTTAAGCTCGTCGCCGAGTCCATGAACCAACGGTTTACGAGCCACGATGTGCTTTACGAAATTGTCGATCTATATCTTCAGGTATAATATTATACATGATAGTGTCACATTCATCTTCTGTTACGTATTACTTACAACAATTTATTTATTTTTCAGAAAAACAGTAGTGGGGAAATGACTGAGGAACAGAAAGTAGAGATATGCGATTCCATTGACTGTAACAAGCTCTCGTCTGGATTCCTCTTACACATAGTGCAGAACCCCCGAATGCCGTTACGATTCATGATACGAGCAATGCTGGCGGAGCAGCTCCACACCCGCAGCTCCATCTTCTCTACAGGAAAAACTAATAATAATAATAATCATCATCATCATCACAACGCAAGCGAAGACCCCGTCACGCTCGGTGCAATCCTCCAACGTGACGAAGCTCTTCGCGAAGCAGTTCAACTGAAGGCAGCAATGGGCGCCACGAGTTTGCGGATACAGAGCTTGGAAAATGAACTGGATGGAATGAAGAAGCGGTTGAAGGAGACTGAGAAAGAAAGGAGTGACCTATCTGACTTGAATAATAGGCTTCTGCATGAGAAGGGAAGAAGCATATTATCCTCCTCAACGTCAGCTGGTAAGTCTGCGAGTTTTCACTATGGGGACGTTCCCAATAAAAAGATTGTCGGAGGTGAAAGAGGATCAGTTTCTTCGTTGAATGTACGGGATGTTGGTGGCAGAGGCCGATTGTTGCTGTTAGGGACTGAGGCTTCACGAAATCATGACAAAATGAAGAAGAATATCGGCCGCAGGTTGATTAATGGATTAAAAAGCGCTTTTCGGGTATCAAAACGAGCCTCGCCTGATAAACAAACTAATGCTAATAGTAAATTGGCAAATAGTCGTCGAGATGAAGGTTAATTAATTTTATGGTCATCACAGATTGGCTGCGCATACTTAATTACACAATTTATAATTACAAAAACTGTCTCTTCGTCGGTCTACGGTAATATTCATTGAGATTAATTTGATCATGGATAGATATATTTAAGTTAGGTATTAAGTTTTTGCTTTTACGTCTTTTCTAATGCTGAATCTGAAATTAAGTGCAGCGAGCAGCTGTTCGTTATTAGTGTTGTATGAGAGGATGAGGTCCATTTTCATTAGTCGTCTCTAATGTCGATCAATGGTGTCTACGACAACACAAATAGATCGAGGGACGTATTGGCACAAACTCTAATAAGTTCTTAGAGAGCGCATTTACATGCTTTTTAGTGAGTATTGGTATCATCGGTACAGCAATTACGGCCGTTGTGGGTGGGTCAAATACCAAATTTCGATCCGAATCAAAACTTCGTTTTGAGTTGCGTCTATAGGTCTGTACGAGGTTAACATATAATTATGTCGGTCATTATTCTATATTCTAAACTTCTGGTAATAATATATAGAGTGATTTGAATGAGTGATAATAAAATTTAAAAAGTTGACACTCCTTAACTCTTTGTATTCTATATTTGTTTACATTATAGCAATTGTATTGTACTTTACGTGCTATGAAATTGAATTTTTTTATAAATTGACACACCACCAACATAATTTTCATTTTCATTCTTTGCCTTTTTACTAAATTTACTACTAAATTTGAAAAATTAAAAATTTAGTTCTATAAACTCAGGTAAATACCTAATATATCCTTTGTTAAATTAAGTTCTCTTTATAACATTATTTAACCCAAAAAAAAAAAACAATGAGAGTTCTTTATTTTATTATTATTATTATTTTCTTTTGCTGATAAAGACAAACACTGGAAATGTATAAGAGTAATGATACAGCCACAAACTCTTGTACAAACTTATTTTGTACAAACTGATGTGGCATGATAAGATTGGTTGAATTAAATATCACTTGGCCCACATGATTTGTTTTTATTAATTTATATTTTTATTCAACCAATGAATTAATGCCACGTCAGTTTGTACAAAATAAGTTTGTACAAGAGTTTGTGGCTGTATCATTACTCAATGTATAATCCCAACCTCTGTTTCTTCTTACTTGCCCAGGTGCACTGCATTTGGCTATAGTTTGTAGCAGGATAAGCTTTTTTTTTTTTAATTAAAAAATTTAGGGTGCACCACAAATTAAAAGTTAATTTGTTATCATTTAGGATGCTTCAAAATTTTGATGGGAGAGAACTGAAAAATATTAAATCATAAAGAGTTTTTTTTTTTTTTTCATTTTTCATGAATTGAATTCTAAAGAGATTTGAATCAAAAGAGAAGATGAAATTTAATAATATTCAATATCAAATACTGTATACCCAAATTACTAAAACAAGAAACAATAGCTGGAAAAGAGCTCAACTTTGGAGTGAGGGTGTACTTAAAAACTTTGTTACGCTTGTTCATTCTATACAGAAGAAGAAAATAAGCATATACTGTGATGGAGTTTTGCAGTGGGTTCAAAGAGAGAGTAAAAGTAAAATAATTTTATATAATATTTGTTTGTCTACAATCGGAATTGAGGCTATACGTAATTAAGTAATAAAATTTTTAATAGAAAAGTGGGTTTGGACTTTGGAGAGTGATTAAGTGGGTTTAAATATTCTTACTTTATTTTTATCAAAATAATAAATATAATAGCAATTAAAAAATAAATAAAGGTCTAGTACAGTGGTTATTGATTGATTTTTTTTAGAGACTTAAAAATACTTTTGAAAAGGTGAAAGTTAATTTTAGTTTTTGATAAAATTTTTTTTAAATCACCATGTCCTACAACATATTTTAACAAGTAAGGCAGACATAGCTTTGTAAAATCTGATTTTAAGAATCAAATTTATACTTATTATAATTTTATATACATCTTCACATATATTATAAAAATGTAAAGTTATTTTTATTCAATTAGAAAATAAAATCATTAAATTTAAGGAGATTATTATTATTACCAATTATATTGAGATAACAAAATAAATAAATAAAATAAAATAATTTATTTTAGTTATTAATTATTATATATACACAATGAAATATTATTATATATACATATTTATAAATGCATAAATAATTTTTATTTAATTTTACATCAATTTCAATAATTTATATTCTTATAAAATTTTAATAATGAGATTTATCAAAAACAAATGATTGTCTTTGAAGTTTATAACACTCTTAAAAATAAATTTTACCAAACATTTAATTAGTTCCCTCCACAATTGATTATTTTTATACCAAAGCTAACAACAATTATTTTAAAAGTTATAAAATTAGGAAACTGGCCCAACGTAATTTTACAATAAGAGAATCATTTTCTTTAATAAATTAAAGAACAAAAACAGATACTCTAATTTAATGTATTGTGTATATATATAGGGTGTTGTTCTAGTATGAGAATTAGAGGGTTAGTTGTTCTAGTATGAGATGGATTGGAACAGTATCCGGAACTATTTGTTGGCCTTTGGATGTAAAAAAAAAAAAAATTCTAGATGATGTTCCAATTTGGGATTGGAACAACGCCCTACACACACACACACACACACACACATATATTAAATCTCTAATAAAAGATTCCTTAAATTATTCAAACAAACTAAAAGAGAATAAAACACACACTCCAATATACTAATAATAAAATATACTGCATTAGAGTTTGTATTTTATTAGTCTTTTTGTTTATTCCTTACTTTAATATTTTAAATATTCCCTTATTAAATAATGACTATATATAGAGAAAGAAAAATTTTTCAATCCGAGTTAAAGTGCAGGAATAGATTTACAATGCTATAAATCGATTTTTACAATATTATAAACTAATTTATGATACTGTAAATCTATCTCAAATTTGATAAGCACTATATATAGCGAAACACTTATTGATCTAGTAGTTAATGCTTATCCTAATTTTGGGTAGATCTCCCTCTCACTCTTTAAAGAAGATTTTAAAGACTAAGTTTAGCATTGAGATTATGAGATATAAAAATATTAATGTCAAATAAATTACACTACCCATGTTAAATAAAGTTAGTCAATTTTATGAAGTAGCATTAAATATAAGATCATCTTCAAGGCGTAACCGAATATTTTTCGCAACGGTTTCATTTAATTGGTGAACTAAATTCTAATTAGGAAATGTTCATTTAACTGGTCAACTTAGACGTCTAGAGGGTTAAAAAAATTATTTTCAAATTTGATCACCTGAACCTTATATTCCACGTGTACATATAATATAACGTGGAGTTATCTATATTTATGGTTACTTCTTATTATATAAATGCTGCCTATGGATGACAATTTTTTTGTGCTGCGTTAGTGCGTTTAATTATTGGCAAAAATCTCATCTTTTTTTTTTTTTTATTAGTTTTGTATTTTAATCTCGCGGCACTGGGTTTGCAAAATCAAGCAAAATCAAGCAAGTTCAGAAGCATGAAATCAAATCTCAGTTTCTAACAACCTTTCCCACTCAATTTATTTCATTTGAATGAATCAATCTATGTGTTCGATCGAATAAGATACATTTGTTATCAACTTGGTAAGAAATCTATGCAGTCTAATTCCACTTTCAACCGAATTACGGTTATTAAACGATTCACGAACCTCTTACCTGCAAATTTACATTCAGTCCGAATCTTCTCTCTGTTCGTTGATTGACTGTAAATTCCGTTTCATTTGAGCTGGTGACAAGCATATTTTGGTTAAGATTATGGAGAAGGTTGTGGCAGTAGCTGTGGGAGCGACTCGGCCGGCAATTTGCAGCCCTTCGCTGGCCGAGGTTGACTTTCGAACGTCGGTTAAGATGTCAGGGTTTTTCAACGTGTCGAGGTTGAGGTCTTTGCAGCCGATTAAAGCATTGGAGGAGTCGGCAACTGCTTCGGTGGTTCAAGAATCTGCTGCCATTTCTGGTATTGCCTTTCCTTCTATAATTTGTCCCAAAAACTTGATATAAAGAAAATATCTGATTTATTTTTATGTTCTTTCTAGTAACGAAATAGCAAGAAAATTTTGCCAATTGAATTATATGATTTGTCAGCTTTTTGATTGTCTTCTTATTTTAAATATTTATCCTCCTTCTTCGTTTCGGCTTTAGTTGGTCATAGCAGTTGAATGGTTGTTGAAAATAGCTTTTGAGTACTGTTAATAATCTAATGATTGTTGTACTGTCACTGTTATTTATTCATTTATTATTATTATTATTTTTTGGGTTCAGCGGGATTCCTAATGTAATGAGCTTTTAATTAATTTGAAGGTCTTCTTTTATTTTATGCTGTTGGGTTATTGTCTGGGAATAAGAAAGAAGAGAGAGTCAATGTTATACACTTTATCTACTCCTTCAACTATGTCCCATAAAGCTTTATATAGGCTCCATTTGATATTCTGTTGTCACTTTGAAGCTGCAGCAGCTGTAAAATGGAAGCAGTAGCTGTCAAGTTAAAGTCAATAGGTGTCTGGAAATCCTAACTTTTGAAGTTGGGTAAAATATAAACTACATAGGTGTGTGGGATAATATCTGCTTATATTCCATAGCAAAGTTGAAAGTTTTTACCAAATGCTTTGGCATCTTTGCTTTGGAAGTACAACTGCTAGAAAACACTAAGAAACAAAGCCATAGTCTACTACTTGTGTATTAGGAAGATAGGGAAGATAATTGGACGATTTTTAATTTAAGTTTAGTGCTTTCAGTACTCTGCTTTAGACATGGTAATTTGTATAATTATTATATGTGAATCCTGAAGAAATATATAATATATGTTTTTAGGTGACTAGCTGAGGTCGTTTGGCATTGATTTCTATTCTATCGCATACTTTATATTCATATTTGCTTAAAAATGTAAATTAATATACGGCTTCTTTTATCAAGATTTTGTTCACATGGATCCATGTAGGCTACTAACTTTGACCATCTAATAGGTAACAATCTCTGCCAGAATTCTACTGTTGCAAAGTCGACAAACATCTTGTGGCACAAAAATTCAGTGGATAAACGTGACAGGCAACAGTTACTTCAGCAAAAAGGCTGCGTCATATGGATTACTGGTCTTAGTGGTTCAGGTTAGTGATGGTGTGTTTTCTTTGTATAACTTGATGATTGGCACCTGTTTGGGATGATTCAAATAATCTCTTTGTTTCACTCTTTGGTGTCAGGGAGTCAGTCAACAGGAGATGTTTCTTATAATCATAACATAATAACGTTTTACTGATTTTGTTTACATGTCTCTGATATGCTAAAACTATTCCACAAAAAGACTGTTTCATGCATATGGTTGCAGGGAGAGGAACTGGATAGGTAGCAATAAATAATAACGTACATCTATTATTCAGTTAACACATTCTGCTTATATGATGATCTAGTTCTTGCTCCTGGAATTTGACTACGAAGCCTTCCTCTCTTGGCTTTAATTCTCCATCTCTGCATAACTTCTTTCTGTCCATGATTGTTCATTTATTGGATTTTAACTGAGGATGAATGATTTTCCCGTTTGATGTCCCATAGATGCATTTTGCGGTAAGTATATGTAGTACAACTGCATGCTTTCAAGTGGAAGCGGCCTATAGTAGGGGGTTAATATATGCTGAAAGGAGCGCTGATAAAATTTTCAGATGATGATTTAAAGCATTGTTTATCATTTTATGATGGTTTTTCAGAGCTAAGCAAACAAAACATATATTACAACAAGACATGGTTAGTTTCCGAAGGATCAGAACATGATCCTCGTAATGTTAGGATATTTTTGGCTGATCCTATCAAGGGCATATGAATGTTTTATGACCTAGGAAAACCGAAAATTTATATGCCTTTATTCTTGGATTCATATGGAAGGTAAACTGTCATACTATTCTAATTAAACTCAATTCTTGGGTTCATAATGAAATAATTGAATGAAAGTTACACTATTCAGTATGTAAATTAAACACCCTCCCAGATTAAGGTGAGAAAGGAGCTCTATGAAAGTTAAGAGAGGTGAACAATGATATATGGAAGTTGACTTCAGATAAAACATGAAATGGAAGAAAAATATTTCATGAACAATTTTGTTAAACACAAGTTTGTCTTGTAAAGGCAGAGCGTGCTTAGCATCCTGTAAAATATACATCTGTGTTTCAGGTTTTTTCGCTTAAGTGTAATTATAATTCCTATTGGTTCAAGTCAATTAGGAGTAACTTACAGACTTGCATTCAATTGAACTTAGCTATCCATTGGGTTTTAAGCTTGCGTGCCTATTCAAGCTTGTTTTCTCCTTTTATGCTTGGCTAAACTTGAGTTTAAACGAGGTGCGAATTTTAAATAGTCTAATCCAATTATAATCTCGTAGTCAAAATCCTACATTACTGGAAATTGATGGTCAAAGTCAAGATAATCTTCTTTCTTGTGTATTGTGATTATTTTTTTCTAAATACTGGAAAGTAGTGAGTGTTGAAATTTATGTCTCTTTCACATCTCCAAAGACATTTCTTGTTCTCCACGTGCAATCTTCTTCTCATCACCCTCCCATCCTGAATCTTACTTTGTGAACCTCCTCTTTATATATATCATTCCTCTTCTCTTTCTCTAATAGTTTAGATTCTGATAATAGGAAAAAGCACTCTGGCGTGTGCTTTGAGTCAGGCCTTGCACTGGAGAGGAAAGTTGACCTACATTCTTGATGGGGACAACTGCCGGCATGGACTGAACCGTGATCTAAGTTTTAAGGCAGAAGATCGTGTGGAAAACATACGCAGGATTGGTAGTGTCTTTGTTCTTTCAATACATCTTTTTCTCCAATAATTTTTTAATCTTTTCTTGCAATTCACTATTTTGTGTTTTCAGGAGAGGTAGCAAAGCTTTTTGCTGATGCTGGTGTTATTTGCATTGCTTGTTTGATCTCTCCTTACAGAAAAGATCGAGATGCCTGCCGTTCAATGTTGCCAGAAGGAGATTTCATTGAGGTATGCGGCACTCAATGTTGTAGTTTCCTGTAAGCTCTGCATTGGAGTGAAGGAACTGACTTTTACTGATGCTGGTTGAAAATTGCCAAACCTTACCTTTGACAGGTGTTCATGGATGTGCCACTTCAAGTGTGTGAGGCAAGGGACCCAAAGGGCCTTTACAAGCTTGCACGAGAAGGGAAGGTCAAGGGTACTTTCTAATCTGTATTTGAAGTGTGCCTCTGTGGATTCTGGCTGCTTGTGTCTTCTCACATTTCTTAGCTCTCAATTTTGAAATCGGTCTTGCAGGTTTTACTGGGATTGATGATCCATATGAACCACCATTAAACTGTGAGGTTGGTGTGCATGTTTGGTATAGATTTGAACTTGCAGAAACATGGCGCATATCTAAATGGTTGTTTTGATCTAAAATTGTGAGGAAGACACACCACTCAATTATAATTTTAAAGGAAACTGCATGCATCTCTAACCTCAGTAACCAACATTTGTATGTGGAAATGGCTATTGGTTGGTTAGGAATAGTTGTTGTGACTTTCTTTTGTTCGTCTGACCCAATAAATCTGAAGCTTCTTGTGGATTGAAGGATCCTAGGAGTATTTAGTATAAACTACTTCAAGATAAATTGGTCATGCATTTCTTTTCTCTCCCCTGGATGCAATTTATATATTTAAATAATTGAAGTTAAAGCATTATCTTTTGCAGATAGTACTAAAACAGACGGGAGATGACTGTCCTTCACCGGCTGATATGGTTGAAACTGTGGTATCTTACCTGGATGATAATGGCTTCCTGCGGGCCTAATTTGAAGAGAAAGGTCTCAGCTCTTGGTTTCCATTGCCTTTGGTCACCTGCAATACTTTGAGGTATCGACAAAAATCATGGTACGATCCAGTAAGGAAACTGATTGTTTCCTGCATCTGTAGCGACAATAAATGTCTGGCACTTTAATTACTCGATCGAGTAGTTGACGTCAGTGCCAAGCAAGTTGCATAGCGTTTCGCGTCTTTAATTCAGGTTTGTTTTGGAATAAGTTATATGTTCATAGGGTTGGGGATCGATGTAAATCAGTGTCATGCAGCATTAGAATAAAAGTTGTCTCAGGTTTGCAAATTTCGATTGTACACGTACCCAACCCCGGCATCTTTGTATTACCATATTTGTGATAAGGAGCCAAGCTCTTACAGGCGTCTCATTTCATTTCATTGAGTAGAAAATTTTGTAATTTTGTTATGAAACGAGGCGGATCCGATCTAATCTTGAATTGGTTTTCAGTGAGACATGCTCCACTCATCAGAACAATACATCTCGTAGTGTACGTTCATCAACTGAGAATAATTAAAGATCTTTTAAAGCAAGCAATATGAATTTTGCAACCGAAATATATGTATCAGAGTTCAAGGCAAGTCCACACGGAGAAAACAATATCAGGTTAAATTTTGATTGCATTATGACATAAAGATGGCATGTGATAAGGGACCCAAGATATTGTTCTTACGGTGTCGGCGAAGATAACAGCCGCCCGTTTGGGTCCAAACGCAAATTCCGTGCAAGTTTTGTCTACGTGCAATCATTGTTTTTCAATATGAAGATAATGGTATTTGGTCGGGTGCATGTGCATCTTTTACTAATAAAAAATAAAATAAAATAATGAAAATAAATATATTATATGCTTCCCTTTATGACTATGAGGCCTATGATTAAAGCCTAATTTCATGCTTTCAGAAGCAACCTGGTATTACGAACCAGTAGCAGAACTATATACATACATACATATATATATATATATATATATAATATATATATAGAGAGAGAGAGAGAGAGGTGCAAGTGCCCAAATTTTTCTAATGTAGATGTGCTCTTAAACTGTGATTTAAAGTAGACACGCTATTAATTTATATAATATATCAAAGTCAGTGTTTAATTTATTATAAAGTTATATGGTTTAACGCATGTCTGCATTGACTCTTTTAAATCATATGACTTAATAATATATTCATATGATTTCTCTCTCTCTCTTTTTCTCCTTCTTTGTATATTGTTAAGTGCATGAGTCCTTTTTAACATTCACTCTATTAAATCTTATAGTTTAATAACATATCCACTTAAAAAAAAAAAACACAGCACCCTTACTTTGAGAATATATATTGGTAAGCAAGCAAAGCGGTCAGGTTTTCGTAGATAAAACAGATGAAAGAAGCGGTAAAGAGGTTGGAATTAAAGGAGATGAGGATAGCTTTAATCTGCAGAAAGAAATATATAGGATTGCTTGTGAAGTTCGATGGAGGAAATGTAGATATGTGATCATAGCAATGAAAGTTTAACATCACTCATTTTCAATTGCTTATCTGGTTACAGTTGCCTACGGTTCATTTTTCGCAAGGTGCACATGTCACTTACCTATAAAGTTTGAATAACAAGCCATCTTACCCTATAATCTACGATCGTTAGAAATGGCGTCTCTAATGAATTATTTATTAATTATTATCGGGGCAGTTGGTAACTCAAAAGAAGTGCACCATCCAAATCTATGACATCGGAAACTCTCCCTAATAGGCATTCCCAGTTTTCTTTCCTCTCACAGCACCATCTAATTGTATGTCTTCATAAAGAACAGAGTCAGGAGATAGCTGAATTACCATTTACTGGATTATTACCACACGTACAGAATGACAATAAATTAATTTTACTAACCCAACGACCGCTGCTGAACTAAAACCAAATAAACAAAATGCCGAATATAAATACAAGAGAGACGCATTGAATTAGAACGAAGATCAAATGAAGGGAAGAAACATATCTCCTCTACTGTGACTTTGTATGGACAAGAAGCAGACCACAAGCGCCATGGTCAGTGAGACTGCAGCAGAGCTCACAGCTTCAAACGTCGAAGAGAACCGCCGCTCCTGCAGACTCCAAACTGTGCTGACAAACAAACTCAAACCATCCACCACCATTACCAGCAGCATTGCCATCTTCAATAAGTGACTCAGTTTCAGTGCACAAGGACAAATCCAGAAACTGAAACTTGCAAACTAACTTATCCTAACTCAAACACTCTCTTTCAGATACGTAAGACTTGGAAACTTTATAGCTGCTGGTTTTTGTTTGCTTTTTAACAGCAGAAATTGGGTCATCTAGTACATAAACCGAAAGACCGTTGCTTCCACGTTGCTTCTCACTTTTAAATCTTACCTTTCCATCTGAAGTACAATTGTGTTTGTTTGTCAAAAATGAGAAATGGGATCAAGACTATATTGAGACAATGAAAGGTTTAGATTTTGCTTTCATACATTGACATAAATCTAACTTGCAATTCCTTCCAAGGCAATAAAATTTGGTGGGTTGGGTTTGCCTTTTATTAATTATTATTAACAGCAATTTAGTTTGGAAACATCGAAGGGCGCATGACTATTTGTCATGATGTTAACATGTTAACAAATCATTGCAGTACCGGATTGACCACCCATAATAGAGGTTGAAATCTAGCACTGATTACTAAGAGATCTTTTAGATAACCCAAAGGCCCTACCTTGTATGGGAAGAACCAATAGATGCAAAAAGCTATGGTGACTGCTAATTGCTATTGTCCTCACTTCAATAATTTGTAATCACTCTATAATCTTGAATACAGATATCCCTCCATCATCTCCCTTGGTAAATTTGCACTGCTGCCTTGTTATGTATTTTTAACCTTTAGTTGGGACATCTTTGTTCCACTCAATTGTTACTTCACTATTACATCATTGGCGTTTGATGAATCCAAGTTTCCCCTTCACAATGTAATCTAATAGCCCGTGGCATCACTTATTAAAAACTTAGAAATAAAGAAGAGTCTCATTGCCCCCTCATTTTATTTATTTCTTTATTTTTTTGAAATAAAATAAGAATAAAAATGGAAAATGAGCTTGAGGTGGAGATTTTCTGACCGTCGTGTAAAATATTTGAGCAATTCATTTTGAAAATACATTTTTAAAGTTGCTTCCATACATCAAATTCATACATCAAATTTTCTGTAGGTTTGTGGGAGAAATTTGGAGTCCAATGATGTATCCGACTATCCGCTCTGGTTAAATCCTTCAATCATACCTTGAACAGATCTCTGAATTTTGCTCACTCACTAGCAAAAAGCTCAGGAGGCCTTTAGATGTTTGTCTGTAGCTCTTGCCTTCAAATTCTATTTGACTGGGCAGAAAGAAAAATAACAAACAAAGATTAGCCGACAGAAATTACAGCAGATAGAAAAACATAATATGGGATGGAACACAAAAGAGAGAAGGAATGAAGTCCGCAGCACTAAATAATTTATAAACCACCTATTTTAACCTTGAGAATTTACCTGCATTTCACTAGCAATGGAAGGCAGCCATCGTTCCCCTCTAATCTGTTTCAATTCTGCAACTCTTTCCTCCTCCTTTTTGGCTTTCTCTTTCGCAGCTGCATCTTTGGCTTCTTGTCTCACTAATGATTTCTGGCAAGCATCTCTTGCAGTAGCCAATACATCCACCCCATCCACAACGACAGATCGAAGTTGCCGTTTGAACTGTAAACCATTTAGACGATTGAATATAAACAGGAAAGACCAATACACTTTCAAAACCCAAAAAAGAAAAGAAGCAAACCTGCTTTGATTTCATATCAATATCCTGTCCAGGAAGGATTCTTGGTTTCTTTTTTGGACCTTTAAGCTCATCTGTTAGCGCAAATATAAGCTTCAGTGTTTATACAAATCGTAAAAGCAAAAATGAGATGAAAGGTTAAGATTAGAGAATGGTAGAACTCCAATTACTTGAATTTCCCCAATGGCAGGTTGGTGTCCTGTAAACTAGTCAGGCAGCTCTTGGCAGGATATTTACTAAAGATTGGGCAAGGCCAAAAATGCAGTTCCCCTGGAGTGGTTTTTAAGGTAAGCAACTCATAGGTATATAGAGAGTATTGCACTCAAGGCGTTGCTC
>NW_006262075.1:3891137-4263548 GCF_000493195.1 Citrus x clementina | reverse complement strand
TAAGAGATTGGTGGGTTGAATGCTGCATACCAATAAACAACTAAACTAATTTACACGAACCCAACATCAATATTTGAATCATAACCAAGTGCTCTTATTTGCAAGTAAATACATTGGAAGCATGTGAAGAATATCAATATACCTATATGATCAAATACTATCCCAGGTGGAGAATGTTTGAATAATTGAAGAACGCCTTCATTTATCACCTGATCATTATCAGGTACAGGAACGTCCCTCGTCATCTCTAAACTCTTGTCTAAGATTTCATCCAGAAGCTTTTGTGCCTGTCATGAAGTTTTTTATTTACTGCACAAACTGAGTCATTGAAATAATAATTATAAGCTTCCTAAGCTATTCATTTTTTTCCGCTTTCATTTGATTAATTCATTATTTTGTATTCAACGATAGAAGTACATATAACGACCAGATTCGATTAATGCTTCATTTCAAGAATAAGCTACCAACAGTACATATAT
Source organism: Citrus x clementina (assembly GCF_000493195.1). Lineage (NCBI taxonomy): Eukaryota > Viridiplantae > Streptophyta > Magnoliopsida > Sapindales > Rutaceae > Citrus > Citrus x clementina. The sequence goes on along the minus strand of NW_006262075.1, from coordinate 4,263,069 downwards.
GGAATCAGTTCTAAACGAAAAAGTTAAAAATAAAGTTTTAAGAAAATGATCAATGACCTTAATATGGTAGTGTTTGAGCTTGTGGGGTTTGTGTTGCTGGTCATTTTCATAACCATACTCTATGTTTGAAGCTGAATGGGCAACGGATTTGGCTGTTGTTGTTGAGCCATTATCGATACCAAAAGTGGTGGTGGCAGCGATTGACTCTACGGCTTCCCTCCACTCGGCGGGCCCATCTTCCTCCCCGCTGCTGCTACTGCTTCGACTTCCCATCTGATCACTAACGTCTCGTCCAACACCTGTTTGATCAAATTTCTCTTAACACTCTAAAGTGTTAAAAAGTCAAAATCTTTTATTTTTAAAAAAACTCACCCGAGTGGGCTAGCCCAAGCGAAGTTTCAGAGCACATTAATTTTGGGCCTTAAAGAAGCAAGCCTACTCCTTTCGTATCGCTATCTGGGTCGGGCCGCACTTGACAAAACGCAGAATTTCGATTTCACCTCTTGCAACCAGCGTCAGCGGTGGCCGGCTAGTTCACCGCCTCAATTCTCAATCTCAAACGCTCAAATCTCCTTCAAATAGAAGAAGCAAACTCCAAAAAGAGTGGGGGAAAATATCAAATCGCTTTCTGTTATTTCCTCCAGAAAAAGCCTGCAGTTTGAACCCTAATTCGATAAAAAAAAGTATCTTATTAGCTATTTGTGAGCTGGAATAAAGATGGGGAAGAAACAGCATAGCAAAGATCGAATGTTCATAACAAAAACGGAGTGGGCCACCGAATGGGGCGGCGCCAAATCCAAAGAAGTCCGTACCCCGTTCAAACGTCTACCCTTCTACTGCTGCGCGTACGCCTTACTCTCTTTCTAACTTTGTTGCATATAATTGATTGTAATTTATGCTTCATTGGATGTTCCTGATGCAGCCTTACATTTACGCCATTCGAGGATCCCGTGTGTACCGCTGACGGCAGCGTATTCGAGTTGATGTCAGTATTTGTTTTATTTTGGAGATAAGTGTAATTATTGTGAGTGATTTTGGTTTAATAGAAAATTTTATTTATTTTGTTATTCTGCGTGCTTGCAGGAGTATAACTCCTTATATTAGAAAGTATGGGAAACATCCAGTTACTGGGACTCCGCTGAAGCTTGAGGATTTAATACCACTCACTTTCCACAAGAATGCTGAAGGTTTGGAAATTTTTTTTATTTTTTATTTTTTGGCCTTATAAACTTATAGTTCATTGTACAGTTTATATTCTTTAGTTAAAATCTTTAAGCATAATTTGTGAATGCTACGTGATTACATGTGGATCCAAGAAATTAATTTGATGAAGTTGAGTTTGAGTTCCACTCAAGTATGTTGATGCGTAGCTCTTAATTGTGACATGTATTGGCTTTCTTCAGGAAGATACTTACCTTAGTAGATAGTTTGTGCTACTAGTAGCTTGAATAGTATTTCCTAATCTGACAGTAGTTATCTTTTGTGTATTACATAGGCTATTTGCTTGTGCTAACCTATGAGTTATGACATTAGTGTTTTTTAATTTTTTGGAACTGTTCATTTTAGTTAAGCTTTCTTATGAGCTTACATTTTCATCTGAATTTGGCTTAAAAAAAAGCATAATTTTTTTATTATTATTTTTTCTAAATTAATGCTTTCACAAACTGTTCTTTAGATGTGCACTGGCTTTTGAGTCACGGATTTGAAGGTGATTGTTGACCGACAACTCATTTGAGGGACTAGAGCATACTGTTATGTAATTATGTTTAGCTTTGGAGCTAGGTAATCTATTGGTGAAGATTTTCCCTTTCTCTGCAGGAGAGTATCATTGCCCTGTGCTAAATAAAGTTTTTACTGAATTTACACACATTGTTGCTGTGAAGACTACAGGGAATGTGTTCTGCTTTGAGGTCTGTTCCTTGCCTTATTATAATCTTCATGGGTTGTTCTTTCAGTTCTGTGTATATAGTAGGTAAATAAATCTGTCATCCATGTTCTCTTGTCTAATAGGCAATTAAAGAGTTAAACATCAAGACTAAGAACTGGAAAGAGCTCCTAACTGATGAACCATTCACAAAGGAAGATCTTATAACAATTCAGGTAATTAGCAGTGGAGGACATACCCTGTTTAGCCATGTTGATCAAATGTCAATGGGTTTTTCTAGCATAAAATTGCCAATTAATGAGGTTGTTATCTGGTTGGGTGGCGTTTGTTGCAGAATCCTAATGCACTTGACACCAAGGTTACACTGGAATTTGATCATGTTAAAAAGGGTCTGAAAGTTGATGATGAAGGTGAGACATAGTATTTGCCTCTATTGTAAGGTCAGTTATAGATTTTCCTGCCCTCTTCCTGATTCTGATGTTAGTTTCCATTTTCCAGAACTAAGAAAAATGGAGTCAGATCCTACTTATAACATAAATGTTGCTGGGGATATCAAGCAGATGCTGCAGGAGCTTGGTACTGAAAAAGGACAAGAAACTGCACTTCTTGGGGGAGGTGGCAGCAAGGCCCAAAAAGAAAGGGCTGCAGCCCTTGCTGCCATTTTAGCAGCAAGATCGCGCATTGAAGAGAATTCCAAATCAGATGCAAATGGAGAGGCTAAAGCCACCAAGGCTTTCAGTATTGTTGATGCAGCATCTGCTTCAGTTCATGGTAGAAGTGCTTCTGCTGCAAAAACTGCATCCAGTGATAAAACAGCTGCTCGTATAGCCATGCACATGGCTGGTGAGAGGACACCTGTGAATGCAAAACTGGTTAGTAATTCGCTGATATTGATATCTTTGACACAACACAATAGCTGAAGTTCAGTTTTCCATCCCTCCTTCCCAAAGCCTACTTTCTAGAAGTGTAGTTTTAGGAGATTACATCAAATGCATTTACTCCCACTAGTTATGTTTTTACCTCAGTTATAGATGATGATATGTTTTTCTCTTAACTTGTAACTTAGATTCTAACATGATTAAGCTCGAAATACTTTAATATTTAGCAATAGTTACTCATCAACATGATAATTCAACGAAATGGTGGGATGGTTAATCGCTGAAGTATGATTTGGGACAATCTAAAGAGTTCTTTAAGCATCAATCCTTATTGCCATATGTTAGTTGACCTTCCAAGTCATTCGTGTATTTTGGCTGAATAGATTGCTATAACCATCTTAGAATGTCAAGCTTATCTGGTCATTTTAATGTTTTATGCAATCAATTGCCTGTTAGAAAGTAATGCCTCTGTTTTATGGCAGTTATTTTCATCTCCGGGTCATACTTGTCAATGCGATATCACTACTGTGACACAGCAGTAGGTTAAAGTTATCAAAAACAATGATAAGCAATAGTGTAGATTTGACCTGAATTTTTGTTCCAGGTAAAGAGTCGTTATACTACTGGTGCTGCTTCACGATCCTTCACATCTACGGCATATGATCCTGTCACCACAAATGAATTTGAGTATATCAAAGTTGAGAAAAATCCCAAAAAGAAAGGTTATGTGCAGCTGCATACAACACATGGTGATTTGAATATTGAGCTGCACTGTGATATAACTCCCAGATCATGTGAGAATTTCATCACACTCTGTGAACGTGGCTATTATAATGGAGTGGCTTTTCATAGAAGCATAAGGTAGTGTGACAGCTACTTGATTATAGTTCAACGTAAATTACATTTTAGTTGGTCTATCAGCATCACTGAAATCGATAAGGTGCTTTTATCCACCTCTGTAGGAATTTTATAATTCAAGGTGGCGATCCTACTGGTACAGGAAGAGGTGGCGAATCTATATGGGGGAAGCCCTTTAAAGATGAAGTAAACTCCAAGTTGCTTCACTCTGGAAGGGGTGTTGTTAGTATGGCTAATAGCGGTCCTCACACAAATGGTTCCCAGTTTTTCATCCTGTACAAGTCTGCGACTCATTTAAACTACAAACATACAGTTTTTGGCGGAGTTGTTGGTGGTTTGACTACACTGGCAGCTATGGAGAAAGTTCCTGTTGATGAAAATGATCGACCTCTGGTGAGTCTCTGTGTTAAGTATCCTTCTTTTCGAAATCGTAGACATTGAATCTGCAGCAAACTATTTTTGCTTCAGATTTTCCAGTTTAATGGTTGTCCAAACGTCTGATTCTAGATATAATGTGTATTTTCTGCTATGTTATCTTCTACTCAAGCAAGGCCTGTATTTATGCATTCTGCATTGTATGTAGGCAAGAATAGTGATTAAAAATTAAAAAATCATTTGGTAATAAATTTGGAAAGTTCAGCACCAATAGTGTCATCAGAGCAGAATTGGTATGTGTAATATATACATATGAAGTTCGTGATATTTTATGAAGTTCTGTTTGCAAATATCCATTTGTTTTATTTGAAGTTCTTGCTGGAACGTATATAGATTTCAGCTTATTCGACGTTTATTAGAAACTATAATTAACCTACTGCACTCCTGTACCTTACTTATATGTTCTTTTTCTCTCATCTGTGCAGGAGGAGATTAAGATAACCGGTGTAACAGTGTTTGTCAATCCTTACTCAGAACCAGATGAAGAAGAAGAGGAAGAGAAGGCCAAAGATGAGAAAAATGCTGAGGATGAAGATAAAGTTAGCTTCTGGATCCTTTTGACATTTTATTTTCTCTTTTTCCAAATTTTGGTTTGCCAAAATATTATCTGTTTTATGTTTCTTTACATTTCAGGATAAGGTTGGGTCATGGTATAGCAATCCAGGTACAGGAACACAAGCTGGAGCTGTTGGTGGTGGAGGGGTTGGAAAGTACCTGAAAGCTAGGAGTGCACCCATTGATTCTGCTGCTGATGACGGTGGATTGACTGCCATTGCAACTGCCAAAAAAAGGAAAGTAGGAGTTTCGGCAGGTGAATTCAAAGATTTTTCTGGCTGGTGAAAATTCCCAAATCTTTTACCATAATTTGTGGACAGTGATGAAAAATGCTTTTGAGCTGGTAGGTGCCATCATTGTAATTGTATTCTTTTCAGTGAGAAGAATAGACCAAGAAAGGAAACATAAAAATACAGCTGCATGTGTATTCATAGTAGTATGTACAATGATTACGGGATGCATGGTCAGAGTTTGTTTCAAGTTTTTCTGAATTCTAATAAATGTAGATTTTTTTGAAAAAGAGTCTCTCTTTTCTCCTCTTCCTCAAGTACTAATTACTGCTTCCTAATCAGTTTCTCTTGTTTTCTGGACTTGGTAGGCTTCTAGCTATTCTCTCCTTTTACCTGCAGTTTACAGGATGTACTAACTGAACGGTTTTGACCACTTTCTTTAAGAACAGTGGTTTGTACTTTAGGCTTCTGGCTTCCAGCTGGTTATATAATTGATAATGTCTGTCCTATCAGTTTCTTTATTCAGAGACCTAGGCTCAGGGTTCTCTTACTTCAATGTGTGCTCCTTTTTTTTTTTTTCCCTTCCAATTTTCAGGTGTACATTTCATTCATCCTCTGGTGAAATGAGTTAGCTCTAGAGTCGAGCGTCAATTAAAAAATAGTGTATAATTAAGATCCAAGTGCTAGTATAGCTTTATATGCTAACCACCAATTCTCTCTTTTTACTTTTATTGGAGAAGATTTACAATTCTGAAGAGCATCTTGGTTTGCTTGGTAAGACAAGTATAAGATGTGATTGATTATGAACTTCTTCCAGCAGTACAGGCAGAGAATTCTTGATTCTTATTGTGTTTTTTCTGAGGGGCAATATGACCATATCCACTTATCCAGTTGTCCACCAACTTTCTTGTTCCCTGTTCTGCGTGCATAAAAAAAGGAGCAGAAGATGACACAATCAAGTTGCAGGAGCGTAAACATAAAAACAGGCCAGTTTGGCATTCACCGGAGCGGAGTGACTGAGTGTGTATATATTTTTGGTGACGCACAAGCTGCGCCATGCTGACGCTCTTTGGAAGCATCCATGAAAAAAGGAATATAATCGCTCCCAAAAACTATATATGGCTGCCAAGAGCATCATGCAACATAGCTTTAAATGGAGCATGTGGACCACTTTGCATGAAAACATCTGATTTTGACAACGAAGAAAAAGGTTCTCGAATGGAATGGCTTTTAGAGTTTAAAGATTTAAGGATCAACCGGGTGGGCTAGTGCCAGTAGTATTCAAGAATCATGTGACTCACGTTTATCACAAAGTCTTGATTATATTTTTGTGTGCAAACATTCATGTTTGTGTTTCAACCAAAAGCCAATCATTTGTATTGTAAGTAAACAAATATAAATATTTTCAACCAAAAATTTTCCCAACACCATATGCAACTTATGAACTGAGTTTAATTAGTTCTAGATGTCATGTCGAAAGCTGAGAAGACAAAACTCATTTCTGGTGATAATTAATTAATTAATTAATTAATTATAGAACAGTTAGGTAAACTACTCTAATTAATCTTACATGTAGGGCCTCTTACAGCGTCATTAATGGAGAAAAAGTATAATTAATCTGATAAAAGAAAAAAGGTTGGTCGCAAAGAAAAGTTCGTATACACGTAGAGGTAGGGGCCTTTTGTCCATCGGCATTATGGCATCATTCATGATCAGGGTTTTTTTTTTTTTTTTAAATCTTCCGCTCGATCTATTTATGGTCCACTGCAAACGTTATTTTCATTCCGCAGGTGTGGTATCAAGAAGACGTGAAGAGAAAGGGGGGAAATATATTATTTAAAGAAAAAAGAGACGAAGAAACCTTGAAGAAAGTATGTTGTTCTGATGATGAATATGAACATTTTGTCTGGTTTAAGTAAACCCCACAATTACCATTTTTAAAGTGATATGAAGCTGTTGTTTCTCTTATCAATCGATAATGATTTTGTAATAATTTATCAAGTCTATATATTATGATAGATCATAGATGAAAATATTAACCCACCGAACCAGTCGTAAACGCATATTTTTTTTGTAAGCCGTTTCCAAATATTATATTATGGTTAAGGCAATGACATTTCATCTGACGCAGACGTTTGATGCAATAATCTTGAAAGGGAATGAAGCCAAGAAAGGACCCACGCGGCAACAACCATTGATCGTTCCTTAATTTAAGCCTTAGAATGTCTATGTCTTATCGTGTTTTAGTATTTTAATAATTATGAAATTCAACTAATTAACAGCATGAAGAGAGGAGGTGATATTTAATAATTAAAGAACTAGAATGGAATGACCAAATAATATAGTTGTTAATTTCCAGAGGAATTGGAACCATTCAAAGGAATATATTTCTTGAGAAAATTTCTTTGGGAACTGAGTGACTCAAATTGACCTTTCATTCACAACAAGTTTTGAATTGCAAGATTGCACATATGATTCCCTACTCTTCTGTACCTGCAATGTCGTGTGATGTTAGTTTCCGAGAAAAAAACTACCTTAAATCAATTCTCAACAACAAAGGGACAAGGAGTCCAAACATGGAATTCTCCTAATGATTGATGGAGAAACCCGATGACGATATCCGGAAACTGCGAACGAATTATGTTACCAAACTCGACAAATGAAGGAGGAATAAATGGAAAATTGATCACTAGAAGCTATAGCTAGAGAATCATATTCAACCCAAGCGATATCAAATCTTGACCGTTGATTTAAAATCTTACAAGAGGGATAGGCTTAGGCTGACTCAATACGACAGTGAATAAGTAGTAGGCCTATACATAATAGGACAAATCAAATATGGATTTTGTGCATAGAAAGAATTAAGATTGAGCTGAATGACAAGAGAATAGAGACAACGAAACCTTATAGTGGGCTGGTGGTGCAATCATAATGAACCAAGTTAACCAGGAAGATAAGTTAAAAGAGTCATGTAGTCAAGTGGGTGGTGAGGCATGGAAGAAAGCTATATTTATAAACCTGAAGCATCTAGAGAAATGGTCTAGTTTCTTTCGGTCGAGCGCATGGAGTATATATTAGTGACAGTGCGTTCATAAATAACCATATCGTATCATATGAAAATGGGATGAGGGGGAAAATGGAAAAAAGAAAAAAAAAAGTTGAAGAGCATGCCCTAGAACTTAGGGAAAGGTACATTTTGGTATTAGAAAAGAGCATTATTATATATGTGACAAATTCATGTATGGGGTAACAGGGGTTAGAGTAAATAACTAGTATATATAGAAAAGGAAAAAGTTATGTGCAGAGTTTGGAAAGGGATTAGGAGGCAAGGAATGGTGAATGAGTTGTGTTGGGGGTGATGGGTGGTGGTGGGTTTGATGATATGATGATGCAGGCCGGCAGCTTTACTACTCTTTGCTGTCTCTCTCTTCATCCAAAAACCCATTTGGCACGCCTGCTCCCACTACAACCCATTATTATTATAACATTCACTTTCTTACTCCTCTTTATAACATTCAAAAGCCAACCCACTATTCCTTTTTTTTTTCAAAATATATAAAAATATAAAAAGCTAATCCATCCATTCACTTTATATCATCTCCCAATCTTATTAATATTATTTCACTCTCTCTTTCATCTTTTGTTAGGAAGAATTCTATTTCTAAACCGAGGGTTAGTTCAATATGAGACCTTCTAATTCAACCGAGAAACCTATATAAGAATCAATTACACCCCCAATGTAATCTTCTTTAAGATAATTATAAAAAAAAAAAAAAAAAGGAGGAACCCCAAAAAGCAGAGCACTAGAAAAGAAGGAGAAACGCAACCTCACTGCATTACTCATCGATTACACAAAAAAGAAAACTCATTTTTACTAGACTTATTGTAGGTCCCCATAGCTCAATCTCCCCCGTGTTAATATATTATTGTTATTATTATTATTATTATTATTATCAGTGCCAATGCTTAATAAAATCCAATTTTTAGGATCCTCCTTTAATCATTTCTCTGTCCCAATTCCCACTGTTAAAAACTCAAAACTCCCTTCCACAAAACAAACCCAACATGCAAACTCCAGTATATCCAAAATAAGCTTCATTGATGCGGGGTCTCTTCAAGTTAAATGGATACTTTGTTTAGACTAGTGAATCTCCAACCCGATCAATCTTTCAACTCAAGCAGAACATCAAGCAGCTCTAGATCTTCAAAACAAAACAATCACTACCAGACAGCCGAGGAAGAAGAATGCTTCAACTTTTTCATGGATGAAGAAGACTTCTCCTCGTCTTCTTCCAAACAACACTACTACCCTTATCACCAACCCCACCACTCCACTCCCACCACCACCGCCACCACCACCACCACTAGCAGCACTCCCCCACATCAACCCAATTTTGACCCCACTCTTGACTTCTCTTTCGAATTCTCAGCCAACTGGGCTACCGACTTACTCATCGAAACTGCACGCGCTAGTGCTGATAAAAACAGCGCCCGCGTTCAGCAGTTGATGTGGATGCTCAATGAGCTCAGCTCGCCTTACGGCGACACCGACCAGAAGCTGTCTTCTTACTTTCTCCAAGCCTTGTTCGGTCGCATGACCGATTCGGGCGAGCGGTGTTACCGGACTTTATCATCTGCCTCGGATAAGACTTGCTCTTTTGAGTCCACGAGAAAGATGGTGTTGAAGTTCCAAGAGGTGAGCCCTTGGACAACTTTTGGTCACGTTGCTTGTAATGGTGCAATTATGGAAGCTTTTGAAGGGGAAAGCAAGTTACATATTGTTGACATCAGCAACACGTATTGCACACAATGGCCTACTTTGCTTGAAGCCCTCGCCACCCGCACTGACGACACCCCACATCTGAGGCTCACCACTGTAGTAACTAGCAAACCTGTCGGTGGCTCCGGAGCTGGAGGCTTAGCCGCGGTGCAAAAAGTGATGAAAGAAATAGGTAACAGGATGGAAAAATTTGCTAGGCTAATGGGGGTCCCTTTTGAATTCAATGTCATTCACCATGTTGGTGACTTCTGTGACCTCAATTTAACCGAACTCGATGTCAGAAGCGATGAAGCGCTAGCTATAAACTGTATCGGTGCTTTACATACGATCGCAGCAGTTGATGATCGCAGGGACGTTCTGATATCGAATTTGAGAAGCTTGCAACCGAGGATAATAACTGTTGTTGAAGAAGAAGTTGATCTCGATGTGGGGATTGATGGGGTTGAATTCGTTAAGGGTTTTCAAGAATGTTTAAGGTGGTTTAGGGTTTATTTTGAGTCATTGGATGACAGTTTCACAAAAACAAGCAATGAAAGATTGATGCTGGAGAGGGCAGCGGGACGGGCGATCGTTGACCTGGTGGCCTGCCAACCGTCCGAGTCAACGGAGAGGAGGGAGACGGCCACGCGCTGGTGCGGACGGTTGCATGGGGCGGGGTTTAGCCCATTTATGTTCAGTGATGAGGTGTGTGATGATGTACGCGCCTTGTTAAGGAGGTACAAGGAAGGCTGGTCAATGGCACAGTGTCCCGACGCTGGAATTTTCTTGTCCTGGAAAGATCACACGGTCGTTTGGGCGAGTGCATGGAGGCCGTGATTGATTATTTCGCACGTGCATGCATGGAATGAGGATTTGAGGACTGCGGATTGTAATTGGGTGTGTTAATTTAATTACTAGGAGATCAGGAACAAATTGATGATAGAGGAATTTGCAATTAAGGAAGGATTTGCTTGATTTCAATAGGGCTAATGCAAGTAATTAAATTGGTTTTCATTAACTCGGCCCCTTGTTACCATTTTGTGATTAATTTTAAATTTTCATTTCTTTCAAGAAAAATTGGTTAATATATATGCTCAATCCACGTCTTTAACCTTCCATTGAATAATGAATAGGCTAGGTCGTTGGTCATTACCAACTGAGAGGAGATATTTTTCTTTCCTTTTCTTTTCTTTATAAATTAATTTCTTCAACTAATCAACTCAATAGCTATTATAAGACATTCAATATTTGACCAAGCAATGGCTCACTCAATTGTCTCCACGCTTATCCCACAATAGAGACAAAAAAGCACTACTGAACTTCAAGATATACTCAAAACCAAATAGAGTTATTAATTTCTAAGCTATTTAGATGTATGGTTGGTGACTCGGCATTAGCTTCAAATAAAATTGTTCTCTTGTTTTTTTGTGAACTTTTAATATAAGTAGGTCCAAAACTAAAATGGGTTAGTTGGTGTATATTTGGTGTAACAAATTAAGGTGATATCAGGTCGATGGTTTTTTTTTTTTTTTTAATTAATTAATTAATTATTTAGAGCTAATTGAAAGGAGGGTGAATTTGAATTCCAATAATCGATAGGTCCAACCAAACTAAATAAACTACGAGAGGGTCGTTTTCTAGTTGTGGGGGAGACTTAGAATCTTAGGACGGCTGCTCGGAAGTGGGTTGCGTTTGGGGGAATCTTTGTGAAAACGTGTTTAGCCATTAGTGGTACAAGTGTTGTAGTGGGCAGCATGCTGTATTGATGTGTATGCTTGCACTTTCTCTTCTTTCGTGCTTTTAAGCTTATAATCTATCGATGGCCCACACAGCCCCTATCATTGATGCCCCCTAAAATAAACTCCTCCTATTTCTTCCACTGTGGTGATGTTGGTTGAGTTTGGAGCTGCATGCTTTTTGTGGAAACATCTTTCGCCTAAAAGCTGTAAAGCCATTTGAACTGCAATTTTTTATTTGAAAATGGTAAGCAAACACTTCAATTCTTTCTTTTCTATCTTAAATTGTGTGTCTTTTAATTAACTAAAAATTATAAAGGGTTGGAAACTTTCAACTAAACATTAACTTGTGACTTAAAATTTTGACAATAAATTTCGTAGCTCTTCCTCATATTTCGTCTAATGACGTAGATTTAAAGCTGAAATTCACTTGCACAATATTCACTGAATTCTTAGCAACTGATATATATAATTTTGTACCAGCGCACTTCAAACTCGCGTTGCACACAAAATATATCAAAGCATGGAGCACTTTTTAATTTTTATGGTCATTTGAAATGTCTCAAGCATACCCTAATGAGGTTAAGCGGTGGGTACTTTTTGGCCCACAGAAAAAAGAAAAGAAAATCGAAGTGGGAACTGCTTTTTAGGGTTCACACTTCACACCTTAATCTTTTGATAAGACTTGCCCCCTCCACGTTAACATGCCAAACTTCTTTTCATGGCCGCTCCTTTTTTAAGCTTTTTAATATGGCTTTCATTTATTGAATTATTTTTTCTTGTCATCTGGACAATTTCTTTTTCGTCCTTTTTTCTTCAGATAAAGAACGGGTCAGGATTGGCCCATTGCTCCTTCTTTGGCTTAGTTAGGCTTCTTTCTTTGGTTTATATATATATATATATATATATATATATATATATATGTCCACTACACACAGGCCTTAGGCCCTCTTTCTGGGCCTCGCTACATCTTGGCCCAATTGAGCAGTGCTTGATCTCGCCCATCTTAAACAATCGGCAAAACCCAACTGTGGGAAAATAGTAAAAAGAGAAGTGAATACCCACGTAATCTCTGTTTTTATTTTTGGTTTTTTTTCCCTCAAATTTGAATGAGTTTGAATATAAATGTTTAGATTACATTTTTTTTAAAAAAATATCAGACCACTCATTTATTTTTATAAATAAAAAAACTCAAACATGATTTGTTTGTCACATATATCTTTATATTTCAGAATTAAAAAAAAAAAAAGAGCACTAACTTTATAGTTTAGGAAATAAGCATTTTTAGTAGTAATATTTTAGAAATACGATATTTATTTTTTATTCAGATCTTTTTCTATTTTGATTTTAAAAAAAAAACACAAAAGTGTACATTTTTTACTCAAATGTAAATATCTAACACATAAGTTACCAAAAAAAAAGAGTATGTTTTTTAAAAAGTGTGAAATTAATAAAATTCTAAACTTTAGACGTTTAAAAAACAAGCCTTTACACAACTGGGATACATAATTTGTATTTTAACTAATGCATCACCAATATAAATTCACCAATACAAAATAACACAGCACGGTAAAACAGTCATAGATAACTTTTGTTATGGCATATGCATATTATATAACTATAATTATACGCGTAGATTTTGAAAATTCAAATTACAAATGTAGTGAATCTATTTTCTAGCTTGAAAGATCTCACATAAAAACTATTGAAAGTAATAGTTACATTATTTGCTAAAACTTCTCCAGAAATGAGATTTCTTTTCATTATCTACTCCATAAACACTCCATCCTCCTCAAAACTAGTATTAACATCCATCACATAAACAAACAATGTATAGGTTCACTGGCCGTGCTCAAAGACTGAACATTGAACTCGGTATTGTTGCCGTGTGAGCCAAACGCCAAAAGCTTTTGAAATGGAAACGCAACAAATAGGACCAGTGAGAGAATAATCAAGAGCCTCGATATATGAATATGATACACTAAAATCATTTAGAAAAAGGACGTAAAATCATATTAACCGCTCCATCTGGAAGGAAGTCTCCACTTTTTATGCCAGTAAATTGATACTCTTGACCATAAAGGGAACCCAAAATTATACTCAAGTGGCCGATCAGCTGGCCCTCTAACTATCAACGGTAACCATATGTATCTCGATTCCCTCAAGTCAGCAGGATTCCACCGATCTGCCATGAAAATATACAAACCTGGAAGCCCTGCCAAAGGAATCACATACGTGCTTTGTGCAAAAAATGTTGTAAGCCGAAACACTTTGTTCCCACCAATGCATGGGTTTCCCATAGCCTCCCATGGCCCCATGATTGACTCGGCTGCATGCACCAGTGCTTCGTTTGGCGCCCATCCAGTGCAACCAGAGGTGACCATGTAGTATGTGCCCAGGTGCTTAAATAGAGCCGGGGCTTCCCGGTGTTGTCCCACAAGAATCCGTCTCACAACATTTGAGACATCCAGATAATCCGAGGTTAACGGTCCAATGTGAAGTTCACTATTGTCCTCAGAAGAATAGACAAGATATGCCACACCATCATCGTCTTTGAAGATCGTCATGTCTCTGCTGTCAAATCCATGAGGCCGCTTGCTATAAAGATAATCAAATGGACCAGTTGGGTAATCGCTAATGGCGACACCAACAGCAGCTTTAGTGTAGTTGCAATCATCAATATGCATCCACATTACATACTTTCCAGTTCTGTCATTGTAAATAACTTTAGGCCGCTCAAGCACGTTTAATTTGTAGAGATCATGTGTCTCATTCGTCTCTTCTGCTGCCAACACAATGCCCTCATTTTTCCACGTCCACATGTCCTTAGAGGAATAGCAACCAACTCCTATGATGTCAACCTGGATTAAGGATTCAACAATTCAATGAAAAAATTCTTGGAAATAGCAAGCTAGATTTGAAGTAAACAGTGAAAAGTGAACTATCCGTCCTATAGATACTGAAATCAGGGACTATGATGACATGAAATGGTAAGGCAATATAGCTAAGTCACCAGTGCATGTGAAGGCATGACACGACAAAATGACATAACAGATTCTTAGTAGCAGAATAGGATCAAAATGGTCTATATTCTTAATTCTGTATCTTCATGAATTTCTATGTGAAGTCTCACACCTGATACCACTTTTAATTGAGCTAAACATAATGTTAAAGACAACTATAGCAGCAAGAAGAGGGTCTGTGTCATGGGTGAAAGCATGTTCAACAAAATAGATAGGAAATGTCGTTAAGAAAATGTACAGGGGTATACTATCGGGTGCTAAATCTCATGCTTTAATTTACAGTTTTACTGAGGCATTCACGCATCCTCAATCTCTACACCTCTAACTCCTACGTATCAACGCTCATGGTGTAGTGCAGCTGTTGGCCTCACATCTGAGCACAAAAGAAAGTCAACAATTTGAAAATTTGCACCACATCAGAGATGAGTGATTCATGAGAAAAAGAAAATACTCCGACCATGTACATAAGTGGAACTATTCTCATAACAAAGAAATTATTAAGCTGAAATCTCATGTACGTTGAGAGTATTAACATCCAGCAATGGCATTTGATGAAACTTACTAATTTGCTGGAAGTATTATTCCAAAGAATATTTCATTATTACTTATTTCTGAAAAAGAAAGCCACAACTCAATAATAGGACCAAATCCCAAGTAATCTGTCTCTCTCTCTAAGTTATCTATTAAATATTAAGAAAAAGTGAGACAAGCACAAAGAGGACAAATAGCTCTTCCAGAATAAAGTTCCAGAGAAGTATATAGCAACTGCACCCTACAGGAATTTCCAACATGGAAGCTAGAAAATGCCTAAAACACCAGTATTGCAGATGCCTCAATACTATATGCAATACCAATATCTTGTCCTACGAAATAAAACTGATTTCATTAAAATGATGGCCCCCTTTTTTAACCCAGTAAGTAACTAAAAACCCCTGTCCTCAACACCTAAGATCCACAAAAGAAGAAAATCCCAATATGAGAAACCAGACATATCTAAAGGCAAATAAAATCCTAGATGAGATACCAATCATATGAAATTTCTGAAAATAATAATAATAAAAAATAAAAAATATATAGACACACACAAACACACACACACGCTAGTTCTATAAATTTGCATAAGCTCTTTTTCCAAATGCATGCAATAAGAACCTAGTGAACGATAAAAGCAAGAAACGTGGTGAGAGACATAAGCAATGTGAAGTGTCTCCATAGGAAGGTGATCCTAGTAATTAGCAACATGCTTTATTCAAATATGACAATCAATTTAAGAAGAAAACTAACTCGTGCTGCTGCCTTCTTGTGAGCATGGTAGGTGGGTCCATCTTTGTACTCTCCATACCAAAAATATGTGCGCGACCTCTCATCATATAATATACCTCCTCCGTGAGCTTGAATGGGCGCTCCCTCGGTATCCAACCAAATCCTGCCGGGGTAGTAATAGAAGCTATCGTTCCCATTATCCTTCATTGGATCTATAGCAGTTTTCATATCAGGGAAGAAGACATGCCGAAGTTGTGAATTCTCATCAAGAAATTCATCAATCAGTGTGGTTGTCCGCTTAGGTCTTCGTTTAGCAGCACGTGGTGATCGTTTTCCCCTAGGTGGGGGAATCTGAATATTCTCCTCTTCTACCTCTACTAGTTCACGGAATGATGGGTTATGACTGATGTGCAATTCGATTTCTCCGCTTGTCCCATCTTTATGACTAACAAGGGAGAAGAAGTGAAGCAGAAGAAGAAATCCCGCCAAGATCCACAATATGATAGACACTGAACATTTGCTCCCTGCATTGCAAGGGAAAGTGGTTGGTTTTTTGTATTTGTTCCTCATCCTCATTTTTCTCTTCCTTTTTATCCCCAAGATAATGCTGCAATTAAGAAAATGCAACCTACGGAGATAATAAACCCGACCAAACATAAGTCACAACCATGCTAATCTCTATTTGGTCAAAAAGCTATCATTTTCAGAAACTTTGAGCAATATCATGATAAAGAATTTCATATAACTGATTTGATTGTAAAAAATCCCCTAAATTTCTCAAATTGCGCTCTTTCATGATTGCCATACAGGATCATTGGTGGATAAAATGAAATATACCGGGTTATTAACTTCATGATTTAGTTAAAAAATTGCCAAAAATTCAAAATGGGAAGAGAATTAAATTCAATCCCAGCTTCATGCTTACTCATAAACATTAAAGCCAGTGGGGAAAAAAAAAAAGATCAATATAAAAACAATAAATCCAGTGTCTGTTACCACAAAAACTTCCTAAATATTGGACAATGAAGTTAGTTTTACACGTTTATCTATAAATAAAGAAAAGCGGGGCATTTTATTATTTATTATTATTATTTTTATCACTTCAACATGAGAAAAACCAGCTATCGATAATCAATCATCAAACAATCATATCCGTCTCAATACCAACTTCAATTAACAATAGTACCAATTGCTCAATCTCGCATAGCAGATCCACTTACACAGCTTAAACCCTCAAAGCAGAAAAAAAATAAAAAATCAAAACACCCATACTTAAAACGTTCAAAAGGAATAAATAAATAAGACAAAAGACAGAGCAAAGTGAAAAAAAAACTTACCTGACAGCACGCGAAACATGAGTTGAACATAATTTCCAGACATGGGTTTTTCTTCTAAAACTCCTTTTCAAAGTTGAAACTTGAAAAGAAGTAATATAATTATATCAGTTATCAAAACAATAAAATCGTATCCCAGCTCAAGGCTCAAGCTTGGTAACTCAATAACTATGAACTACAAGGGAAGTTGCTTGCTGGGTTGGTTTTGTTTCCAACTCCAACCGGATCTGAAAATGATGATTGTGACTCCCTAACGAACAAAACTTGGCCTTGCTTAATTTAATCTCTTTGAGTTGTGCTGCCTGCTTTGTTAGACTTTGAGTTTGAGGTGTCCCATGGATATGGCTACGGCATGTGAGTGCGCTTAATTAATGAATGAATGAACGAACGAGTCTGCCTTCGTTCTTTGTTAAGAAGTTACTAAATTAACAGTATCCAATGACATTTTGACAGTTAACTTTTTTTAAAGTTCGGGTGCAGTCAATGCTTCTTACACAAGTGACAGTAACTATGTAACAAATCACACATTAATAATTTCTTTTTCGAGCAAGATATTAAAATTTTAATCCATTTTAATAATATAATAACCAACCAATAATTCAAACAAGTGAACAACAAATAAAGTGGAACATATATCAGTGCCCAATAATCATCTAAAATATATATATGTATATTAGTGCCCAATAATGGCTTGTAATCTTGAGCTCTTGAAATAGAAAATGTATTATATGATGTGGTTCATTTCCTTATAATCAAAGGTGCAATAAAAGGTGCAAGCTGTTTAGTCATATTTGTTAAAGAAAAAAAAAAAAAAACACGGTGTAATAAATGTAATCCTTTAGACCGATCACTTCCTTAAATTTGCTGCTATTTAATGAAAACCGTCCCATTTATGTGATCTATTCGCATAATGGGTAGTAGGTGTTGCTGCCATTCAAAGATATGAAGGTAGGTGCGTCCCGTTGACACAGATGGGCATCTAAATTTTGTGATTAGTTGACCAAATTTGAGCATCACAAATAAATAGCTTCATTACAGTTCGCACAAAATGATGCCTAAACCATTCAAAATGAAAAAAATCATAATTGTGTTATGATTTTCCGATTGGGTTTCAAACGAACTGTATGTTTCGACAAATTTTTATTTGTAATATTGATAAAATTATATTAAATTTTAAATTAAATTTAAATGGATCATATGAACATGAGTCTCGCGAAATTGTAATTATAGTATTAGTAGATTTATATTATATTATTCTCATAAATAAAAAAAATAAATTGATGATTAGTATATAAAAATATAAAAGCAGTTAAATTCTACTTACACACTAAAACTAACATATACAGTACAAAATCTTTAAAAATCCTCTAATCTCAAATAAAAAATAAGATTCTAATATATAAGTAGTATAAGCCTGTTATTTTAGCTCTTACCGAGGCCGGATGAAAACTCTGGAAGGATTTCGCAATGTACATTTAAAATGTTAAGTTGTAATTTATGATCTATAATCTATCTGGGGGATTGGGGATGATGGAGCATCTGGAAAAGTGTCTTCCCTTATCTTGCCAAGCTCTTGCCACCCAAGAAATTATCAAAGCCACCATAAAAATAGAAAGAGACAGCATCCATGACCATAGCAATCGAATCGAAAACTTAAATGATGTGCATTGGTTCACGGCAACTTCAGCAAATGTGGTCTTCACGATTGTGCAATTTGTCAAGCTTTGCAAGTCAGGATAAATGTCTAGCATGCCCTGCACCGATTCACTGTAAGCCCTAGCTTTGTCATAAGCATTCTGGGGGATAAATTTTCCTTGTCTCAGGCAATTTTTAATAGAATTCTCCCCGTAGCAGGTGAATCCCGAAAGAACCTACAATGGAATTTTCTGCCAAAAGTAAGTTTGCCTTTGCTATCATAAATGATCAGTTCATGAAATCGTTTGCTTACGTTGGGTAATTCACCAATTTGAATGTCATCCTTGGCGCATTTTTCTGGCACATATGTGCAATTACCAGCTGAGAAAGGGTCACATATCTTCCCAGATCCGAATAGACCGTCAACTTGTTGATGTAATCCGAATGACAAATACACACGATCTATAGTTTTGTTGATCTGCAAAAACAACACACGCATAAATCTATAGGCACGCATTGCAGCCTCTGCAAGGGTATATGTAAACGAATGAAGTGAATAAATGAACTCCTACGTAGTACCTCGCTTATGAACTTATGAATAATGTAGCCTATGTTTGATAATACTTCATCTGAATGTGTTGAATTCATGCAAGGTAATATGACGCTCAGACTGTTATTTTGGGGATTCTGCTCAAAATCCTCAAAAGCTGAGCATGTGTCTTCTGCAAAACTGTATTGCCGTGTGAGAATTTAACAAATTAATTACATACGGATTTGGAGTTACAGCTTCAAGTTCAAACTAACTAACTATGTACTAACTCACTTATGCAGGAAGAAATCAAAGCCTGTCAAAACCCAGCACAGAGTAGTTAAGATCCAGCAGAGGATAATTATACTGGAATTTTACCCGAAAAAATGGTCAGAAAATTAAGGCTTTTACCGAGTTAATTTAATTGAGCTGAGGAAAATGACCGTGGGTGGGACACATGCAAAATTGACTTACGTGATGAATCCGTGATGCCAGTGCAACAGGAGCAGAACTGAGCCAAAGCAGCAAATAACCATTAGTCTCTAACACCATATGTCAAGGGCTAGTTCGCGTATGATGAAGTTTATTACCAATTGCTGCGACCACCGAGATCAAGTTGATGCTTAGAATCACAACATGTGATGCTTGCCTGTGCCACATCAAAATAATAATAATTATTATTATTGATTTCTATATGTAAGGAAATGAATAAATTTCTAGTAACTTGACTACGGGAAAAAGAGCAAGATGCTGCTTACGAAGCATGGACGCCGTTTTCAATGGAGTGACCATTTTTATGAACAAAATTTTGGATGGTTTGCGATTCGTTTCCAAGTCTACGGATTGTGACATTCAAGAGGAGGGATGTCTGTTTATCATACTTCAGCAATTGAGATTGTATTAATGTCATGTTGTTGATCACTCTTTGGATGGTACTACACATCTCTTGTCCTGCTTCGAGGATGGTGTTCTTTAACTTATTGGTCCTTTGTAAGGAGCTTTGGTTTTGTTTGAGGACGAAGCCTGTAGCGACTCTGGAATTGAAAAGTACATACACAATATTGCACAAATTATAATTTGATGAGTTCAAAACCCCCATTACAAAATTATCGTTCCCGTGTTGGACTTGGACTGAGAATTGAAATTCACGACAGTTCCTGCATGTAATGCAACAATGGTACTTACATGGTGAAAACGGTAAACAAGATGACCAAAAGGAACATCACGACATAGCAACAATCAGAATCTGAGAAAAAGCCACTCCCTGGACTCTTCAGCCTCACGAAAAGGCCAAACCCCAGCCCGGATAGCGCCCAGATCGCAGCTATTGCATATCCATGGACTCCTGTAAATGCCGCAGACTGAAACATCATTAAAAGAGGAACACTTCGCTTAATGATCAATTCTAAGTTTCAGATTCCACAAGTTGATAACTTTAATCCCCACTTGATGAATTGAGACATGTAAAGTGTGAAGTTTTAGATTTTTACATGTGAGTGGGAGTGGGACGGGGGGCACAATTTATGCTTGAGACATGCAAAAAATGAATTGCCTATTCAAGTAACTTACAGCCCAGTAGTGCTTGTTTGTAACATTGTAACCTCCACTATAGTACTTGAAACGCAGAGGATCGGGTCTCTTGAAGCCGTGCTCATGATCCTCATCATCGTGAGCAGATGAACCAAAAACTACCAACTTGGGCGAAACAACAGAGGTTAAAAACAAAAGGAGCATAAATGCAGCCACAACTCCATTTGGTTTAGACATGATGATGAAGATTTTCTACACTGAAAATAAAGGGTAGCGAATGTTGCATCGAAATGCTTTTTTTTTCTTTCTAACTTTAGAGATAAAAATAAAAGCCCTTGGGCTAGCTAAGACTTGGAGAGTAAGGTAAGAATAGCTTGTGGCTATGGTTTTGTGACTTGTTTTGAGGTGAATCCGCGACCCGGAATTTCGGCTCATGATAGTTGAAGAATTTGACTTCGTGTCTTCGTATGCAAGCCTCTTCTTTTAACAGAACCAGAATTATGTGATTTTTTTTTTTATAATCGTCTTTTACATTGTAATCGTTATGTGATGGCATCGCTGTAAGAACTAATTTAAATATCACTTTCATTTTTCAAACTTTTTGCATGCCGTGGGCTTCCCTTTCCCCCGCAAATATTGATAAATAAACGATGAGATTCTTACCAATGGACATTTGCAAATAATACGATAGATAATTAACATATTTAAGAATTAAAATTAAGAACAGTGATATTTCGACCCTAATTTAATTTTATCTCATTTAACATCATTTCTCAATCAACTCTACTAAAATATTAAAAATAAATTATCTTTATCAGTACACCCCATGTAATTCCAATGTAACTTCAGTACAATTAAAGCTGGGGGAATTGCCACTTTCTCCCCTACAGTAATTAACATAAACTATTTATCCTCATGTTGTTTTTATAATGGCTAAAAAATCCATTGACAGCATAAGTTTACAATATTACCCTTATTTTTAATTACTCTTTTATTTGCATTTATTATAAATTAAATAAATTACATGAATAGAAACTAAATAAAAAATTAAATATTAAAAATAAGAAATATATGTTTTGATATGAGCAAAAAAATTAATAATAAAATTTTTTTTCTTGTACTTATTTATTTTGTAAAAATTTTCTTATAATAAACATTTTGTAATATTTAAAAATTAAATGTAAAAAGTATAGGAAAAATATTTTATTATTTATCTTATAATAAATTTTTATTTGTCATTCAAGTTTTCTTATAATAATTTTTTTACCATTTTATAGTAACTTTCTTATATATTTATTATAAGAAAATTTTTACAAAATAAATAAGTACAAGAAAAAAAATTTATTATTAATTTTTTTCTCATATCAAAACATATATTTTTTATTTTTAATGCTTAATTTTTTATTTAATTTATATTCATGTGATTTATTTAATTTATAATAAATATAAATGAAAGAGTAGTTGAAAAAAATAGTAATATTGTAAACTTATACTATCAGGAAAGTTTTTGGCTATTATAAAAACAGTAAAATATTGATTACTATAGAGCGGAAATTGACAATCTCCCATTAAAGCTGCTAAAGGAAAACATCTTGCTGGTTTTGGAAACGCATAATCGCTCAACTTTTTTCTTTTTTGGGGTCGCTAATCGCTCAGCCACTATAATTTTCTTTTCTTATTTTCTCGTTGAAAGCAAGCAAAGTTTATCCAAAATCGGCCACGGCAGCAAAGCAATCGTCTAAACTGTTTTTTTTTTTTTTTTGGTTTTAGGCTTTGAAATTGATGTTATTGGCAAGAGTTTTATTATTATTGTTATTAGTTGCAAGAGATTTTATCTAATTGCTTTAAAAAAAAGTATAAATTGAGATTTTTTTTTTCATTTTAAGAACATTTAATTTACTTGATTGAAATTCATGAAGATATCAATTTGCAGTTTAGAGAGATAAAAATGAAAGGAGATAAAATTGAAATGATCATAAAAGTAGTTATTGCATCTTTGAATGATGCAAATATTGGGCCCATTCTCAGCTTCTCCGAATGAATTGGGAATTGGGACTAAATTGTTGATCCCAGCTACATATGAGTTGCCTACCGAACATCTGCTGTGACTTCATTCGTTCTCATGAGGTTGGCCCTGGGGTGGGAAGTAGGAAGAGTGGAGCTTTTACCACCGTTCAAAAGTCCTTATAATATCCTTTTTAAATTTGAGTTGGATTATTGGCACCCATTTTTTGTTCTTATAAAATTCTTATGATATTATAATTATATTTAAGGAAAAATATAAATAGAATTAATCTCATTTATATTTTCTTTCTTTTTTGAATTTCATTTTACTTGCACAATATAAATTTTTGTAATCAGTAAAATAATTTGAATTTAAGAATCAATCTATAAATTTTTTTTAATCATTAAAATAATCTAAATTTAAGAATCAATTTTTTAAGACAAAATAATACTCTTGTAATATATGTAGCAACAAAATTAGGATACAACATTGTGAGAAAATAAATTAAATAAAATTTTATCGCACTACAAATAACTTTTTAAGGATTCTCAAATTAATTGTTGCACCCAAAATTTATATGTATGATAAAATTGTGTTGGACCCATAAAATATTCAATATTTTATAAGGTTTTTCTTACTTTTTCTTTTAGATTTTTTTTTTAGAAATTAAATAATAAAGAAAGTTTGAAGAGAAGAATGCAATTATTAAGACTGAAAGAGTGAGATAATTATTAAAAATTATAAGATTTATACATGAAAATAGCGTTTATTTAGAAAAAGGCTACTTTTGGTATTAAATGGAATATAATTGAAAAAAGGGTTTCAAAAGTACTTTGGAGGGGTGCTATAGTCTGACTCTTTAAATTTTTATTCTCCAAAATATTTCAGTCAAATTTATATGACACTGACACATAAATTAAAATAAATCATCTTGTTAATAAATATCATCCTAAAAAAATATTTTTTTAAAATATTTATTTGTAAAATGCATATAAATCTTAAAATTTAAAATTATTTTTTTCTTATAAATTTTTATTTCCGTAATTTTAAGTTCTTAAAAGTTTCTAAGAAAAAGTATCGTCAATTAAATTCAAAATTTAAATATAAGTACGAAATCGAGTGAGTGTAAAAAGGAATTTTTAAAATAATAATTTATTTAAGTGTTTGATTAATTTTTTTTAAAATAAAAAATTAGTTAAGTTTTCTTTAATTATTTAGATAATTTTAAGTATAGAGAGATTTTATAAGGAATTTAGAGGGGTGTTAAAATCATGCTCGCCTGTGAAAGAAGGTGGAAGAATAAGCCTTTTAAATGCAATTGGCATAATAGGGGGAATTGTGGGACAGCGCCTCGTTAGTCATTGCATCAGTCGGAAGGTAGGAAACAGTAGTCAATATAAATCACATGCATGATCCCCTGTACCTAATTTAAGTACAAGTATACTCCAGTTTTTAGTATAAGCATATCCAGGTGGTTTTAGCAATTAAAGCGATCAGAAAATAAATAAATAAATAACAAATAAACTTGGGCATGTACATTTTATATGGTAGCTCTATTAATAAGAGCCCGCCACACATGTGCACACATAATAATTATTTATATTTATAAAAATTATAATGCTGAGTTGTGATATACTATTTCCATATTGCTCCAGCATAGTCGATTAATATTATTTATTCACTCGACCATATTATATTCTACGAACTTATTAGATATTATTATTATTGTTATTATTACTATTATTTTACTGATTAAATTTTAGAATTTGACATTTGACAATACCGTTTAATCAGACCGTTGTATGTAAGTGATGACACAGTTGGCAAAGCTGGTCGGCCGCCTGGCTTCAGCCATTCAAAACTTAATGGACCCGCCTAAGCATTCGTAACCAATCGCGTTTTAGCATCACCCGCTTAAAAGATTCACATTGATTGGTTCGTATGCGTCACACAATAGAAACGAGCGTGGAGCGATCTCAACCTTTCTTTTCACAAACCACTATCTTTTCTCCTAATTGGTTCGCGGCACCGCCTGAAAAATCTGAACCGTTAATTGAATATCCAAATCCAATCAACAGCGTCAGAATTGTAACTCCCTGAAATCAACGGTCAGGATTACGGGCCGAAAATTTTAATTTTGGATTGATCTTAATTACGGCAATTCAAATCCCTATTTTAATTGCATAATTCTCGCTTGCTGTAATAATTACCATATTCATTCAAGTTACGTATATTTGGTCAGTTTGTGGGAACGTACGAATACGGTAAATCAGTAGACGCAAGCGAAGGAGGAAGCTTCATCAGTGGGGGGTCAATTCAAGGCTTAGATCTCAATTGGTTTCTGATTCTGTGATCATCGTCATCACCATCATCATTATCAATGGGATTGTGGGAAGCTTTTCTGAATTGGCTCCGCAGGTTTGCATTTTCTCTTTCTAAATATTTGATTGATTGATGAATGATGAGAGATTTTGATTTGTTTCGTCCGTGTGAACTCTTAGTGAACGGTTTCATTGCATTGCCAACTTAAATATAAGAGAATTGGATAAGGATATTGGAAACTAAAGCTGGACTTTAATTTACAAGCTCAAGCTTATAAATTATTCTTTGTAATTGTTTGAATCTGTATTCTGGTTTGGAATATATATATAATGCTTGATGAAGCTTTGCCTTTGGTGGTAATTTTAGGTTGTTTCCGCTGATTAATAAGCTCTTTTTTTGTTTCTTTGTTTGTTCCTAGGATTGTTAAACACAACTGCTACTTGTAAAATAATACTCATCGGAAAGCAAAGGAATTGAAACATAATAAAGAGCTTGAGGCATTGAATATGGTAACATGTTTCCCAGATAAACATGTTATTAGCAGACTTAATGAGCAAAAAGTGTTATGGAAGAAGTTAACAAGATTAATTATTTACTAAATCTTGGATCAAAGCAATTGCTCCAGCAGTCGGTAAGCCACAGATAATGTTGGAACTGTTGATTTTGCGGATTCTAAATTTAGCAAGCCTAGGTTATGGATATTTGATATGGCAGGTTGCTTTAACCACTGACACGTGTAAGATTAAGGATACGTGCCTCTTGTATCCTCTTAGTTACTCAAGAAAATGTTCCATTAGGACTTCATATTGAAAAGGTTTGTCCATATTAACAGCTCCATTGCTGGAGGATAATTAGTGCCATGCAAGCTAAAGGGATTTGCCCGTGTTTTATTCTGTGATACTGAATCAGATTTTCTGTATGTTAAACATGTTTGGAACTGTTTGTCTCTCATAAATAGCTCCTGTTTATGTTGGTCTAAAGTGATAAAGACTTCACATTGCTTATTC
This sequence comes from Citrus x clementina, assembly GCF_000493195.1. Classification (NCBI taxonomy): domain Eukaryota; kingdom Viridiplantae; phylum Streptophyta; class Magnoliopsida; order Sapindales; family Rutaceae; genus Citrus; species Citrus x clementina. Next base: position 4,237,085 of record NW_006262075.1, on the reverse strand, counting down.
CGATCGATGGTGAAATATTTTTAAGGGTTCGAGTGTTGTGACAGTGGAAGCTTATTGGAGATTTTTGTGTGTTCCGTTAATATCACCTAGATAAAACTGTCACCTTGTTGGAGGACACAAAGTTCAATACTCTGTTCTGGGTGAATTAGTTTTGGCTTACATATGTTGTGTGCAGATGTAAGGAACTATTTTGGCAATAGTTAATGGGAGCCAATTCTGTTATTTCTAATGGACTGTCATGGTCTTTTCCCGATTAATTCTGGTGCATATGGTTGTCAAAACATTAGTTTTTAGCCTTTTTCTTCCAAAAGTCTGCATTTTTCAAGTAAGAAAATATCAGCACTGGTACAGATGGTTAATTTCTTCTTGAATTTATCTATTCAAGGAAAAAAAGTTAAAAGAATTTCAATTCTTTCTTCTGAATTCTATAAAACATGCTTATTGGGCTTTCTAGTGGTGAATCCTGCTACAGAGTTAATTACATCTATAGAATTGGTATGAACGTGTACTTGTTTAATGCATAAGTGGGATTCTAAATTTTTTGTGGTTATGAGTTAAGAAGTCAATTTAATGCATATCAATGCATCAGGAGGAATCGGAAGGGGAGAAAAATAAAATATGCATGATATTCAAATGAAGCAATGAACCGACAAGATACTGGTTTCTCTTTTAGGCATTTCAATATTTTATTTTCTGGGATTAATGTTCTTTACTCAAGTGTTAATGGTGCTTATTTACGATTTTCATAGCTTTGCGAGTGGCGGCCTCACTTTGTATTCTTTTGTTATATATATGGCTTTTACTGAGGTGAAAATTGATTATTGTTATTATTATTATTATTATTAATTTTTTTTCTTAAGTGAGCACTTCTAATATACTAAATTTGAATAAAGCTTATTGGTTGTCCCTTCAATTGATCTAGTGTTTTGACAAAAGGCCCATTTTTTGTTTGACTTGCTCCATCCAGTTAACCTTAATCCTTTATATTGCATCAGCTCACTTCACTTCATATGTGTCTGCAGCCTCTTTTTTAAACAGGAAATGGAGCTGTCCCTGATTGGACTTCAGAATGCTGGAAAGACCTCACTTGTAAATGTTGTTGCTGTAAGTGCATTATTAGGGAATGATGTGCGAGTATGAGTTTCTTTTTGTCCACTACTTCGGTTTGATATGCTGAAAATTTGTTTGCTTATCTCCTTTTCAGACTGGTGGATATAGCGAGGACATGATCCCTACGGTGAGTTGTATCTTTCAAGAAAATTGTGCTTGATTTTTACCTTCACAAAAGAGAATATTTTCCACCATTTAATTCTGGTGCACCGTGATCTCTTTATGGTCAAATCAATATATTAATGGCATGATTTTCAGGTCGGATTCAACATGAGGAAAGTGACAAAAGGAAATGTTACAATTAAGCTTTGGGATCTTGGAGGTCAACCTAGATTCCGCAGTATGTGGGAGCGGTATTGCCGGGCAGTTTCTGCTATTGTGTAAGGACCTACTTTCACTTGTAATTGTCTAATAGTCTCTCCAAGCATCTACTTTGCAAATTTGGTAAACTAACTATATCAGCCAAACCTTCTTTATAGCCATTTTTTGGTTTTATCTCCAAATGCTATTGCTGCTCAATTTTTAGGCTTCATGTTAGTTCCCTTTTCTTTTCGCTAAACTTGTGGCAGCGTTAAAGTCTATTTATGCATAGTTACTTGAACATCTATGGTATTTCATTAATCTTTTTGAGTTATTATCAGTCAGGATGACAAGTTCATGTTTTATATTGTCAAATTCGAGTACCTTGTTCATGTTCTTTTAAGAATCTTTTATACTCTCTCTCAATATTAATTTTTTGAATGCTTCCTCTAAACCAAAATCATCTCTTGCTGGTTATTAATGGTTGACTGGTTTGCTTTTTCTGTAACTTTTACGGAAAATTGGTATTTGTCAGTAGCACTAGTTTATTCATGAAAACTCAGGAGATCGGGTGAAAGAATTACTTGGTTAGAACATTAAACTCTAGAAACTGTGGCTTATGTTTGCGAGAAATGAAAATATTTTCACTTGAACAGAAAAATGTGTATGGTCAAAATTTTATGAGGGAATATTATGTGCTGCGCTTGTTATAGGAATACCATGAAGGTGAGTATATGATTATTTCTGAATATGTGGTTGAAAGTTACCGAACTTTGTAAGTAGTTAATAGTTCCTAGTAAATAAAATTGCGTGGTCACCAATTTCTGTTAATAGATTTAGTAAAATGCTATTCTAATACATTGAACCTGAAGATAAAATATTATCTTTTGTTGTTTTTCCTATTAAAAACTGATTTCTTGATAAATTGAACCTTTATCTATTAATATCAATCACAGCTCTCTTTCTTGACAAAGCCGTGTTTTCAATAATATATGAATGAGTTCTCTATAAATAAATTCAGCAATCATATATGGAGGAATATTTAGTTTTGTGTAGGCTTAGCAAGTTATATTAACTGATCTCTCCTGCAGTTATGTGGTTGATGCTGCTGATCCTGACAACCTGAGCATTTCAAGAAGTGAACTTCATGATTTGCTGAACAAACCCTCACTTAGTGGTATCCCTTTACTGGTGCTAGGGAACAAGATTGACAAACCCGGAGCTCTATCTAAACAGGCTTTAACTGATGAAATGTGAGACATTTTACTTTTCTAATGAGAATTTTTTAGTGAAACAATAAAGAGCACCCATTTATTGTGAATGCTGTAGATGAAATGATTACATCTCTTATGAAGTAGGCATTATCTTAGTGCTAAAAGAGGATTGATGCTTTGCAGGGGACTAAAATCCATCACCGACAGAGAAGTTTGCTGCTTTATGATCTCATGCAAGAACTCGACCAACATTGACTCCGTAATTGATTGGCTTGTCAAACATTCAAAGTCAAAGAGCTGAGAGGACTTATTTTTACTTATCCCTTTTCTTCTTCTTTCTTTGTGGATGTCTGTGATATAATTTCAGAAGGATGCATTTCTGGGGTGTTAATGGAAGTTTTCATCATTCAAACTTGCTTTGCTGTTTGTTAATGATTTTTTTCCCTTCTGAGTTCTGAGTTCTGAGTTGCATGTAGTGTATTATATTAGATAATTTATTCCTAATTATTGGCTTTTGGGGTTTGTAAAGTGCTCTCTCTCTCTCTCTTTCATCAAATCTTATCTGCTGTTTACCGCAGAAACTTGAATGAATAAAAGAAGGTTGTTGGCAAAAATGATTCAAGAAAAGCAAGATTTAAATTAGCAGATTCTATCCCCATTAGAAGCCCTACACACTGAATAATCTCAACACATGTCCCATTAGTATAGCTTATTTTTTAAGTACTTTCTCTTATTTATAATGGTAAAATGAAGGGCGGGCAGAATGCATAAGCCAGTGATAAGCACGATGAGAGTAACCAAAGATAAGGAATGCTCCTTGGCGGAATTTATCGGCGTGCGCCTGATATTTAACCGGGGGATTGAATAAAAAGCAGCCAAAGTATTTGGATAATTCATATCTTTCTCGACCTTTCCGCTAAGATCAAGCGTAGTAACAGTTTTTCATGGAGTGCTCTCTTTCACTTGCTTCCCACGATGCTGAAATTGATGGTAAAGAAAATTGTTTTAGAATCAATGCGTAAGCTATGAGATGAGCCAGGTGAGACTTCTTTACATGCTTTGTTTTATTCTGAGCATGCTCATGAGGTGTGGCTATTGACACCCTTTGTAAATGTAGCGTCTTCGGCGCATTGGGTCTGTCTTTAGGCTGCTTTTGAATTTTTTTCGATTTACCTCCCATCAAAGAGTTACAGTTGCTGATCTTAGTTACGTGGAGTATTTGGAGTGACAGAAATCGGATCTTACTCTTACACGATGGGGTTGCCTCGTCTCCTCCTTGTGTCGTGGCTCGCGGAGAGGTTTTAGAGGATTCTGTTCATGTGAGCCGTTATAACTTGTGGCCTTGTGGGCGGCAGTAATTTGGATGATTTGAATTTGGGTTCTGGTGCTTAGCAGTTAGTGGAAGATTCAGAAAAAAAATTTATCGAAAACTAACTTATATAATAATAAGGTGTGAAAATTAGATTTTTAAGAAAATAGTAAATTACAGTAAAATCATTTATATGGGTTTATTTTGAGTTTTCACTTCTTTAATTAAAAGGTAGATTTTTGTAGTTCCTAAAGTTTAAGTTTAAACTTTGAGTTTATGAATATAAAGGGACTACTTTTATTGATCTAATGGGACTATCCTAATAGTTTTAATGGGAGTTAAATAGAAACTTAAGTAATTTCTCTTAAATTTTTTGAATTTATTTTCTCCGGCGAGGTTTGAGTCCCACTTTCAAGCTTAATACTGATGCTCCGGTAGATGTTCAATGTGGAATGATGGTTTGTGGTGCATTGGTTGTTAGGGTTGATATAGGTTGGAGTTGAGGTAGGTGTCTATTTGATGAAGTTGATATTGCTGAGGCAGAAGCCTTACGCTTTGGTTTGTGACTTGCTTGTGAGATTGATTCATCTCCGTCAATAATGGAGTTGGATTCATTGCTCATTACTCAGTTCGTTTTAAGACAGCGAATTACATGTACTGAGCTATTTTGGATTATCCTTGAGGTGCAACAATTTCTTTTACCAAAATATGATTTTAAATTATATAATATATCGAGCGCTTCTAATCAGGTGGTAGATGCATTAACTAATTTTTATATTTAAGTTTTATTTGGGATTGAAGTTGGACATAGATACAGTAATAAAATATTTGGTAAACACCCGCTGCTATAATTTATAAGTTAAGTTGATTTGATTTTATATTTGTGTAATGAAAAATCTATTATATTTTTTTATTAATTTTATTAAAATTATTGTTTAAAAAATTTATATTTACTATATATTATAGATTTTTATTTCATACCTACAGTTTTTTTTTTCAACAGTTATAATTTAAAAATTACAATACCTTATACCTTAGTATTAAATAAGGCTTTAATTGCTATGATTTTCTTATATGAATGAAAGACTTCTATAATATTTGTCCTATCATTTATGAGTTACTGATACCTAAAATAAAGTTTATTTAAAAAAAAAAAGAAAGATATAATAACGGTTCTAATCAATATAATATCTGATGACCAATGCTTTTCAAGCCCCATAGAGGTCTAGAAACACTCCTCTATGAAGTTTACAACTATAACCTTAGTGCAAAAACTAAATGAAAATTACAACACCAGCCTTAATGACAAAACTTATTTTTGATAGACATTTCAATGAAATAATGAAACAAAATTGTGAAATAAACTAATAATATTACAAATAATTTATCTTTATAAGAGTCCTATAACTTTTACACCTAAAAGTTCACTGAGTAAAGGAGAGTTAACTTTTGTAATACTCAAATTATAACTAAATGATTGCTAAGAAAGGATATAGCCCATACAAAAGCATGCTTGACAGTGGGTCACACATGTTTTTGTATGGACTGTAACTTAACATGACCCTTTTTTCAAATACACACACTAGTCCTTCATTACTTTGTTAAAAGTGAAGTGTTATTAAAATGTAAAAAAAAAACACAAATTTCAATATATTAAAAATTATAAATTTTATAGAATGACTCCCTATATATAGAATCGTGGATTGGAAATGAGATTCAAGTTGCCATTTCTTAGAAAAGAAAAAGATGCATTGCATTGGCAATGAGAGACGACTAGCAGATCCAAGGGAAATCCAAATTAATTGTATATGAATATACATAACCCATTTATATACATCATCGATACTTGTTTTAGTACAAAGAAAAACATGGTAAATGACATAACAATGACTTGATCCAAATCCATAAAAGCAAATGAAGGGATCCAAATCCATAAAAGCAACTTAAAGTGATTTCTTGCCATGTTCGAAGGGAAAGAATATCCCATCCTTTTCTCGGCTTTCCTTCCATGCTTCCAGAATTTCGCTTGCAGATGGCAACTCCGATCTCTGAGATCCAACAACTCTGTTCATCGACTTTTGAAGACCTACCACATCATTATCTTGAGATTGTTTGCTTAAGTAAAGGGCTGCAAGCTCTTTATCTAGATAATCAGAGTGTTCACTAGATGCCCAATCATCAGCTAAACCCTCCATGTCAATGCACAAATTAGATGGTCGGTCATTGCTATGAATATAAGATAATGCCTTTGAGAACATTTCTGTATCGGCATCAGCCTGTCTACTCAAACTAGAATGGTTAATAGAATCTATATCAACTGCAACATCAGTTTTTTGTGGAAGAGGATCTGCGCCCAAGTCAGCATTTTCGAACATCATGCTAGCAGAACTTGGCACATTTTCTGTTTCTTTAACATCAAATGCCTCATGGATTCCATGCAAGGGTGAAATATCTATCGCCTGACTGCCAAAATGGGCAGAACTTGATAAGTCTCTCTCCTTTTCCGATCGGCAAAGAGCATGCAATGCCCTAGACAAGTTTGAGACTGTGATTTCAGATGATGCTGCATTACAATTACAGAGAGCATTCAACAGTTTCTCTAATTTATCCCGACTTATCCTGTCTTCGTTACTCTCGAAAAGTTCTGTCCACTGTCTTTCGGTGATATGAAATGGTGCATAAGCCATGGCATTAATGAGGGCAACAGCCTTTTCATAGTTACTTTGAACAATAGCTTGAATTAGCATTTCAGTGAAGAACAAAGGATGAGGTATTTCTCCAGCCTCCAAGAGTGAGTCAAATGCATGCTCTAGTAGATGACACTGCAATTTATATTAAAAAAAAAAAGGCTTATTTACATGTAATCCAATCTCCATTAAGCACATCAAATAATGATAGGACCCCATGACCAATAATAACAATAGTAAATGGAAATTCCAGACTGTTAAAAAAAGGGCAAATTCCAACCATATAGCCATTAAAGCCACTTTCTCTAAGCTGATATGCTTTTAAAATATCACAACTGCCTATCAGCTGTAGTTAAAAATGTCAAACTAGAAAAAATTTCATATAATTTCATGATTAGGTCATTAGATCAACCAACACCAAGCTCATACTCCCACACACATAAGTATATGACTGCAGTTAGATATCTTATTTAAGGAAATTCATGTGCAGCATAACTAATGTAACTAAGAAACCATCAAGAAATTATTCTTGTTTTCCATCTGTATAGTTTAAAAGCATGCCACGATTGCCAAACTGTTGAATTTGACCAAGGAAAATCAAATCCAGGGAAAAGAAAGTCTTGTGACCCCTTGGTGGTCAGGTGGGGCAAAGAATTTCAGTACAATTAAGCAGGACCTAGCTGATAATACAACTACATTTTTAAAATAAAAAGAAAAATACAGCTCACCTTTCCAGCTCTAGAAGCTTCCACAAGTAACCATGCATGTTTAGTTTGATCTAGCTGACACCCCGAGAGAGCCATCCCCTTGTACACATACTCAAAGTATTCCCACTGGTGTGCAGTAGCAGATGCTTCAAGCATTGAGCTATATGTGTACTCATCAGGTTTGAGGGGAGTGCCATCGCCACTCAGGAAAGTGTATCCACTAGAATTGGCTCTCGTAGTTTCTTCAAATAACTCTTTAGCTTTAGAAAACATATCATTCCGGCTGTACACTTTAAGCATGGCATTCACAGTCCCAATATTGGGTTCACAATGATCTTTCATATGCTGAAATATAGATATGCAGTCATCGATATGTCCTCCATCCATGGAAGATATGATCAGACCAGTGAAGGTAATCTCCAAAGGTTTACTATGACGAAGACTTTTTATCTTCTCCACCTGCAGACATGTCGTACAGAAAGTTGGAAGGAAAAAGATTTAAGAAAGGTAAAGGACTGCACTTAGAGATTCAATTTCACTAAAGCCTGAGTAATACTCATAAAAGGATCCTGTATCCTATAGGATATTATATCATATAGTAATACTCAATCGAACTTTATTTGCATATAGGCTATATGCTTATCAAAGAACTCAAATATCAACAACAATTGATTGAAGCTCTATGCAGAAAGAAACTCACCACCAACATAGCGTCCTGCCACCTTCCATTGTTGCAAAGGCAGCAAGCCAGCTCATAGTACACACTGGCTGTTCCAACTACTCCCCTTTGTTCCATGTTCCTGACTGCTGCCACAGCTTCGTTAATTTTACCTTCCTCCCAAAAAGCTCTGACAAGAACTGTAAAACCACAAATCAAATAGGTAAAACCAGTAGAATATAATATCAATGTTGCTCATAAAGGAGAACTACCTTTATAAGTAAGTGCGCCAATGGCCTCTCCACTTTTTGCCATTTTCCTGAAGAACTCGTGCACAAGGTCATATTTTCCAGATTGCAGCATTACCTTTCAATAAGCACCTCCTGTAAGACTTGAATACAAATATAGTTTGAGGATAAACAAATTTCACAAATTAAGTTCTTTCCAGTCACCAACCACAGTTTGATTCAAGCTTTTGGTAAAAGATATTGAACGTTTATAATATCTTATATACACATGCCCAGCACAAACTGTTTAGGAATCTTATTTGAACCACTATCTGGCAACTTTGCAGGATCAGAAAAGGTTTACTGGCAAGACAACTGATACAAAATGATGGGCAGAAGAATTCACAATATGACATCCCTTTATGGTCATTCTACTTTTTATGTCTTGATCCTCTGAAAGAAACTGTATCGATTACTTTGGAGTGGAGATGTCTGAAAATAACTTTTGGAACATTGCATGTCCATAACATCATCATTGAGTACTTACTTCCATTGCAAGTCCATATGTTGCTGCGCTAGGTTTCAGTCCACTCTTTCTCAACTGCTTGAACACCCAAAATACACCCTTCCACTGATGGGATGGAACACAAGCATTCAGAACCTAGAGAGATTTAGCAGAGAAGTAGTTAAATGAACATGAAAATTATAGAAGTCAGCAAAAAGTTAATATGCGTCACAAACATTGTAATGCTTCCATACAGCATTATATACAACAAGATCAGGTTCAAGGACTGGATCCCAATTCTTGCGGCACATATTTTTTATTCGTTTGGAAGGTTTCTGCCTCATGCGCTCAATTAATTTAACCAGTTCTTTGAGAAGACCAACTTGACCGAGTGTAACAGCAACGCTGTGATATGCAGCTATGTCAGGATATAAATTGCAATCTTCCTGAATGACATGAGTGTAAGAGTCATAAGATTCAATCCAGTGACAGCATATGAATTCTTAAAAAAAGAGAGAGATTCATGAAGTAACAAAAAAAGTGGAATATTACAAGCATCAGATTGAAAATGCGAAGAGCTTCGTGGGGCCTCCCTGCCTTCCCAAGAATTGCCAAAAGTTTTGTGTAAACAAACCTACAAAGCAGTTTAGTCTTCACTTATAAAGAATTGACAAAATTTTTGTGTTTGTCAAAGATAAATATTTACACCATAACAAATATCCAGGTTGGTAAAAGTAATTCATTATCTGCCATCATGCAAGTCCATACCCCATTCCATGCAACTATGCCTTAACAAAAAAGCTAGATTCTCTCAAATTAAAGGTAGGTCAGAGTGATTGTGTTTGAAAAATCCACATTTCTGCTGTATTAAATTTTGAAGTTATGGTTAAGCTCGGGCAGGGTCTTCATCAACAATTCACAATATGGCAAAGTAGTGCAACCAACAAATAGTTACAAAACCAAAATATAAACAAATTTACCTGCTCTTTAAATCTCTCTTATCCTTAAGTCCATAAACCCAGTCAAGAACCGACATTGCCTGTCTCCAACTTCCCTTATCTCCTAGCCCTTTCAATAGCTTTAGCATCTGACCCTCCGTAAACATCAATCCTGACTGGTTCATTATCCTCACGAACTTCCAGTTCTTCGCAGTCATCTCCCTTTCACTCAACCTAACAACACCATCAACAAATGAGAGAAAAAAAAAAGGGGAAAAATACAAGCCAATCGAATAAATGAGAATCAAAACTCCAAACCTATCAACAAGAACTCGAATTGCCTCTGCCTCGCTACGCCACCGTTTTTCCGGGTGCCACTCCACATTTTTGGCAAAATAATCAGATCCCAGTTGTACATCATCATCGAGAACCCAATTCAAATCTTTCTCGAACATCTCCTTCAACTCTCTCAAATTCTCTCTCTTCAAGTTGTCTCCAGCAAACTCTTTACTCTCAGAGGCAAGTTGCCTGAACTTGAGTCTCTCAATCCTCTCCCACGGCTTTCCAACTAACGGGTCACCGGATTTTGCAGCTACGGCTCTGCGGAACATCTTGAACTCGCGTTTAAGGGTCTGGAAATGTTGTTCTTCGGCAAGAGCCTGTTGCTGGGACGGTGAGAGTTGTGCTTGGGACTGGATTTTGGCTTGCTTCCGATTGTGTTTCTGGATTTCCTTTTTGCGGATGCTCCTGAGGATTTTGGGCGTCGGAAATACGCCGTGTTTGAGGAGTTTCTGTTTGATCTTTTCCATGTTGGGTTCGAATTGTGCTTGCGCCGGAGCCGGCAGTTGAAGAGGAGCTGGCTGTGCTTCCATGTCCACCAACCAACTACTGAAATCGTTGTTATTAGTTAGTATGTTTGGGTTTGGCAAGCAAAGCTAAGTACACTATCCGTCCGCTTAGAGGTTTTGGCTAATATTTTACGTGTGCCGCTGAGATTTTGGCTCAATGCCGAAGATGCACACACTATTTCAGAATTAGTCTCAAATACCCTCCCGTGATGTCATCATCAAATATTGCATAAGATATTTGTCAAAAAAAAAAATATATTGCATAAGATAATGTTATTTTAGTTGTCTTTGCATGGGCGAAGTTGTCTCATCCCATTGGCACAACTCATTTATTCAAAGCTTTCTAATCATTGTTGGGATTTTTTTTTTCTAAGTTAAATTGAATATGAGTAGATTTTTATCATAATAATATAAGTAGATATTATGTGGGATAGAAATTTGAAAAGTACTATACTGAATTTATTAAAGAAAATAATGTTAATAATTTTTTAATATGAACATTAATAATATTTTAAGTGTAATATATTAATGTATGTGTGTGTATATATAAAAGACTAATAATCTTCACGCTCACAATTTCACAATATGGGTTTGTTCGTAAGATTATATATATATATTCAAGAAATTAGATTTGAAGAATGTTTTCAAAGTTAACGTGGATGCAGTCATAAACAGCAAGAGTCAAATGGCAGGCCTAGGAGCTGTAATAAGAGACTCAGAGAATAATTTTGTAGCTGCAGGCATCATGCAAACTGGTATGAAGGAGCATGTCAGCTATGCAGAAGCTGAAGCCATTGAATGGGGATTAAAGCTAGCTAAAAGGGCAGCTCTTTCCACTTTGATCATAGAGTCAGATTGCCCAAAAGTGGTTGAGTTAGTAAACAACACAAAGAGCAACAAAACAGGACTATGGTGGATAATTGAAGAGATCTAAAACCAAAAAAGAGAATTTTGTAATGTAATTGTCAATCATATCCCTAGAACATGTAATGTTTGTGCTCATTCCCTAGCAAAATTTGCTGTGGGAGTAAATACGCCTGCTGTCTGGTTAAACCATATTCCAGCAGAGGTGATAAATGTTCTGGTTTAGTGTTGTTTTAAATGAAAAAGTTTACTTTCTTCTAAAAAAAAAAGAAATCAGATTTGAATTTCAAATAAAGAACTCCTGAAGAGTGATTTACAGCCCTTTCAAAAGAGTTCACTTTTCATTTTTAGTTACCTTTTTAAAGGATCTACTCAATTATAGGACCTGTCTACCTTACAGATTCTGTAACATACGCACCCAATGCATGCACCACACCTGTCCTGCATATGGAGAAAAAGCATGCAATTGTTTTTGTTTGGTAGCTAGCTAACCAATCAGGAGCTGGCTAAGTTGGATCTGTATGTTACAGAATCTGTAACTTAGCTAGCTCCCTCAATTATAATAAGAGTAACTTATGGCCCATGAAAAAGAAAAAACCCCGCGGGCCGTAACTTAAAATTCTCACTTTCCTCCTCCTCCTAAATTGAAGTGCCGAATAAGAAACCCAGGTCTCTAAGCTCTCTACCTGTCCCCTTACAAAAAGTAAAAAATGCACTCTGTTACAATAAAATTTCCACGCCTCGGCAGAGTGTTTACGACTCTCAAAGTAACCGAAGCCGTGACCAGTTCTCGGTCTCTCTGCACGGTCACGGAGTCCCGAACCCAGAAACTCGAACGCATATCCGACGAGCTTCTCGACCTCACGAAGCTCGAGCGATATGATTTTGCAACCTTGTTAGGATGTAAACTGGGCCTCGACCGCTTCGGCCCTGTAGTCCCGGCGTTTCCCTCCAGTGGACCGGCGGCTTCCGGATCCACGTCAGCTGAAACGAAGGCGGCGGAGAAGACAGCGTTTGACGTAAAGCTTGAGAAGTACGACCAGGCTGCTAAAATCAAGATTATTAAAGAAGTGAAAACGTTTACTGGTTTGGGACTAAAAGAGTCTAAAGATTTGGTGGAGAAAGCGCCTGCTGTGATAAAGAAAGGAGTTACGAAAGAAGAGGCTGATAAGATTGTTGAAAAGCTCAAAGAGTTGAACGCCATTGTGGTATTGGAATGAATAAAAATTATATTTTTTTGGATCTTCGGTTTAAAAGTTTTGGTTTTTATGTAGAATAATAACTGATGAGGCTTAATGATAAATTGAAAGTTGCTTCTGTTTTTATTTCTGGAAATGGGTTTATGTTGTTGATTTTTTCATGCGTTTGCTTGATAACTCAATCTGGTGTTTGTCTGTCATTAGTATGCTTTCTGAAAATGGGTCATCTGGAGGAGTTTTATTGTGGGATTGATTGCCGCAGTTTGAAATGAATTCATTCTGTTATAGTACGCCCATATCTGAATTAGGCTTCATTTGTGATGTATTTTCTGCCTAATCATCTTTCCATATAGTCTAGATTGATGAGGAATGTGCACTTTGGTAAGAGCAAGTTTGGTCTGATGTAAAATGGGCTTTTGTTATTGGGGTTATCCTTTCAGCTAATAGCAAAATTTTCAGAATTTCTGTGTGTTTCTGAACAATGTGTTCTTTGATTATCTTGTCATGTAGTTTTGGTACGGAGGGATTGCATTTTGAATTCAAGTGTACAGTTAGGTATTCAATAGGATATCATTGTTGCTGCATTGATTGGATTCCAACCAAAAAAAATTAGTGTTGAATTGTTGGTAGTTGAAAGGGTGCCCTCTTATCGCAGATGCATCGGGGATTGATATTAGTCAGTCTATAAAACTGTTTCCACCTGAATAGCCTATCATAAGTGAAGGCGTCTTTCATTTTATGACCTGGAACTAGAAGCTTTTACTTATGTCATTTTAGGGATTATCATGAGAATAACATATCTGTAGCATGGCATGGAAGGACGCTGTATTTAACAATATTGTCTTGTTGTTCTGAGATAGTTGATCTTGCATTTGGGGAAGTGGTTGGCAAAATTTAGGGGTCAGTGAAATTGAGGAATGTGGAAACATTGCATATTAAATACTGTGTTGAATAGCAGAGTTTATTGGACGAGGTGATTGACAGTTGCTTGATTGCAGCTCTTTTGGTTCTTGTGGGCTACAAGCAATTCTTCTTGTTTCTTTCGATGTTTCTAGGTTTTCGTTGGTTACATTATTGATGTTGTGTTATCTAAATTCTTGTTCTTCTATAATTATTATATTGCACTTAAAAAATCTTGGATTTGCGAAAACTTTAGTCCTGGCAAAATCTTGGATGTCATTATCTCAGTTTTGACCAAAGTATAGCGCATAGACACTTTGTTCCATTCAGTCAATCTGTCGTAAATGAATTAAGTTTTGTAAAAGGCAACTGCATGCATGAGCCACCACAAGAAGTTTGTTCAAGAATAAATTTTTTCTGAAACGGCACCCCTTTTTCATCTTAAGCAAAATATTATTCCTCTTTGTTCCAGGAAGATTAAAAGGTTTGCAATAGATTAATATGTTGTCTGCTTTATTTTTTTCAGCTGTTAACTGATATTTGATTACTATGCAAATGATGGTATATGTAGCCCCAGTAACTCTTGCTGACACAAATCAAGATATGCACATCTCTTTTCATTCTCATGCTGCATGCATAATCCCATTATAGGTTCTGGATTATGAAAGATGGCACAAGTTATTCATGCAAAACATTGTTGGAAACTTATTTCTGCTTTTTAGTTCATAGATGCTTCATGTTATTGCTTGTTACAATGCAAGCTCAGAAGTATGAGGTGTTGGAATTTCCCTGCTTGCATTTATAAATTTCTTATAGCTTGTTGGCATGCTGAGATGGAATGTTTGGTGCTAGAACCAATCTTATCTTACAGTTATCATCAACCGCACAAGGAATATAGAGACACATGCAAAAAAACTTGCAGACATCTGGCACTCTATAATATAATTAGATGAACATAGTGCCAACTACCAAATCCTATTAGATGGAACAGATTCGTCACATATTTCTCTTCTTCTTGCATGGAGGAAAAACGAGAGGAGCTGGAGATAAGCCTACTTACTAGTGACCTACAGAGAAGGGGAGAAAGAAAGAAACAGGCGACTTCAACAAATACAGACAATTAACAATTTGCTATTAGATTCTGCTTATGGTCATTGTTCAGTTTTCCCTTGAGGGACTCTTGTCAAAAAGGAAGGGAAAAGAAGATTGTATAGCTAGCCAATAGAATGTTGAATTCTACATCTTTCACTAGTCTGCTTACTTTAAGATCACAAGGCCTGTAATGCTGAAATGGAAACACTTAACACAATCTCGCAATTTCAAGATTTACAACTAGCCCTAAGCATTATTATTGACATAGCAGATGTGGATATTGCTGCATGTTCAAATATGATGCTTGGAAGCAAAAACTCTCTGCAAATCCTTTGTTCAATTTCAAGATCATCTGCACAAGTATGAAAGAGATAAGCCAACACAGGATTAAAATTCGGTAACATGGCATTGTCTACAGGACTAAAATTCAGAAACATGTGACGTTGCCTACCATATGAAAGCTTTACTAAGTGAAAAAAATACAACAAAAGGGAAATCAGATTAGTTTAGAAAGTTAAAATCCCACACCATTTCAAGCGTATGTGTTAAAATCAACCAGCTGATTAGTGTCATTGCCTCGTATTAGCAGCAGTGGTTTCCAAAATTTAATGAAGAAAAAGGATACAGCATTGCTGACTGCAAATAGTTAGTTAATGCTCTATCAAGTGGCAGAGTTTGAATGAACTCTGCCTGCGTTGAGACAGAAGCCCTTCAATCCACCCATTACTAATTACTTGGAGTTTCAGTAGCAGGGTTAGCATCGTCGAGAAAAACCTGTGCATATATATATATATGGCCATTGTATGTTAAAGGGTGCTCTGGAAGAGAACAGCTGAATGACTTTACCAGGTATGAAGTGCCCTACATTTCAATGCCTTGATTGCTGCCTTGGCAAAGACTTGTGCTGCTTCGGCTTCAGCTTCTGCTCTTTCTGCCTCCCTTGCTGCCTCTTCAGCCTCTGCAATTGCAACTTCTGCCTCTGCTATAGCTTGTGCAGCAGCTGCAGCAGCTTCCTGCGCTGTCATACCCCTCATCCTTGAAAGATCAGCATCAACCAGGGACTTAGTAAGAATGTTGATTTCTTTCTTTTGTGCTTTAGGGGAACCTTTTTGCCTTCCTTCCAGTAGTAGCTTGGGAGACCTTTTCGGTACAGAAACTGGTGTGTTTGGTGTAATCCTGTATTTATGCTTGGCCTGTTGATATAAAGATCGTGAAGATTATCGAATATACAATCACAATCATTCCATATGATCATGTTTTGGAGATATTATCTTCCTTCTGTATGAGCTCTTATGCTGATACATACATTTATATCTTATCATGAACATACATCAACATGACAACACCAAGGTTAGAACTTTGTCCGGTCCAAAATAAAAGTCAATAGTAATGTATCTGGAACCTTATGCATACTGGTTTGATCTCCTTATCCTTCATACTAATAATCGTTTACAATTAAACTCAATATTTAGTTTAAATATGCCATCTAAACTTTCAGAACCAATTGCGTGGACCACTTTCATTGAGCTCTGTGGTTAGAGAATTTGTACACAATCCTTCCAATTAAACCACTCATACATTATGGATCTTTAATAAGACTAGGGAAAAACAACATTTACCTACTATAATTTCAACAAAATGCAAGCCATGGATGTGATGGACTTATTAGTTTTCATCCAATACTAGGCTGAGTCATTACCTTGATCAATGTGCCATTTGCCGACAAAAACTTCAGTTTTGTAGCCAGTAACTTTCTAAGGTTTGCAGGTGCCCAGTATTGATCCTACAAATAAATATATACAATGTCAAAAATCAATTGAAAGCATTCAAATGCAAAGTGGCAAATCTATAGGTTGGTAATCCACAAACACAACTATCAAAGTGTTCCAAAGTTTCCTTGCACACTACTCTAAAATCACCCTAGGTTGGTAATCCTAGACTAGGAAATGTTCTAACATAAACATCAATGTAAATGCATGATATTCGGTAAGATTTGATTCAATGAAAATGCATGATATTTGACAAACATAGACTAGGACAGGTTCTGACATAAATTCCAATGAAAATGTGTGATATTTGATAAGATTTGATTGGACTAAGACATTAAGATTTGATTTGACTAAGACATTTATCAGCAGTCTGCTATTGCTATTAAAATGTTCCAGTTTTGAACCATAGCAAGTTGGAATTAGCAACGTGTTAATGAATAAGACAACAACAAAGACCATTTAAATATATTACAGGAACAAAGATTTTTTGTAGGGGGGGGGGGGGGGGGGAGTTTTACCTTACAATTTCAAAAGAGGATCTATAATTTGTGTACATTGGCAGTAGTGCAAATCTTTTCCAATATTTCTTTCTTTCTTTTTTCGTTTTGATAGGCAACCAATTTCAGAAAAGTGGTAGCAAGGAGTATATCTTTTGAAGAAGCAAACTGATGAGAAAATCTCCATGATATAAAGCATTACAAGCACTCTGCACTTTAATCAGTTCATTAATTGTATCAGCAAAATAAAAGTTTGTTTATCTTTACACACAAGTGGAAGTACCTCTATGTAACTAGCGATTGAAGCTCTGTCAGAACCATTCGGCTCCTTCAAATTGGAGATAGCCTCTAGTATCAGTTTATCCAATCTACAACACAAAGAGGACGTCCACAGGAAGTGAATAATCATGTATAATTCAATAACAGCATGGCATGGCTAATTGTACAAGAGACTAATGGTCTATAAAAATAAAATTTCAACCATTAGAGAATGCAATTTTGGCTCCTTTTCCACATCCTCTACTAAAATCATTGAGTAGTATCAGACTGATTAAATCATCTTTACATTATTCTTGTTATATGATCAGTGATGCAAACATGTTTAGGAACTCGCACGTTTCCATAATATCAGAGTGAACACAAAAGCTAATCAGATGTTGTCAGAGTAATCATTCACTTTCACATTTTCCAATGAATAGACTTCAATTTAACAACAAGAAATGCTTAATTACATGCCATCCAAATTAATGTCCAATTTCAATGAGAAAAGAACAAATTTATATAATCGCAATGGATGTAACCTTGCAACTGGTTCTTTTGAACCAGAAGCTTGCATTGTCCCACTGGAAATAGCAAGAGGCTTAGCATCTACAACTTCATCATTCTGAGGTGCAGTGCTCAATGCAATGGTGTTATCATCATGTTTAGGTGTCATCTGAGTCCTACCATCCTGTTTAGGGGTCACTGGAGTCCTACCATCATGTTTTGGGATCACCGGAGTCCTACCATCAAGTTTAGGGGTCAGTGAAGTCTTTTTAAGGGCAAGCTTAGCCTTCTGCCGAGATCCCCAAATTGCTGTGACATTTATATTTCTCCATTTATCCTGTCCAGCATAGAAACCACAGAACTTAACACACTATTGAAAGTCATCTAATGTTAGTAATGAAATTAAGCAAGAGACTGTTTTTGATTTATAAGAATGCAATAAGCAAAAGTGCTACTGAAAGAGATAAATTCAAGAACTCTGATCCGAAAAAAGAAACAGATAAAAGTACATTTCCTTTCAGTAAAAATTGGAAATTCCCTCCAAAAATCAATTTGTACCTTGAGATCCACATTTGAACGTGAATGCAAAATGGCACTAAACTCTGGATCTGAAAGAATGGTTCGCCATTTTCCGGTGCCATGCTTACGTACTCCAGCTTTGAGGGCAGCTTCTTCTTCAGCTGTCCACTTTTGCTTTGGAGCACCCATCAACAGATATCCAAAATCCCTCTAATGTAAACCACAGATTTATGCCCACTGTTAATGCATCCACCTGTTTACAGATAAAAACTGAATACTGTTAACTCCATTAAACCCTACATACATTAACTGAATGTAGTAATAAAAGATTGAATCAAACGGAAATAGAATTTTGAATTTACATGTAAAGCTTTAAAGACATTATCGAAAGAAATGTTTAAACATACCCACATGCATTCACATGTTAAAAATAATAACAATCCAATACTTGGCACAAGCAGGAGTCGAGAGTTAAGGATATAACAATGTAAGAGCATCAGCAGCCAATCAATTACAGTTAATCAAATATATTATGACCTCACACAATGGCGCAAATAAGTCGATCAAGTGGTCTAATCACTAAATTATGCAGCTACGAAAGAATTGAGCTTAACATAGCAAAGAAAAGCCCCAAATATTGCTTAAATTTTTACGTCCGCAAGATTAGTGTCCCAAATCAGCGCAAAATGAGCTCAAATTGCAAAATTTCTGCATCCAGTAGATGAATTTTGATTCTTTGGCTATGTATTTCACAACAAGAGGAGCAAATAGCAATGCCAAATCAGCAGAGCTCGTTCACTTCGATAAATAAACCAGATTTAAACATAATCGATGTGAATTTCGTACCAGAATTAAATCAATTCAGCTGGCGAATCAACACGTCGTATCTGTTCACCAAATTGCCGCTGATCAAAGATATTATCGTTGAGTTTGGAAACGATGAGAGAGCTAAGAAGTGAAAATTTACGAGTACTTCGTCAGATGATATCAAAATTTTCAGTGCTTGATCGAAAATGTGAACAACGAGAGTGAAATTAATTATGGGACATTCTTCGCGTCCGTACAAGCAATTTTTGTTCCTTTTCTGAAACACAATTAATCTGGTGCCCCTGTTGTTTCTCCAAATAGCAAAGTAGCCCAGTCTTTTTTAAATAGAATTTCTTTGCCTCCTTTTTATATTAAAATAAATAAAAAAATCACTACTTCTGTACTTCACATTTGAGAATACATGCAAATGCAATTTGATGTGAATGTTTTAAATTTTCATCATCATAAGCTAAGAGAGCTAAAATAAAAATACCATATAAAATTATAAATGGATAATGAATAGTCTCATTAAATGTCGAGAACCATTAGGGGCCTTTACAATATACACTAAACTATTGAGATAAAAATGTAAATGTCAGAAAAACCAGGTATCATCTGTTTGAACATTTTTTTTTTTAATGGATCTGTTTGAACATTTTTATCCTCACTTTGGCGGAGTTAGAAGCTTATTTTACAAGGCACAAAGAGCAGTCGAATAACCTTTTGTTCGAAGATGGCGCAGTCTCTGCAGCGAATATGGAGCCACGGCCGCACTGTGCGAGGCACCGTGTGCCCATTCTCAAGAGCGTTCTCGGCAGATGCGTTGGTTGAGGTCAAGCCGGGCGAGATCGGCATGGTCTCTGGGATCCCCGAAGAGCATCTTCGTAGAAGAGTACCTCTCTCTATGCTTTTCTCTTTTCTTAATTAATTTAGTTTTTGACTTGTTTCAGACGGATCGCATTTTATTTTTTGCGCGATGGTGTGGGAATAATAATTTTTTAGTTAGCGAAATACTTGCATTTTAGATTGAATTGATTAATTAGGGTTTCTAGGTTGATGGAAGACGCAGCTATTGCGATTGCTAACTAGGATTTTGTTTAGGTTTTAATTGTGTGACGTGCTAGATTAATCTGATTATAAACTTTTAAAAATGCAAATTGAAACGAGAGAAATCTCTTGGAATTGAAATCATAGCATTTATGTTCCTTCTTGTAGCTTTAAAATAATTCGCCCTAATGACTTGGAGTAAACCAAATGTTGCAGCCGTTTCCTTGTCTTCATTTTTTTTTTTTTTTTGGTGTTGGTGGTGGGGGTGACAGGTGGACTTCTGCTGAGTGCACAACTTCCTGTGTTATACAAGGCTTTTATGTTTCTTTAATCAGTTATGTGTGTTTATGATATTCCATCAAAATATTCTTTCATCTGTTGATATGCATGACAGGTGGTGATTTACACACCTGCTAGAACTGCTACTCAACAAGGATCTGGAAAACTTGGAAGGTGGAAAATCAATTTTATGTCAACACAAAAGTAAGTTCTTTCTTCTGAACTTTTTCTTCCACTAGAAGTTCCTATGATGGCCAACTTAGTCGGCCTGCTTTTAGTAGCTTGGTATTCAAGGATAGAATTGAAATGTAGTTCATCACAATCGGACTAGCATCTTCATAACCACTCGATTTCATATCCAAATCTAATTCCATGTTACTAAATGTAGTTTTGTCAAATGTGAATTCATTTTAGTTGAATACTACCTCTTAGTGGAGATATTTTCTCTAGAGGCCTTTTAGTGGAATGCAATATTATAAACGGGATTTTTCCTGAGCTACCAGACTGATCTTTTAAGTAGTGTTATTTACAGAACTTATATACATTTTGCTACATTTGTGCGCCACAGAGTAGTTGAGCTTCGTTGACATATTTCAAAGTATATCTACTCTTCTCAAATTCGTGGAACCAAATATTTTGTGGATGATTCTAGACTTTTCGTTTGGTAGTATCAATTTCATGACTAATAGCTCAATTTTATGAAACTTGTGTGCATTACTATGTTGTTCTAAAACAAACTGCTTGTTTTCACCCCTCATATTTACATTATTATTTTGATTTTGCTTTCACTAAAATTGTTAGTATGTAAGATCACATGGCCAACAGTTTCTCATCACTAAGTAAAATGTTCTAGGTGGGAAAATCCATTGATGGGTTGGACATCCACAGGGGATCCATATGCCAATGTTGGTGATGCAGGATTGAGTTTTGACAGCAAAGAGGCTGCAAGAGAATTTGCTGAGAGACATGGTTGGGAATATGTGGTAAGTGTTTACTAATTATTCAATTTAGAGCAATACTACTGATATTATCATTGTTTTTTTAGGAGTTTACTATGCTTTGATTAGGAGATACTTTGCAATTTAAGTGTTTCTTGCATTACCTATCTAGGCTGCTGGGGATATTTTCAGAACATTTTGTGCCATCACTATTTCCCACACCACTACTCCCCTCACCCCGCACCCAAAAAAAGAAAAAAGAAAAAAAGAAATGTATGAGACGTTGGTAAGACCTAGTGCTTTCCTTTTTTAACATGGTTTTGAGTTACACTGTTGTGTTGTAATAGACTGGTACCATTTCAGTTGTGTGTTTATACTTTTTAATTCTAAGATGAATTATCCGGTCAGTTTCTTTATGCTGAGTATAAAACTTTCTTTTTTCAGTTTCCACCTTATCTATTATTGACAACACTTGTTTTACTCATTTCAGGTGAGGAAGCCCCACAGACCATTGCTGAAGGTTTGACTCATATTTTTCCTTTTGGGGGCACTTTTAGCCTTTTTCATATTGTAGTGTAGCAATCTTTCATACTTTGGTGGGTGTTCCATTCCTTTTCTTTCTTGTTTCTAATTTGTATTTTTTCTTGGGGTGAATTATTGTCCTAAGTGCAGTAAAATTTTATCTCTTTGATAGATTCCCAAATCAAAGATGTCAATTCGAAACTGGGAAATACTGATATAGTGTATTAGAGTGGTAAGACACAGCTGATTGATAGATAGTAGATGGTGAGTCATGCAGAAGAATGATTGTAAATCCTTTTCTTGTACCTAAGATTAAATGCATGGGCCTTCTGTATCATAAACTTAAAAACATGTGGCCATATATGAATGCAGAGTTGAGTAGGTGCACGGCTCTTGCTTGCCTTGCATTGGAGCGTTCCATGCATGTCTAGAATGTGTAAATTGTTCAAAATGCCATTTTAAAATGTGTCCACACATAACATTGAAATATATAACATCGCAGCTCTTACAGAGTGGAAGTGTCTTTCTATTATGGTTGCAGGTGAAGTCATATGCAGACAACTTTAAGTGGAAGGGTCCTCCCAAAACAGATGGAAACTGATTGTGTTGTCTCACCTGCATTGTTACCATAAAACAAGTCATGGGACTGAGGGTTGATTTCTTTTGCTGCACATTCTCTGCAAATGGCAGAATGTAGCTCTTTGTTGAATTTGTTGATTATAATAAAACGGGACATGTGGGTTGTAACCCTTTGCTCCTTTTACGATTTCTACAGAGAAGACACGGAGCATTTGGTGTTCCCCCGAGAGATTTAGGCCTTATTTTATATCGTGGATGAACAGTAACTCTAAAGTATTTGTTAAACAATAGTTGTTATGGTTAATTTTATCTCACTTGTATGATAAAAAAAAAAATTATAATCTCTTTAATACCTTTATCAAAGTTATTATTTAAAAATCATATTTATTATACACTATCAACATTTATTTTATAATTACAATTTTTTTCTATTACAACTGTAGTTCTTGATTCACTGCACCTCAATACTAAGTAAGATCTAATTTGAACTGACTCATTTACCATTCTAACTTTTCCCTTTAGTGCTGCATTAACTTTGTTCACTGCATTTTGCACTTCCCTCTTATCTCCTCGTCCCATCTGCCAACTGATCCTGTTGGAGGGAATACTATTCGAATATGAATTTTCTTAAACTTTGAAGATCATCTTAGGACTTGTTCTTGTAACTCTTAACCTGTTTAAAAACCATTAAGTTGGATTAAGACCAAATACAAAATCAATTACACGGCAATATTTTAATTTTTTCATCATGGAAATCAATTACATGGCAACATTTCAATTTTGCATCATGGCAATGGACTTAAGTTTCCTTAATAAAATTTTACGATGATCAACAATGACATGACTATGAGTACAGATTATCAACTAGAACTGCTAAGTTGAAAAAACTGATACCAAACAGACTCCGGAAAAGGGGTGATAAGTATCAAGATAGCATGGGAAAATCATAACAGCTAGAATTAATCATACAAACTTATAGGGGTGCAGGGGGAACTATTCAAAAGCTTGATGCATGTCGTAGGTGACTGTTTCATCTGAATGCCCTATCAACAATAATTCCACTTGTGTCAGGTAGCAATTTCTTCATATAATACTTAGAATTTCGGGATAGATTGATCCTTTTCCTCCTTTCTTCTGGAATCATTTCAATTGAACATTCTCTGAAGCCACGACTCTTAAACCTGTAACCAAAAGCGTACATTCAGATTCACGAACAAACAAACTAGTCAAATGAATCTCAGAGTAAATGTGAAAGCCATAAATTACAAACCAACTAGTCAAACGAATCTCAGAGCAGATGTGAAAGCCATAAATTAACAAATAATCAATAAACGATGCAGAAAGAAAGTAGTAGCACAGTTAAACACAAATTTCCCCAGTTTGATTTACGTTGCACTCGACTTCACGATTTTATGCTGAAGAATGATTAGATATGAAAACAAATAGCACGCAGATATCATGTGTATTTCAGTATTCAGGTAACAAACCAGTCTGCAGTACGGGTAGTCAGTAGGAAAAGCATGTCCAATCCAAGGGATGCCGCTTTCTTCTCAATATAGTCTGCAATGTTTGATTACAAACCGTGAAATTATAAGCAACAGTTGCTGCAAGCAATATCATAGACTATGCAGACTAATATGAAAAGATTTTGAACTACAATTAAACTTCAGTCTGTAGTACGAATGAGTTCTACCACGTAAGAAAGGGAATCCATTTGTAGATATGTGATCATATCTAGTTTCGGAGAGTAAGGGCCAGATGCATAGGCCTGTGAAAAAATTAAAAATTGAAAAAAAAAATGGGGGCTATATGAAATATATTGGAATTAAAGACAACCAATAGCAGTGGATGCTAACAGGTATAAGATAATAACATTTCCCCATTAAACTTCTTAAATCAATAAAAGTTTCCTTATTCATTTCCTTCAATTTCAATCATATTTGGCGGGCACAGAACCCTACAATACAGGACAAGAAACCATGCTCATATCCAATCAATGGTTATAGGTGTCATAAATCGTTAACTTCAATTGCAGAGCAAGCAATGTTGCATGAAGATAACTAATATCATACCAAGTAATTTGTCACCCTGTCCTTGACCACGGCACTCAGGTGAAACACCAATAGCCGCTACCTCTCCACACTTTTCCTTAAAGAAAGGGAAAAGAGCAGCACAAGCAATGATCTGACCCTCCCGCTCCACAACATAGAATGAATCTAATGCTTTAAGTAGCTATTAACATGAAACAAATGATAAACAAGTTACTTTTCCAAGAAAATAAACGAGACCTAAGTAGAGTTGTATTTCTATTCTTCTCTCTGAATTATGTAAGTGAAAAGATTAGTAAGAATTGATAAAATGATAAGATTTAAACAAAAATCTGAAAGGGCAAGAGCCCTAACCTCTTCATCAGTCCTCCTGACCAATGCGCCAGATTCTACTAGAGGTTGTATGATCTGTTTTATCCCAGATAGATCTGTCACCTTAGCCGTCCGTGTCCCTTCGTAAAGGTCACTAACAAAAACAACCGAACGCCAACATCATTAAATCCGATGAAAAAATGGCTAAAGAAAGTAAAATCAGTTTATGTCAGATAGGAACCAATCAACTTGTACATGTACCCAAATACACGCATCAAGGACACAAGGGACCCACCAACAGAAACTACTACTATTCACACCAAATTCTAAGTGATCGAACCGTATAAATCTAGTTTAATACAGAAGATTGTTTGGAAGACATTTATAGGAAAAAATTGCATACCTTGCCACCATGGTCCCCATTCCATCTCTTTTGAACAGTTCCAATAATAAAACTCCACCAATGGTGCCATCCAACAAATGAACTCTTTGAACACCTCTCTGATACAAGGAAAAAAAATACCATGGGCTGAATGCTAAAGACTAGTATAGAAGCGTTGAAACTTCATATTCAGGAAAAGATCACCAGCAATTTTCAGAGGATGCAAAAACAGGTAACTCGGAAGAAAATAGGACTTACTCTGCAGACAAAGGCTGCAGCAGCTAACTCTGAAAGATAACCATTTAATCGACTTAGCCGCTCCTGTCCTCCAATAGCAAAACCTTGTTCACTAGACCATAATCCATTTCCATTGTCAAAACCAACACCATTGTTAAAGGTCGCAATACGCCGTTCACTGAAAGTTTTTCCATTTTGGGAAGAATAAACACTTCCAATAGAATCACTATGCCCAAAACAAGTGATATCTTCCTCAGCAACAGCTTTCACATAGTTAGCAGCTATCTCACTTTGTTTCACCCGTTGGCGAATTAATGAGTCTGCTTCTTGAAGAGTCAAGAAACGAATAAGGTGTCCACTCTCATCCAGAATTGGACCATCTATAATACAAATAAGCTTGTCTGCTTCAATGGCTAAGGCACAAGCCGTAGCTACTTCATATGTGCTGAAATTTGCAAAAGCACATAAGATTAGTGATTCAAAATCAACATTGACAGATATTCTAATCCAAAACATATATAGAAACATCTTTTACTTTTTCCTTTTCTGTTGGGCACGCTAGGGTAGAGAGTCAAATTGTTGAAGGTCATAAAATTTAGGCATATAATAATGTCAAAATGGTATAACAGCAACACAAAGCTCAAGCAGATCCAGAAAAGAGAACAAAATATATACATAAAGGGATGCAGGTGACACACAACTTTTTTTGACAGCAAGAAATATTTATCTCTGCTGAAAGTTATATTCTTTCCTTTACATGTTATGCTGCGCCCCCCCCCCCCCCCCCCCAAAAAAAAAGGAATAAAAATTTTCAGTCTCTTTGTGTAAACCTGAATCTAAATATTATCAAATAAATACTTTTTCCAAAATCCAGAAAAGATTTTTTTTTCCCCTCTATAATATGTTATGGGAAAAAGGATCCATGTTCTACTAAAGGCAATGAAATGAAACAGAACAGCACAGAGGAAAGTGTCTGTCAGAAGCCATAATGTTTTGCTCTTGCATTAGCAAACTTCAATAATTTTACTCGAGTCATGTGCCACTCTACTAAATAAAGTGTGTCAGAAGCACATATCAGAAGGTCAAACAAGGTGTTAACTACTCAATACACGCAGGGAAC
Organism: Citrus x clementina; assembly: GCF_000493195.1. Lineage (NCBI taxonomy): Eukaryota > Viridiplantae > Streptophyta > Magnoliopsida > Sapindales > Rutaceae > Citrus > Citrus x clementina. The sequence continues at coordinate 4,210,706 of NW_006262075.1, read as the reverse complement.
CGGGGACCCCGGGGGGGAGGGGGGGTGGGGGAGGTGTTGGGAGGATGGGGACAGTTTTATGGACAAGATTTTAAATAAGCAAGAGATATGTGACTATGTTGTGGAAACCAGTACAAGCTATAGAAAAAATTAAGCTCTATACATTAGATCAGGGCAAATCGGAAACTATATTGCATACTTGCAATTTAAAACTTCTCCAGAGCTGGAATAACCCAGGTTGCTTAATATAACTAAACATCCACCATCAAGTCGCTCGCGCATGCGAGTGACATCTACTTTCTTTACTTCACCTGTTGCTCCATAATCAACACCGTCAACAACTCCTTTTCTCTGGAAAAGAAATTAACAGAAATCACAGTGGCAATGATATTTAAACAAGAACGGAAAAGCACATATAAAACAACCAATTAGACAAATAATTCATCCTCTCGTATAAGTATATATGAAAGCAGGATTGCCCATTAATGCAATCATGCTGAATGTTATATTCGAAATAGCAAGATGTTACCTTGGCTGCAAGGAAGTTGCCACTGGCTACACTAACACCAACTTCATGCCAACGACTACTATCACCGTGTCGACGGATGTTACATATGGGGGGTCCAGGAGACAGTTTTGCTTCTATCATCATACGAATTCCCCCAGCAGCTTCCATTGCAGCGGCTAGAGATTCTGAGTCAGTTATCCTGTATCGACCCAGATACTTAGCCTCATGTCCTGCAATAACATCCCTGAATAAGTTCTTCTAAACTTGTTAATCATGTGTGGTCAAAATGATTTACGAAAAACAATAACTACTAGATAACTTTCTAAAAGTTTAACCAAAAAGCATTAATTCATATCTTCAGCAATGCTAAGTAAACAAAAACTAAGAAAATAAAATTACAAGAAACCAGAAAGAAAATTTTGGAAAATTAAATTTCAGCTGAATATCATCTCCACAACTTGTATTAGAGCGGCAAAGCAATAGTACTCATAGATGCAACAAGTATGCACATCATCAGTACTGGCATGCTAACAATGAAAGAATAGGCACGAACTACCCTCTTTAATGATGCTTAAGGGTCCTTAAGTGACTTGGGAGTGAAAGGCGGCAGCAAGATAATAGAAAATTTTAAGAAGGAAAGAAGGAAAGAAAAACCTTGTACTTTCAATAATGACAATTACACAAAATCCAGTATCATACAATTCAAATAGAAATCTTCTTATGAATAGCTGCAAATGAAAGAAACATAAGAGCAGGCAAAAGTATAAGCTTTGTCTTTCACCTACCCCTCTCAGACAAAAGCTTATCAATTTGGACATGTGTTCCGGGAACAAGAACAAATCTAATCCCCAAATGATGAAGAAACGCAATATCCTGTACCATTACCAACCACGGAATAAAAAACATCATCAAAGAGAGAGGAAATGAAGAATCCCAGAAACATTAAAAGAAGAAAGAATTGCCTTTAAAATAGGGTCCAAGTAAGGGCTTGAAACAATTTCACCAGAAATAATGACGACGAAAGTTCCCCCTCTATGAGCCCACAAGTAAGGCCATGCCTCACGAAACCACTTCACAAACTGCTCGTCTTCAACAGGGTTATAAGTCTCCTCAACATTCCCACCCATTGCTTCGCTGAAAACTTTGCATTTACTTAAATTTCTCTCTTTATTCTTGATTGAATGATGACATAAACCCTTCAGTATTTGGCCTTGAAGTTGGAACCCAAGGTTTTGGGCGGGTTTTAGGGAATTGGACACGCGGGAAGAGAAAAGGAGCTGGGTTTTAGTGGCAGATGCTGACACTGAGTGATGGGTAGTTGCCATGGAAGAGCAAATTGGGCCAAAAAAAGAAGAAGAAGAAGAAGAAGAAGAAGAAGAAATGAGAGAAAGAAAAGGAGGGAAAAACGGCGACAGTCGGAGTCTGTCTTGTAGTTGAAGGGTTGCTTATTATTGGTTTCAGTATCACAGTGGATCGAAGTTCGTTAAACTAAAAGTCTTCAAGACTTCCGCTTTGCCCTAAAAGGTTACACGTCAGGAGACGGGAAAATTTTGTATGCGCACACCAAATCATCCCGCACCGGCGCACGTGCGCCCTTCCGGTCAATTCCTTTTTTATTTTTTTAAACACTACTATACTTATGTTGTTAAGTTACATTAACTTATATTAATCTAAAAAGTATAATTAGTGACTTAAAAATAGTTTAGTTGATTCTACTTTTAAGTCACTAATTATATTTTTTAAGTTGTTGTAAATTACATCATCATGTAACTTAACAAGATCTTTATATTTGTATTTTTTGTAATTAGAAATCAGTAAACATAGTGGCAAAAGACAAGGACATCCCACCAAAATTTATTTTATATATATATATATATATATATATATAAAGTTTTGGTAGTGAAAAAAAAAAAACTTTAATTTTATAGCCGTGGACCTATTTTTGAAATGAAGAGAGAAATTTAGGAAGTGAGAAAAACTGTGGACGTATATTTGTCATTATAATTATTCATTAATTCCCAACCCAACCATATTGTATAAACTACGAACTTCATTTATTATAAGTTAAAAAAGATGGGATTAAATTGAGGAGATAATTCAATAAAATAATAAGATGTATACATATAATAAATGAATCAAAGTAAGTGAGAAGTGTTAATCGCTATATCTTAAAAGAGAAGAGGGGAAAAAAAAAATTAAACAAACCTTGAGTATGGTGTCCAAGCAGGAATCTGCAATAATTTCTGCAGATAAAACGACAACAAAAGTACTGCCTCTGTGCATAAAAATGTAAGGCTGAGCTTCCCGCAAAACCTCCACAAATCGTTCATCTTCCGGCGAAATACCGTAGGATCTCTCTCCTCCACCGGCCGCCGCCCCGGAACCAGCTTTGGCCACCAACTTCGTCCCCTCTTTAGGCTTCGCCGTTAGAGCATGACTGAAGAAGATGTTTCTTTTCTTTTGGTAGCTGTACATGTGGTTGCAGAGATTTGATTTGCCTGTTGCTTGAAAGCAGGTCTGGAGGCAAATCCATGGATGGTTTGCTGTTGCTGATGACTTGGATGTTGCCATGATAGATGCTGCCTAGCTAATGCCTAATGGCTTAACGTAATGTAATGATAAATCGAAACTAAAAGAGAAAAGTTAAATCTGTTAAATATAAATAAACGATGGCGACAGTGGTAGGCAGGCCAGTGACAGGGGGGGCCTGGATGATTCGCAAGTTATCATCTTATATCAGACGCGGCTAAACGGTGGCGGAGCTCAGATACGTGGAATCAAAAATTAATAATGGCGACAAAATGCGTTGACCATTTTTAGACCAATGATTCTCACTTTGATGTAGCACCAATACCAGCCATGGGTCCAGTTGTTCGGAGTCCCTCACTGGGCAGTACATAGATGCTGATAAGTATTCCAAATTCTTTCAATTAAAGGCATAAATATCAAACCCTGAAGCTCAGAAAGATTTTGGAAATACTTGAATGCAATTTAATTATTAGAAAACCAACTAAAATTTTTTGAAAATGCTTTCTAAAATCATATTCGAAAACACTTAATTTATTGAACCCAACCAAGTGTCAGTTTTTTATGAACTTGTATAATTAATAAAATGAGATGAAGAAATATTATTTATTAGACGGTCGAGTTGAAGAATCATAATTGGAAATCAAATCCACCGAATACAATTATGTTACAAGTTGAGAAAATGTAAATTATAGTTTCAGAATGAAAGGGGTCTGTTTCCCGGGAAAGTTCGGATCACCAAATTCACTGCAAAGAGAAACCAAAAAGATTCACTGTTTCATGATATAACGTTTCACAAAATATAAAATAACTAATAATAGCTGGAACCAAATATATTGAAAATATCGGACCCCCATTCTCTCCATTGGCAAACGTATAATTACCTAACCCAAAAACATGGAAAGATTGAAATATTTATCAAGATATATGTAAGTTCCGATCGAAATTAAAGTTGGACAACTATAATTTTTAAGTTATAATATTAAAGTATTTAATAAATAATAATTGATATAATTTAAAATTTTATATTTATATGATAAAAAATATTTTATATTTATATTAATTTTATTAAAATTATTATTTAAAATTATATTTATTATATATTATTAATTTTTATGTAATATAATTTAAAAGTTATAGCATTTTAATACTGATCGGACCATAATCATGCCTCGGCGTCAAAAATTTGCATGCAACAACCAAATAATCGAGTTAAGAAAGAACAAGACAATGTTGGTGGGTCCCACAAATTGACTCGCAAGACTAACCCTGGCCGCTAGTTCTAGATGCCCGCAAAATGTACGATGTTGGATGATATTGTGATCAATCGAATCGTAGAGGATGTTGGTTGATATTGTGATTAATCAAATCAGAGAGTAAAAGAACCCCTTCATTAGATGGGTCTTGCCATACTAGAATATACGTTTCAAGATTCCTTGGCACATGCCACATACACTACTTGGGCTCACTCTGGTTAGATTAGCGTCTTCAGATCAGCAGGCCTCAAGATCCGCTTCAAGTTTCAAAGTCGGTACTGGATCTGAAGAAGTTGGGCGGCATGGGCCATCTTCGGCCTTCAAACATTTGCAATAAATCTGACGCAGCGATGTCATGTCATCTACGACATTCTCTATAAACAACATGTCGTTCCCCCGCACGTGGTTAAGATTTACGCCCGCATTCTTGTAAACTTAACCTTATTCCATTTTAAAGAGCCAAAGCCCAAAGGGTCATCATCGCTGAACCGAAACTCATAAAGAAAATAGACTGAATTTTTTTTTATAAAATTATATATTTGCTGTGGAAGTATTGCAAACAAATAATGGAAGAAATCGAAAAGCATAATGAAGGCTTAGTGCGAGAGAGAGAAGATAATCCAAGGGAATAAATTTTCAGAGAAAGCATAACTCCCTATATTACGAGGCTTGATATTTTTTAAAATACACACACTTGCTCGCTTGTCGCTTCCATCTTCACCTCTATATATGATTAATGGAATTCACTGTCAAACTAGCACAAAGTGAGTGGCACCACAAAGTGAGTGGCACAGTGGAATCCACATTGAAATGTTGGATTAGGTGCGGATTAGGTAATGTGGGGACATATATAATTCACAACAAAAATAAAATTTAACAGCAGAGCATTTAAAAATGTTTTGGCTAATGGTGAAACGGATCCCAAACAATAGACAATAAAGCATCCTAATACATTGGGAAGATTTTGTTTGACAGACTTCTAGAAGATGATGCTGCAGGAATGATCAACTCTGAACAATTGACCATGGCTGAACACCGAAAGCTCTCCTCAACAGTCAAAAGCAAGCATCCAAAAGGCAACAACAGCAAAGAGCCGCCAAACTGCGCTCACACAAACAAACATACCTCAATTTCCAAATCATAATGCAACAAAGTAGTGTTAAGTAAGTATATTGATTATTGATTAAGCTCATCATGTTTAGCTTATATTGCGTCCAGACTCTACTCATATCAAGAATTAATTTCACGATAAATAACATTCAGAACGATAAGAAGGTTGATTCTCGCACTTGCTGCATCTATTAACCTTTCATAATTAAACGAAACAGGCAAGCGGCAAGTTGCCATAAATCATAATTAGGAATTTCTTTATCCACCATAGTCTTAATGGAAGTTTGAGTTTCAATTGACAAAAATTTCCCATGTCAAAGGTCGCAGATTTTAACTAAGAATCCTTAATTACTGAGCACATATACTTTTAATCAGAACTAGAGCAGCATCCTCAAATTATCAAATCAAAGTACATATTTGAAGTTAACAAATGATGGCAAAGCCTACAGCACCTTAGTCTTAGATCTCTTTAACTCAATCAAAATCACGCAATCATTAATCAACTCAGTATACAAAAATAGCTAAGATATTGTTCACGTTCTACTTCAAAATAGCAAAGATACTGTTCACGTTATACTTCAAAATAGCAACTGTCACAAAAAAGATCAATGGAGAAGTAATAAATAATTATAAAGAACCGACAATAGAAGAACGCATAGTGTGAGCAATGCAACCCAATATTTGTATGATAATAGGAAATTGAAACAAAATAGTAAATATTCAAAAGCTAGTTTTTCACGCAAGAGAGAGGGCACGGGCATACCATCCTTCAAGAAAACCAGTTTCTTGACGAGGCGGAGGCTGAGCGTACTGTGGAGCATATTGAGAAGGAGGGTAACCCTGAGCGTAGCCGCCTTGAACTGGGTACCCTGGTGGAGGGTATGCGTCCTTGGGTGGATACCCTACAATTCATTAATAAATTCACAACTTATGTTATTATTAGCTTTAATTGAATAACCACAAGACCTTAATAGCTTCTTTTCTTTATTAGCCAAAAAGAAAGAAACAGGTAACCTTGAGGAGGGGGAGCACCAACTGGAGGCTGATTCTGATTGTAGTAACTCATCTTCTCTGATCTGTTAAAGAGCGAAGAGCCTTCTTCCCTGTTTTTCTGTTCCTCCAATCACCGATCGAAGTGCCTTCTGATTGAAGCAGTATGTGACTGTGAAGACCGGAACTCGTGAAAGTTATGGGTTTATTATGTAGGGAGAGTAAAGGCGGCGGCTACTGCATGTCGACTTTACGAGTTGTGTGAGGTTTGAGAAACTGAGAAGCACTTTCCTTGAGGGAATTGGAAAAAAAATACAACTTAACCGACTCTCCTCAGGATTCAGGATTTTCCGGGAACGGGACTCGCACACAGTTAACGCGTTTTCCAGCTTTTATCAACTCAACTCCTAAAAAGATGATACCCAGCTACGCAAAAAGTCTTAAAGTGAGTGACTGACGCCCATTAAGCAAATCATTCATCTTTATTATTGCTTTAGCCCTCCGCAACTTTTCTGCTTTTTATCCCGTAAAATCAAATCAATTGCCCTTTCATTTTATTTACTGTGTTGAATGATTAAAGGTCGGGGTGGACAAACCCAAACCGACTCAACCAATCAAATTTAATGTAAACCGAAATTTTTATTAAATTTAGGAGGGTTGATTGGATCAAATTTTTCCAATTTGATTAGTAATATGGTTGGCTTCGGTTTATGTTAGTGAACTTATATAACTCAACCCAACCCTAGAATAATAAAGATCATAAAAAAATAATATCAATTGTCAATTATTAAACTACAAATGACTAAAAATCTAATTTTGAACTTCTTTTTATTCTTTTATAAAATATATTTTTTTCATTTTTTTTGGTTAAATCCGACATTGATCGAAGTTTTTAGGTCGAATTTTCATCAAAAGTAAGTTGATAGATATTCAAACATAACATCATATTATTTATTTATAGATATTGGGTACAATGGACATATTTAATGTTATACAGGATAATTAATGTGTTTTTTATTATTTAATTTTGATTTTAAAAACTAAATAGTTTTTTAATTTTTATGTTTGAATTTTGTATTTTAATCAACTCAATCAATGCAATCCAATAATTTAAGGTTAGATTGGGTTGGATTGAGTTAATTTTTTCTCAATCCAATCAATAATGGATTGACTTCAATTTTCACAAATTTCAAATACAACTCATGCTCATCCCTAACTAAAAGTGTTAATTTCAAAAAAAGAAAAAGAAAAAAAAGTAAAGAATATTACCCTTTGATTTTAAGTTAACCACGCCTAATTATTATTTTTTTTCTTCTCTCCTCTTTTGCATTTTCTTTATATGAAGGTAAGAGCATGTATTTTGTCCCAAAAACATAAAATAAAAATAAAGACTTTGTTTTTTAATATAAAAAAAAATATTTTCACTTGATGATAGTTGGATAAAATTTTATACGACCCATTAACACGGTACAAACCCACAAATCCGGTCAAACCACTACTCTCAAAGTTAAGAAGATTATGAAGGTAGTGGTTTGAGTCTTCATATGCTCAAACTCCCTTAATTAAGTAAAAAATTATGTGGAGTTAATTTATAAATTTTTCTCCCTTGCGAAATGTGAGTGGAACAAAGACATTACTCTTTTATGAGGCCCATGTGTCGTGACATTTACTTCACAAAATTAATGTAATAATGTAAGTTCCAAGTTATATATCTGATTGTAAATATTAGTGTAATGTCTGTTGTAATAGCAGTCATGTAAATATATGTGCAATACAGCAATTTGAAGTGTGATTAGTATTTAGAAAAAAAAATTATCCTTATTTCTTCCAATGGTTGCTGGGAAAAATGACAAAATATGAGGCATGGTGTAGCGTGAACATTGTAGACGGAGCCTCAAATGATAATAAATGTTTGCTAAATTACTAATAAAAGTGTGGTATGTATTCAAATGATAAAATGGAATCCTTTAATGAATAACATTACAATTAGAAGAGTTTAACAGATTGGAGATGCGAAGATATTTTCCATTATGTTGGGTTAAAGTAAGGTAAATTACAATTCGCGGGATAAATTGAACTTTTCCTCTCCAAAAGGAAAAAAAAAAAAAAATTCCTCATTGCATTTGAAAAGAAAATTTTGAACAATATCCCGAGCTGGTGGATGTCTGCCCCCCTATACTCTCGCATTTAGCTAATTAAGCATGTGATTTTGAAGTAAAGGCAAAGCACGTGGAGCCTAATTAGATGGGCGGCACACAAACCGCACCGATTGGCCATTCGGCTATGTTAGCAAAGTGCTTTGAGAAACCAACATGGCTAAAGAGCAGCAAATCAGCCATTTAGCTCCCATAAGTGACGTGGCAAGAGATAATTGCTTGGCCAATTCTACATAAATAGCGTGGCGTGTTATGTTTATAACATAATCTTTGAAATGAATTGAAATTCTCTTTGGTTTCATATATTCAGATCCCTGACATTCTATCGCCTTTAAACTAGTTGCTTGAATCAAATATTACTTCCTGTTGTTTATTTATTTATTTTTCCAATAGAAGCTTCTAAATTTCTAGTGAGAGGTGCGCCGTTCTATCGGAGATTACGAGTTCGCAGTCGTAGACTTTACTCTTGCATCACCACTAATCAACACCTCTTGATTAAAGCTTGGAATCTTTTTGCTTTTTGGGGCAGACGAAAGTATGGCCACTCGGATGCTTCCGTTGGATATAATAATCGACAAATTAAGTCCGCCACCCATTTCCCAAAAAAAAAAAAAAAAGGTCGACTACCGGCGAAGAATGTTCTACTTTGTGTTGCGATGCTTTTTTCGATGGATTTGGTTATGATACTGCTACTGATTACTATAAATTGGTAATGATGAGAGATGTAATCATTTTGGGGTACACTGAATTTACTGTTTTGTAGTCTGAAAAGTGAATCACGGAGAAGGGTTCATGATTACCAGTATCATTTTCACGAAAGACGAAGAAAATGGAGCTTTCCTACACGGTGCATTGCATTGGGTGGCTAACCAAAATCCAGAACCATGTGAAGACTTTTTTATTGTTGCCTTTGATTTGAAGAGCGAGCTTGATCATGTATTTTGTTAATGTGGAGGTTTTGAGAGGACGTCTATGCTTACTTACCACCTATGCTACTGTGCGACCTTGCGATGTACGGGTGATGAAGCAGTATGGGGTGAAGGATTCTCGGACTAAACTTTCCTCCTTTCAAGGGAGAGATCAAATTAAAGAAGGCTCGTATATGAAACCTTTCGTGTATTCAAAGAGTGGGGACAAAGTTTTAGTTCCTAAGACCACCCGCCACCAGGGTTCTTCATTGGTATGACCTAGAAAATCAGAGTTGGAGTAATGTTGGGATTCCCGGTGCACCGCTAGATTACGACACTGCAAAGATAGGTGATGAGAGGCAGCAGAAAATCATGAAAAAGGAGATGACCAAATCGTTGCAAGAGCATTTTGAAGTTCGACAGGGTTTATGCTCATTTTGTCAAGAGAGAAAACTTTCTAAGTTCTAACGATGGAGAGAGAAGTTAATTTCTTCTGCAAATTTGACGATGATTTGTTCCTCTTATTCATTTCTATCCAATATAAGAATATATCTGTTGGGTTTTGAGAAAATTTTTCTATTAGTTTCCAACACCAGCAATGACTTTCTGGTATTGAAAACTAAGGGACTGGTGTTTGGGTTGGATTTTTCTAGTAGTATCTCAAAATATAGTCGATCTTAATCTACTCAGAACTTATTGTTGTTGAGCTGGCCTCATAAGTACAACCTGAAGCCTATGTTGACGACCTGATTTACAAGTACGACCTAAGATCTATGTGAATGATCTAGTTTAAGAATACAACCTCAACGCTATATGAGCGACTGAGAAATTCATCTGTCTGATCTGAAAATGAAGTAATCCGACCTTGAAATTCTCTTGTCCGACCTGAGAATTAGTTTGACATAGAAAATTGCTAGTTAAGAGAACGTGGCCTAATTTATAGGAAAGTTGTGTGCCACGATCTATTTAAACCACTTCCAACTGACAACCACTTGCAACTACTGAAGAAAGTGGGCTGAAGTTAAGGAGGTAACCGTACACGACGAAAAGTCTATTTAAACTGAAGAGCGCATCAGGTGAAAGGGTTAGAAAAAATCAACCAAAAACTCTAGAAGTGACCTATCTAAGAGCCTTAACAGAGCTTACCAGATTTTGAGTTCTTAGATCGGAAAATTCCTTTCTTTTGAACCCATTCACAATTCTTCCCTCTCATTTTCATCTCTTTATACAAAATTTCTGACTTAAGCATCGGAGGGTCTGTGCCGGAACCCCACCGGCGTATCCTAACCGTGTTTTCTGGTTGACAGGTACAAAAAATTGTGGTCATATTGGCGTTTGAGCTTGGATTCGTACTGTAATTCCCCTAAAGAAACAAATTCAGCTGTTGAGGTCGTTTTTCGGCATCAACAATATCATTACTAGGGATGATTTCCTTTCGGAGGAGTTCGAATTGATTTATACCTTTGGTGGACGAAAAACTAGAATAACATTGTGGAATGAACTAAATTTGATAGTTCCGTAACGTGATTCTTGAGAAGATGGATACTGAATGAATATTTTTATGGGACGAAGTAATCTGGTTTTTGTTTCTTGATCTTTTCTCTCCTCATCTTCCAGGTTTTGTCCTTCTTTAGGGCAGATACTGGATGACTTGGTTAGTAGTTGAGCCTCGTGGAAGACTTTGAAGAAGGGTAGCATGTTGCAAATCTCTCTTTTCTGGAAACCAAATTGCTCTGTCTCTGTCTTTGTCTGTTTAGATCTTCTAAAAAGCTCTCATTCATATGGGTTTTGAAAGAGATAGTTGTTACTCCTTTTAACGATGCTTGAGTGGGACAAGCTCGTTTTTTTTTTTTTTTTTCTCTTTATGAATTCTGAAAGATTATTAGCAACCAAAAGTCAACAAGATCATCCGCCTTAAAACGTTTGGGATCATCATTCAAGGTGTCTTGATCTCCAGAGTGAATTTTGAACAACTGGCACGGGAACAACTTGGTGATTTTACAGCTTCTGCCATTTAACGCTTCAAGCATGTTTTAAAAAAAGCGGACTTTGGTCTAGATGGTAGTAACTCCCTATAGTTCTTTATATCTAGACCAAGCTAATTAGCGATAATTTAACAAATAAATTATGTCAACTTTTAACTAATTTTTCATGCTTAATCATTCATTGGAGCTAATGGAAATAAAAAATCAACTGCTCTTCAGGCATTGTGGTTGACACCTTCACGTAGATACGGAGTATAACTTCTGTTAAATTAAGGGATATAAATAGAATTGTTCGTAAGATAATAAAGAAAAAATAAACTAATTTTTCGAAATTTTATATAACCATCACTCTTGACAGCACATTATGTCAAGCAGAATGCCCACGTTACATAGAATGGTCTAGATATAATTCATCAACTTCGAAACCCTTTATCGAACCGTAGAACCGCTGTAAAATTCAGAGCTTCAACTGGATGTATTTATACTGTGTTTACTTTCTGGAGTGGGAGTGTGGATTCCTTCCACTCTAATGTTTACTTACTATTTTTTAGGGGGGAGTGAGATTCACACTCCATATGTCCCACCTAATTTTAGAGTGGAGAGTTGGATTCTCACTCCCATTGGGGGAGGTGGGAGTGGGAATCCACTCCCCCTCTTCCCTTTTTACCCTCATAATTAAAATAAATAAATTATATCATATTTATTAAAAATAATAATTATAAACATGTTTATTTTATTAAATTTAATAAAATAAAAATAAATAAATATTATATTTATTTAAATAATAATATTATTTTATTTTATAAATTAAATTCATTAAAAATAATAATATTAAACATTAATTTTAATAAATATTAATTATTTATTTATTTAATAATAATAAATATTTTATTCTAAGAAAATATTAATTTTGTACTATATTATCAATAATAATGTTTCATTTGTGTTGCTATTATTAATGATTTTTATTCACATAATTTAAATTTAAATTAATTAAAAAATTATGATTTACATAATTAAGAATATTAATAATTATTATTAATTTACAAATATAATAAAATATTTATTTTATTTTTTAAATATATTTTTTATTAATTTTTTAATTATAAATTATAATTCTTTAAATAAGGATAAAATTGTAATTTAAAATCATTTACTCTCAATCCAAGACAATGCAAACACATAAATTGAATTCTGGTTTCAATTTCATTCTCACATTCCAATATAAGTAAACAACCTACTCTCACTCTTACTCCACACTCCCAATCCTAAGATTCTCACTCCTCAAGATTCTCATTCCAATCCAAAATGTAATTGCTACCTTAGTTAAACAATAACAAAACACCACGCACTGCATAACTCTGTAAACCACTTGGTCTTACAAAATCCTCTCTCCTATGATACACAAGGCTAATTCGTCTAACAGAAAAAAAATACTGAAAAGAAAAACTCTTTACAAGTGATCTTCAAGGTTAGTCCCTAAATACACGCACAGGACAAATAAACTGCCCAGTGTTTGTCAGCTGGAGTCAATGAATCTTAAGCTACTCTTCAGATGCCTAAACTGATGAAAAAACATGCATATAATAGTTCTTGTGAGTTTTTGCAACATTCCTTTCTCCTGTTCCAACCAGCATCTTCCTTTTTGCATGCTTAGCTTAGTCTTGACTGTGTTACAGAAATATTAACCTTTTAAAACAAAAGAAACCACTTACGGCGACGAACAGAAGAATCAGCAGAGGTTTTTCTGGGAGTTACAGTAATTCTTTCTGCATTAGCAGCGACCCATTTACTGAAGTCGGGTGAAGAAACAAGCCCTTCTAGAGCTCTTTCTGTTGAGTCTCTGGTGAATCTTTCCCACTCCTCTTTTGAGAAATTTCTCCTCTCAGGAGTGGAATGAAAGGCAGAAGGGTAAATCTCTGAATCTGACAGTTTCCTAGGTGAAGACCCACTATGACCTGGAGTATCAGCCAAGACACAGAGGAGCCAATGTAATCATTAATCTAGTAATTCTTAATGTTCTATTGCTATTTAAGAAAAATGCAAAAAGCCAGCAAGAAAATCAAAGGTACACGGCAAACCTTGCAAAGGAGAATTGCACGAAGACAGGGAGAAGCGCTTGGACCAACGCCGGACAAACTTATCTTCAGGGCTCTTATACATATATTCATCACAAGAATTTTGAAATGGTGATAAATCAGGAAGCTGAGAATGCCTAAAGAAATTCTTGACTATTTTGAACTTCCTGCAGAAGGTACACCATAGGTATTATGCATTACTGGAGTCAAAAGGTAAATGACAATGGTAACAAATATTCACACATATGTAGTAGAGAAGTGAGTGCACAATGAAACTGCAGACAATTTGAAACATATGGCCAAAGTTCTCCTGCTGCATAAACCTAACTAATAGTCGATTTGCTTTTTAGAGAAATAATATCATTTCAATCAACAGAACTATAATTGTATAGAAAAAGAAAAATTAACATAACCATATAGTGCCATTTTTACTGTTATTCTTTTACTAGAATAATGCAAACCCAAGTTCATACATTATTTATTGTCGGACAAGATTTTTCTGCTCCAAATATTAAAGAAAATGATTGAGCTCTGGATTAAAAGTACACTTACTTGCGAGCACGACGCAATAATCTCAATTTAGTAACATTCCTTAAAATTGATGAGACCAATACTCCAGATACTAACGCTTCAGCTGCCAACAGGGGATCCAGTGAACTCTGTAACAACAAATACTTTATCAACTTTGTAAACAAAATTCATTCCATGAGTCACAAACAAAAGATACAACAACTGGGGAAAAAAGAACCTGAAGAATCATGATGACTGCCAAAATGCGGATGGACCATGCAACAAAATTAGATGTGCTTATATCAATTGATCCATCTTCTGTAAGGACAAGTTTACGGACAACCCAGAAGCCTAACCATGCTCCAGCTAGAACGACAAAAGCCACCAAAAAGATTGCTAACTGCAGTTTATAATTTAAAAGCATTTCAGCTTTGGAAGAGGAAATAATTTCTTAAAAATCATTCAGCCACTACATACAATCTCATGCAAACCAATTAGAACTAGTGCATATACAATTTTTCTGCATCAGATGTGCGCATAAGCAATTTTAAATGAGGCAGCAAAATAAAAGCGAACTCCATTGTAAACAAATGAAGTAGCCAATAGAAAACTCTAACACAAATTAGGTTTCAAGAAATCATAAGTATTATCACTATCATCAGTAAAAAAAAGAAGTAGCTAGTAACAAAAATAAATAATTTTTTTAAAAACAATGAAAAAATTGAAAAAAAAAAAGGGTCTGAAAATGAAAGGATTTACCAAGATTATCTACTGAATAAAATTTACGTAAATGAGGGAACAGTATACAACTATTCTACAGAACCATACAAGTTCAGAGTAAATTGCTAATTTCTAGGAATTACCCTTGGTCAGTGATTTTCAAAAGGAAAATACAAAATCAGAAACTAAATAACACAAAAATATAAAATACAATCAAGCACCAACAGGTTTGTATAATTCCTTGGCACTAAATACTACAGTTCATTATCACCCCAAGTAAACAAGATTTTCTTGTTTTTAATTATAGCCTAATGGCAACACAATTCTCTCCCCACACATGTGAGCAGGGTTTGAATCCTAGAACTCTTGTTTCAACTCAAGAGATTTTACTAACTGAATTAGCTGGCACCCACCCATAACTAAACAAGATGCTAGAGAGGTTTACAAAATTTTAATCATATTCATTTATATAATAGATCACAATTGATTATTATATATAGTTCTTTAACCCAACAGATAACTCCCCTTCAACAAAGGATAGTTCTGATAATGGATTTTACAGCCATTAACATGACGTTAGTGACAGTTGTTGAATAAGATGGTTGCTCTAATTTATATGGAAGAATATATTATCATTATCTAGGTTGAAAAGAAATGGAAATAAAGCTTTTATTTCAGTGAAAATACGTAAACATAAAATCTCAATTGGATCTCCTCTGTAATAGCTTCTTCATCATTCTCTGCATCACGAAATTGATAGAAAAACTATAATCAAAATATAGAGGACAACTTACATACAGGATTATACATGTCTTCCCCAATTCCAATTTCCGTAAGTATTGAGCGCAATAACCCTGGCAAATACCGCAGGAGAAATGATCCCAAACCAATCTGAAAAGAAAAAAATAATTATAATGGCAAGATTAACACATATTCTTTCATTTGGAAAAAAGAAAAAGAGAAATTAAAAATGAATAGACAAGTTGATACTCACAAGAGATGAGTACATAAATATTGCAAGTGAGTTCTTTCGGCCAGTTGGCAGAAGTTTCATCCCCTGTCAATGCCACAAATGAAGTTAGCTAAACTAAAACATCCAACCGAACCAGAAACAATAATCCCATGTTAAGGTATCAGAAAAAGACACCAAGTCCAACTAATTTTACTACCAAACTAAAGATGAGAATCTTTCAAATAGCAGGAATAAACTTCTACCGCATGATAGTACATGTTAGTAGTACCAACAGAACTGAGATATATCATTTGGGCAGGAAACAGTCTCGGCAGTTAACAAAATCAGAAATAAAGGCTACTACACTATAGACAAAGCAAATTCAATAAGACCATGTCAACCTATCTGCAGTGTTCATTAGTTATAATCCATCAATAAACATAAGATATAGAATTATTTGTACAAAGAATTTATGTCAACAGTGCCTGAGAATTAAAATAACATGTGTAGCTTCCAAATTGTAAACAAAATTAAATAATGGAACTACTAAAAAAGTATTACCTGAAAAAGGACCATCAATATAACAAGGATGATGCCTACTGCCATTGCACTGCCATAGTAGAATACCAATGACTTGCTCAGAGAAGATGCCAAAGTCATCAGAATGATGCCCAAAATAAAAAATACAATACGATAAAAAAAGAATTCTGCAAACATAAAAAAATAGTGGATAGACAGGTTAGTAATGTTGTAAGTAAAGCAAGAGATACAAGCATTCACCAGACCATTGTTGAAAAATAAGTACCTTCTTCAATAGAAACCTCAAGAGGCTCTAAAGGCGACGTCGTGGTCCTTATATCTAAGATTTTGTGGTCAAAAGGTGACATTGACTGCACCCATAAACCCTTGGAAACTTTCTGCCAACGGCCTTGAGAGCACATTCCTACCCCAAGAGATGCATTCCTGCGAAGGAGGTTACAATGCTCTAAGAAACAAAAAGACAATATCGGAACCATATGCTTCAATGATCAATGTCGATAAAATTCCCAAAGCTTCTAAGTACTAAAGCAAAAAAAAAAAAAACTGTAAGAAATCCTAAAAGCTATCATTCAGACCGCTCACTATGCTATTTCAAGAAACAGCCTCATAATATAATAACTCACCGATGGAAGCAAACTTCCACATTTGATCTCCGTAAGCTTGAACTATTCTGGGAAACTTTCACCTTCAATGAATGAGCAAACTTTCTCAAATCCCTCAGTCTTGAGAATCCATGAATACTGACTCTTTCACAGAAAACTTTTGCCCCCGGCTTTATACCAGGAGAGTTCTCCACTGCCAAGCCGGGAGATAGCCGCAGGGTAGTATATTGACCAACAACTGCAAAACCCAAAAAAGAAAAAAACACATAATTAACTGACACCTAAACTTTTACGTGCACCCACATCCTACAATTGTTGCTAAGGAATTCAGCAAGCTTAAAACTAAAAATCCATCTGTTTAAAAGCTAAGTTCCTCAGGATATTAAAGATACCAACCTTAAGTATATGCTTTAGTGATTAACAATATGTCATGTGCGTTTTACTATATTTGCTTATTTTAGAACTTCTAAGGCACCAATTATTGGAAAAACATAAACCATATCTCTGTTACCACTAAATTTCTTAGATTTTATCGCCAGAAAACCAATATAATTTCTGATACAGACCACTGAAACCCTAGGTTTCAGAACTCAATGTCTTCAAAAACTCGCGTACAAGAAAAGCGAGACGATACCTAAAGAGCGATCATCGGCGGAGACGACGAGTTGAGAAATTGAGAATGCGATGAAGAGAATCAAGAGAATAAAATCGGAGCTCCGAATTGGCATTGCGGTACCCATCCGAAAGAGGAGGCAAGGCGCAGTTTTGAAAATACGAAGCAATTGAGAGGGTATTTCTGCTATTTCATCCTGAGTCGGTGATTTGGGCCAACTAAAGGCGGCTATTTGTTTGTGGGATCAATCTAGCCCAATACAAACCTCTTTTGGTCCATATATTGCTAATTTCATTTTCAGTTTTATTGCAAAACTGCAGGCTCAATAATCAATTTATTTACATAATACCATTTTTTTTAATTATACGTAATACAATTATTAGAAGATGAAGAATGGCTGAAAGTTGCAGTTGGTTTTTATTTGACTTGGCAAGGTGCATAATGAGTAGGCAGATTTAATACATTTATTTTCCTGAAAGATTAAAGGTGCGTTTGGGATTGAGGTACTGTAGTTTTTAAAGTACAGCTGTTGTGGAAAAAAAATTGTAACTATAAAAAAAAAGTTAGTAATATGTAGTAAATATAAATTTTAAATTATAATTTTGTCAAAATTATTAAAGATATAATAGATTTCTATCATACAAGTAAAAAATTATATTAACATAACTTGCAAGCTACAGCAGCTAGTGTTTACCAAACACTTTAATGCTGTAACTTTTAAACTACAGTTGCACAATCTCAATCTCAAACGCACCCTAATTACCTTACATTTCATTTCAAAATCAACGAAGTCAAAGCAAAGCAATTTATGGTCCACACATACGCATATAATTACTTGTGTGTTAATCATGTTAAATATACAAGTAGATCTATTTTGCGTTTTCACATCACATTCAAGATGACAATTGAGTTACTTCTACGGCTATAGTTTTTAATTTTGTCTAATGTTATTGGGCAGCGACTCCTTGCGGGCCACACGTACGTGTTGATGAGTGGCCGACAATGCTTTTCAATCTTGTTCGTTTCTTCAATGATTATGAAAAGCTAAAAATAAGAAATCAATACTCACATTTTAATGATAGTTGAAAGGCAACTTCCACCAGACAAATCCATCAATTTAAAAGGTAAGGACTGTGGAGTGTAATACAATTGATCAATTATTTAATCAACAAAACTAGAGTTACCTGCGTTGTTCAATTTTGAGAAGAAATTGACTGTGGTGGCCATAGCCCGTAGCACTAGGGGAACTGGCTTTTTCACTCGAATAGTCAAAATAGTCTTTGGATGCGGGCGGCGATGTGGATCACTCGCTTGAAAGATGGTTTTAACAATTTGTTTCTATTGATTAATCATTTGCAATATTTACAAGATATTACGGCCAGGCTAGCTACCAGTTCACACTTACTTTACACCATGAAATATTGAAGGCAATCACAGTACAGAACTTGCATTAACGGTTATGATGAGAGGCAACGTAAGCTTGCCGAAAGGTGATGGCTGCATGGTCCCCGGTCCCCCTTATTGCAATTAATTCAATTCACCATCATTAATGGCCTTCCTATATATAATTGAAAGCAGCTGCAGACAAATTCTGTCGTATATCTCCTTCCGTTTTCAGTCGGTAGTTAGGGATGGCAAAAATTTTTACGGGGACGGATATTTTAGGGGATTTTTCTCATTTAGAGAGGGTATGAGAATAATTTTATATATAATTTTTTATTTGGAGAAGGGACGGAAAATTTTTTTTATCCAATTTCTTATTTGGAGAGGGGATGAGGATGAGGTGGAATCCTCATCCCCTACCCATTTTTCCATTTTAATTTTTATTTTTATTTTTATTTTTTAAAATTACTAGTAAATAAATAATAAATTTTAAATTATAAAATTATAAATATTGGTAAAAATAACAAATATCAAAATATTTATATTATTAAACTTTTAGGCTTAATTAACTAATTAAAGTCCTAAATTTTTATTTAGGACATTAAAAAACCGGGTAAATTCTATTAGCCCAAAAATTTTGTTTTAATTTTAATATTCATTAAATGTTTTAAACTTAAATTTATTTTTTATTTATTTTTAGATGTTATAATTGCCCACAGCGAATCACAATTTTAATACCTAATTTAATATAATCTAATCTAATTTAATCTAATATTTGCTATTGATTTGCTCTGACTTAACTATTGTGCTGTAAAGAGAATAGTCCTCATTTATAAAGTGCCACGACACCATTGAAAAAGTTAATTTTGAATCTAAAATTGATTTTATTTGTAACAATTTTGTATTAGACTATTAATTTATTCACGATAGTTTGTAAAATAAGTTTGTATCTCTTACATGATGCGTTACTTACTAATTTAATGTATGTGACTTTTGTAATGGATATTAATGTAAGATATATTTCAAACTTTACTTTTATTTGAATTTTTTATTTTAATATGATTAACTCAAAATCGAAAACAAAAAATGTATTAGTTATTCGAGGATCGTGGACCCTTGGGGATCCCCTTTTATTATTCGGGGAGGGGATGTTGATTCTCTCAAGTAATTTTGACAGGGACGAGGATATACGCAAAATATCAAGGATGGATACAGACAGATTGGTCCCCTCCCCATTGCCATCCCTATCGGTAGTATATTTATATTTTGGTAGTAAATACCAAAGCAAATCTTTGACGCAAGGCTTTAAAGTTTACGTGAGAGACTATCTTTTATATCAGACAACTCGTAAATTAATTTCTTAAGATCCTCATCCTTGTGCAAGTATCCCTCTGGCATATGCGCTCTACTACTCTCACACATTAATAGCAAGTGCTCTCCCATTCAGTCAAAAGCCAATTGATTAATTAGGAATAAGTTAAAAGTAAGAAAAACATAAATTTCAATATAATATAGGAATAAAATATATTATAATAAAATATATATTTTTCTTATCTTTTATTTTAATCCTACTTTAATAAACCCTTACTTTAGTCTTCATAGGAATATAAAGTACTAAGTATATATATTACCCTCGATGCAAGGTATATTTGTCCTCTATCTCTTAATATTCTAATTAAAAATTAACATTCGCTTTCAATTATCAAATTTGAATGCATAGATATGATACAATAATATTGGTGGCTGGAGGTTACATTTAAGTAGCCAAAAAAGTGAAAATTTTATCGTTAATAATATGATCAACTACTGAGTAGGTGTCGAAACGAGTTATACATATATTTAAAAGGTAAAACATGCATGCATCTAAGTCTAATAGAAACCCTAAACATAGAAATAATACTAGTGGAAAATGGAAACTGGTGGCAATAACATAACATTAACATCACGGTTAAAGAAGGTTTTGGAAAGAGTGAAAGGCGTAGAGCTAGGCTTCTCCTTTTGTTTTTATTGGTCAGAAGAGAATGACATAAAGGTAAAAATGTACGCTTTATAGCTCCTTGGCGTGGGGTTGTGAACAGTGGTAGTGCTTTCAAGTCCCAAGCTCTGCAATGCTCTGTAAGGCTGGCCTCCATTGCCCAACAGTACTGTTTCCAATTCCATGATGCCTTCCCCGCCCACTTCTACCGCTTATGCCTCCCTGCAGACCCAGTTGTTGAACCTCCAGCTCCACCCGCTAAAAACGTCCAAAAAGAAACAAACAGTTTTAGCCATTCAAATTCAACATGAGACGATGACACATGCACAAATTTATCCGACACATGCACAAATTTATCCAACACATGAAACCACAGCCATAAGATCATCGTATATATGGATATATATTCTCAGAGATTGCCACCATTGAATTAAACATATATCATGGACGAACGCGTGCACCCTCAGTTTCATCTTAACTTTATGGCCCTTCGATCAATGTCGTAAAGTTTTGTTGTCCATATTTGCATGTCATCACTCATCAGACAATTTGCAGACCCACTACACTTTAAATTGTAAAAAGATACTGATAATTCAATTTCATGTCTACTCTAAATATTATTCCCCCCAAGTTGAATTCTAGCGAGCTATATGTAGTTATTATTATTTGCTGCATGGTCATTAACAGCTAATCTTAGATAGCATTATTGAGCCTCTAAGTTTCAGTTTTTGTGTATTTAGTGGCATGTCATTTATTTAATGGATATGCCTGCTACTATTTTTTTTTTAATTTATTGATTGGATTAAGATCTTTTTTCTCATTTGACTTCTTTTAAGTTTTTAAAGATATTTTTTCATGTGTTATATAGTGATATTATAAATATATTTATTAATTGATTAGTAGTTAATAATATCTTACACAATACTATAATCTACCTATCATAATATCCTTAAATTATTATACAAGATAAGCATGTTAAATATTGTAGATATTATATTACATCTTAGATATTATTTTTAAATTATTGTCTACAACCAAAATTTGAATATTTAATAGTTAATGATATACTTCAAAACCGTGTTTTCGTTAATAAGGTATTAATTTATATTTTCATTTAAACTTGTTGTACATAAAAGAAGTTATGACCTTAATAAAAATGCCTGTGGGTCTAACAGTAGTGTTCAAATTCAATATATTAATAGAGTTCTTATCTTTTTTTTTTAAAGAGAAATATAAAATTATGTGTAACATATCATTATTTATTAAAAAAAAACATAGTTCAGATTCAATTTCTAAGTTGAGATGATTGTTTTGAAATCTATCCTCAATAATATAAAGAAAATGACCCCTGTGCCAGAAATAGCGATTTTGCTTTTACATTGTTAAAGTTTTTTTCACTTAAAATATAATATAATGTGTATCTTTCTGGCCCGTAATGACTAATGAAGCTTTATATTACTATTACATACGATGGATGAAATGACGAACAAAAAAGATAAGATACCCCATGTCCCTCTTTCAGTAAAAAGAATAAAAAAACGAAGAACCCGAAGCTATTGTTCTCCAATCCCAATCCTACCACTAGACTCACATTTCTCTCAAAAACCGAGCTAAAAATTAGATATATTATAAAGCAGCAGTAATATTTTAATTAATGAGTTAATTTCCCCGTGACGAATTAACAGTTAACACACAGTGCAGACGACACAGGCCTCCCCATTTCACGATCAATATTATTAGGTTAGGTTTAGGTTTGGGGTCTAACCCTAAAACTGTTGTAACTCTCTTACGTACCTTAACAAAACTGCACTTCTCAGATTTTGAGTTCGGGTTCGGATTCGGAGCAGGATTCCGGTCACTAGAGTTTTTGCTCTTCATTTCATCAACTTCAAGCCCTCCTCTCTCCTTCAGTAATCTCCCCAGTTTCATGCACTTCTTTGCAGCAAATTCCTTCAACACATCTGCCGAAGAGATTGAAAAAGAAAAAACGAAAAATATAAAAAACTTAGTTATGTCGATCGGCTGGCTTGGGATTTATTTTATTTTTAGTGAATTATGGCGAGTAAGTAAATGAATGAATTATAATGTTACCTTCAAAACTGATGAGGCGATAAACCCTTCCGATCAACAAAGTATCGTCTGGCCTTAAGAGCTTGAGCTGCTTAACTGGCAAGCCATTCTCCGACTTCAACGTCGGTGAAGTCGCCAGAAGCGCCACGTAATGTCCTGGATTTGAATTCATTATCTCGTTAGCGCTAACAGACCAATAAATCCTCTCGATCTTGTTCCCCGGATGTTGAATCACCACCGTCGCTGCCTCAGCCGCTTGACAGTTGCCCATGATCTCGCAATATTTACTTCTTAATATAACACCGACGCTCGCTCTAAGTAAGTTTTAGTAAACAACAAGAAGAGTGTGTGTGTGTGTACATATATAGATATAGTAGATTAGTAGTAACTAACTGGTCGATGTTGTGAAATAACTAATATCACTGCAAGTGCAATGGCCCTGCCAGTGCCAGAGGCCCCTGTCGTCCCTGCAGCCCTCACGTTCACCGATACTTATGTGTATGTTGCAAGAATCCAGGCTGCATCCTGCATGGATTTGACAAAAGATTGCCAAAAATCGAGAAAAAGAAAAACTATAAACAGCTAGAGGAAGTGATCCCACAAATTCTCTCACTTTAAATTTTAATGAGCTAATTAAGACCCTAGCTAGCTATTAGTCAACAACTGATACAAGTGATGCGACTATATTTAAAAATGAAGAATTGATGATCGTTTGTTTAGAGAAATAATGATGCGTGCTTTGTGCTTAAAAAGTTAGAACAGTGTGGGAACTTATCATTGTGATTTGCGGATCGGAGACGTGTTAGATCTGCCAAGTGATATCTGGTGGGGCATGGCATGGGGTCTCGAACACGTGCACTCACTGCAACCTTTCATTTAATGATCCGATCAAATTGGTTGGTTGGTTTTTATTTCGGCCCAGGCCCCAAACCCCAAACGTAAACCATGTTAATCTTAATCATCAAACATTCACCTTATAAGTTGAGATGTAATTTTGAAGATTTTAAGTACGGCCATCAAAATCATAGAGATTTTAATTTGAGCATTAAATTATTGATTTTTTTTTCTTTTTGTGAACTACATTTCTTGCAAGTTTTACAGTGGCTATATCAAAATTTTCAAACATGTTGTTAAGTTATCTTGTGATTATATATGCGTTTCCAATAAAATTAAAAAAAAAAAAAAAGAAAGGAAAATAATATACACCATACTTGAATCTCATACACGGACTAATCTCGAAATTACGTCATTCTGATTCTGCAAGGCAAATTTCAACACATTCAAAACTCTTCTTATTCTTCAATTGGTAAGTTAACACATGTAGTTTTGAAATTTGTGCGATATTCAAGTGAGATCATCAATCTTAAGTGAAAGATTTGAACCATTCCTCGCATCATGATTAACCGATCTTTTTTTTTGTGTGGGGTTCGAAACCATGAAAAAGTTACTTGTTAAATTGAACATGAAGTCGCTGGCTAGATTGGTACGGATGTGTGACCAGTGAATTTGGGATGTGACTCGTGCGTGGAAGATTCCACAGCTACGGAGGAGCTAAGCTTCATATCTATTTCTCTCAATTTTACTCGCCTGTTTTGACCTTTTTAGGTTGCTTTTAACTCTTTAATGTTTTCCCGTTGACGATTATTAATGGGTGCTTTTACTTTTCAAAACTGCCAAATTATTTAATAAATCCTGCACTTTTCTTAAAGGTAATTTTAACGTGATGATTTTCTTTTTTCGAAAGGATATAATTTTTTTTTTTCAAAATTATTATTCTGAATACGTTAAAAAAAAACAAAACAAAAATGAAAGGTCGTGATACTGCAGTACTGCAGTTCTCTTTTCCGGTCCCCCCCCCCCCCAATCTTGGTAATGGACATTTTAGTATCAAGTATGAATGATTATAGAAATGTTTGGCACAACTGATTTTAATTACTGTAAATAATTAAAGTTTGGAAAAGAGGTCATGCTCAAATTAAGGTCAATATTTTCCATTTCCCATCACTTTCTCAACCATATTTATGGATAACTAGTCCCTCTCTCAAATAAAAAAATGAAATGGTTTATTAAAGAAAACAAATAGATATGTGTTTTTGATCAAATATATATACACACACACATACACACAGACATACATACACGAGAATTGAACTAAATTCTTTTAAATACAAATAAAAATTATTTTTTAAATAAGCAGGGGATGGACAAAATTTGAAATAATTTTTTTGTCTCAAAGGTGACAAAAGTCGATGAGCACAGTATGACAATACCAATAAATATTGAACACTCATTCATTTATTTGTGAAATTAAAAGATCAGACTAATTGTCAATATGCCAAAAATCTCAAAATCAATATTCTTGTATTATCATTATATTTTAATATACAATATTTTGTCATTCGTAGAAAAATATTGTTGACTCCTTGATCACACGTAAAGGAACCTTAAATAATGCGTCGATGGCCGCCGTTAATGGCATAACTAATCTTGCGTCTCGTGTCATAAAAGGAACTATTTGAAAGAGTTGTTCTATTCACATTTTTGTCGGTAGATGTTGGTGAATTTCCGTTATTGTGTCTTTCTTTCAAAGCATGCATGTAAATAATTGTGAACGGCCATTTCCCCCAGGATTACGAAAGTTAAGCGATCGAGTTAGGCATGAATCAAAGCATTAGCGTCAGTGAGTTAGGCTGATGGACAAATGTGAATGGCACAACTCTTTCAACGTACGAGAGACTTTTGCGCAATCAAACAAATTTATCTTTCAAATCAAGCATTTCTTGATGAAGGTTGCTTATTAATGCTCCTGTTAGCTTAGCTTATTACTTGTTTCTTAACACAGTATTAGCTGGCTGGTCAGTGTCATAATGAAATATCACCCGCCGAAATATTATTTGTTGTATTCGCCTTGCATTATTGCAAATTGCAATTGCAGCCTCCATCCGCTGCGTGCTTGTTGATTTGTCGTTGTTGCCGCCACTGCGAATAAAACGAATTCATTACTCATCACAGATGGTGACATCAGTTCTAAGAAATTTGTGTTAATGGATTCGTTTCGACGCTATTTTGACAAGGCCTCCAATGTCTAAAATTCACTTCTTCTTTTTTTATCTCAGATTTTTCTTTTTACATAAACAACTGTTAATGGGTACGTTAATTGCCTTAGGAATCTAGGTAGAGTAGTTTTTTAATAGTTGTCTAAAATTCATTTGATCAATTTTTTTAATAAAAATTAATAAATAAAAAAGAAATAATAAAAAAGTGTTAGAATGTTAACTTTGTTACTTGAAGAGAGTAATAAATGCTACTTAAACTCAAAAAGATTTTTTAAAAAAGTTGTGATATTTCACTATTCCCTCAGCGCATGTTTGGTATGCCGGATTGAATTGGATTGGATTGGATCGAATTAGATAAGATATGATTGGATTAGATATTACTGGATTATATATAATACTATGTTGTGTTTGGTATGACATGAAATTAGCTAGTAACTAATAATATATCTTATATATTAATTTATTAAAATCATCGTAGATTTACTTTAAAATGACATGTAATATAATCTAACTTAAATCAATAATTATTGGTAAATTTATAAAAAAAAATGCAAAATCTTCCCTTAGTTTTTTTTTAAATATTTAACATGTTATAGTTTTTAATCCCATGAATAGTAGAGGACAAAATTTTATCTTAGAAAATGTAATCCCAAGGGTCCCCTTAGGATGAAATTTTGCCACTATTGGGATTAAGTGGTGGGCCCATTATTATTATCCTACCTTTACTTTTTTTACACCAAACATAATATAAGGATTATTTTACACTAAAGTTATCCAATCTCATAATATATAACTAAAATCAAAGGGCCCTCACTGTATTTGACCATTCTATATTAGTACGACCAAATTCCCCAAGTGGATCAAACGAGCGCACATTCCGAGCAGGCTCAATATTCGACTCGACGGTTTATTTTTAGCCTCATTATTGAAAGCCCAAAATATTGCATGTGATCCGCAATGTTGTCAACCATGATCATTATAAAGCTAGTGGCGATCTTGTTATTTGAAGAGAAATATGCTTCACAGTTGGCCCATAATGCTATTGCATTGGATCCATCAATGTCCAAAACGTTGTGGGCTTTCGTTCTTTCTTTTTTTAATGTCATTTTAAGCACGATCTGGAGTGAGGACGATCAATAGAGGGATAGAGTGCTGAGGATTAAAGAAGTCGATATAGAGAGAGAGTAAGGACGATCTGTAGAGGGAGAAAGTGCTGAAAGAGGGAGAGAGGGAGAGTAAGGATGACCTGACTTTTTTATTTTTTAACAATAAAAAATGTTTAGAACGCTGAGAGAAGGAGAGAGGCAAAACGGCAACACAAGCTGTCATTTTTCTCATCCTTCTCTCAACCTTCTAGTTGTTTAGCATGATTGTAATTACATATGGGATATATAAATAAATTGCAGAAATTCGTTATTCTAGGGGTAACTTCGATATTAAGTTGATATATTTCAAACTAGGGTCATTAAAAAGTGGGGTGGAAATATCTCTAGTCATAGGATATCATTTATATTTTATATTTTATATTTATTAAATATTAGTCATTCATGTGAATTTTTGTATTTTTCTATTATTTACTCTAATAACAATCTAATCTCCTCTCCACTCGTATGCGCGAAATTTGAATCTCACATATTATTTTCAATACAAGAGATTTTACTATTTCAATCACATAAAAGCTCACATATATACACGTATGTATGTACGTACAATCATGCGATTTTATTATCTTCCACACGACTTAACTGTTGCACAAAAAGCATGTGGCTAATTAAATAAATGAATGTGCGTACGCTGGGAGATGAACTTCTTAGATTATGACTTGAGAGAGTACTAACAATGAATTATGACAGCTCCCAAACCCAAACTAATAATTAACGTACTCTTTCATCGTTTCCCATATAACATATATGGCAGTGCATATATAATCCGACGAAATGAAGCTTGAAATTATCCTTTGAGTTCTTCATTTGCTGGCGAGGTTTGGTACGTATGCTGTGAATGCCAGTGTATTGTCAATTTGTCTGCAGTGATCACAGAAAAATGAAAGAAACGAAGTCTATGCATATCATAGCAGAGATCGGGGCCTAACTTTCTATTGTCATTGATTCTCGGAGAAAGCAAAGGATTTCAAACCGTGAGTGTATATTTATGGTTAATTCTCAACTTGTATCGGTGAATCTTCTATCATATCATAGGTAAGCCGTAAGCGTAAGCATACCATTTACGATAAGTGGTTTATGATACCACGATATGACATGTCGTCTCAGAAATCAAGTTTGTTAATGCATTCTCTATATAATGGGACGATGGCAACCTCATGTAAAAGATATCGAATTATACCATCATTTATGTCTTCTTCGAAGTTTGGAATTGAGAGTCCAAATGTTATTATTCAAATAGAAATTATACATAATCTCTATTCATCGGCATTATCTGAGATTCATTGATAATTTGATGACTTTGTGAAAAGCCTTCTTATATACTTTAGCCATGGCTAGAAACGTAGAATTCTTGTTCATATCTAGTTGAGGCCATGATAGCTCTTTGATCCAACTCAGGCAATTAAGTAGGAAAAGATGGTGAAAACAATTAATTACGGAAGAAAAATAGAGGAAAATTTAAAGAAGATTATCGGTATTATTTAGGTTAATTCAGGTATGGCTTCCAGCCTAATGCGTTTCGATTTTGGACAACCTGCGCGCATTAAAATCAGTAATTTGTAAAAGAAGTTTATCTAGTAATTAGTTTTGCCAAGTGATTGTTCCTGCAAACAATTAATAAGCTCCTGATTTCTTCCTTAATGACCTCTCCCTGATTTTTGATTCCTGTGTTTTCTTATGACAGCCCCAGCTGACCTTTTGTAGTCTTCAAATTTGCGTTATTTTTTTGTAATTCTTCAATAGGTGAATTACACATGATACATCAAATCTTGATCAAGTTTGGCTGTTTACATAATGTCGATCCCCCACGATATTTTTATTTTCTTAAAACAACTTTTAAGAAAATAATTAAATAAAATAACCAAAAGAATGTATTTGGGTCGTATGCACATACAACCGAGGTATTACGTGTGAGCCAATATTGACCATCTTATTAAAGCTTTGCCTCTCATTGTCATTTTCAGGTTGTAACATTATCTCCATGTCACCACCGAAAAAAAAGGAGGACAAAAAGAAACAAGAGAAAAAAAACAGTGTACATGAGACTACATATATAACTTAGGCAATACAATGTTTAATGGAATATAATTAAAATGATTGAAGACCCCTCCACTCCGTCAGCTCCATGATGGCCGGTTGGTGAAAAAGCCAGAGTGCAGCATAAAAGAAACCATTCTAGTGCCCCCAGAAACCTGACGGATTTGCTCCCATTCAGGTAAAAAAAAGGGAATTGCACCAAAGAGAAAATATATAGTAGATAAGCCAGACACGAGACCGAGCTTATTGATTATATATGTAAGGGAAACCAAACTGGAACTGATCAAATTAAGAGTGCAACGGTAACGAGCTAGCTAGTCATCACCCTGAATATACCAGCAAAGGAGCATGGTAGCACAGCGTCGCAGTATATACATGCGAGCACGTTGCTCCTTGACAAGGGCAGCACATTTGGTTGTGAAGCCATGCCCCTTTCTACTCTTTGAAGGAGCCTTGCCTCTGCACTTGTAATATTGCTGTAGCTTAATCTCGGCCATGGGTTAATAAATAGTTAATGATATTGCAAGCTAAGTAATTAAACAGTTTCAGAAGACACACAAAAAAAAGCTCACTCAGAGCTTGAAAGCTGAAACCGAGTGTTGTAAGGGGTAGCATATATATAGTAGTACAATTTTATATACATATGCTTCAAAATCCAAGAAGTTGACTTGGATACGAAGGAAACCAGGGGGATGAACATGACCAGTTTCGAAACCTGAGGCTGAGGGCTTTGCATGGGAAGCCGCAGCATTTATCGTTTTCAATGAAGGGGGAGTGAACGTGGCCTTTAAGCTTTTGATTAATTTCCACTACTGTCCAAGACTTGTGATCTCGATTACTAGCTTCCCCAATCTTACAATTTGTTAATTGATTTAATTTTATTATATTATATGGATATTAGTTGGAGGTGATCAAGAGGAGGATTTTTGGTAATTAATGAATTAGGATAGATTAGAGAAGTGGCAAAGGCGATGAGCATGAAAAGAGGAGGAGTGTTGAATGAAGACAAGGCAAGAGATTAGGCTCATGGGAACAGAGTCCCGGCAAACTTACCTCAATTTTGAGGTGGGAAGTTGGTTTGGTTGGAACGTTGGATTCACTTTAACGTCGTTCAACTCCTGTGTCTCACGCGTTGGATAAGAGGACAATTTTTTTTTTGAAGTCACTTAGTCAATTACAATTAATTACTGGCTACATTCGTACGTTTTTTTGACAATTATATTTGGTGTGAGAGTCTCAGATAATTAATGCACTGAGAGGCCTCCAAAATTTTTATGATTAGTAGAAATATCTACATGAAACTTGTTAATGAAGAAACAGCACGCATCTGAGACTTTCTTAATGGAACTAATGGATGGAGGATTCACAGATATAATAGAG
Organism: Citrus x clementina; assembly: GCF_000493195.1. Classification (NCBI taxonomy): domain Eukaryota; kingdom Viridiplantae; phylum Streptophyta; class Magnoliopsida; order Sapindales; family Rutaceae; genus Citrus; species Citrus x clementina. The sequence goes on along the minus strand of NW_006262075.1, from coordinate 4,180,209 downwards.
CTAGCTAACTAAGCTTCAAATCTTTTTGCAAGGGTGATATTTTGATACGACGATCGATTATGTTAATTAAAATAATAAAATGACTCCTTCTCTTTTAAATGATAATAGAAAAGGAGATGGCATGACTATAATTTGAAGGAATTTAAGTTAATGTTCAAAAAGGAAAATCGTGAAAACGGTATTTTAATGGATTTGGTTCAATTCCATTTACATAGGAGAAAATCTAATATGAAATGGGCATACAGGAGTTTTGATAATTGTACATTATTTTTAAAATGATAAATCGCATTATAAAAAAAATTAAAAAAAACGAAAATTGTAATCCATGGCAAAAATTTGGTTTACAAAATTTTTACAATGAATAAAGGACATTTTAGTCTTTTCATTTATTTTATCCAAATTCTAACTCGATTTTTTGTCAAATTAGCATTGTAGAAAACTTTATGTCACGATCCCAAACACGTGAAAAAGTGAAATTGAGTTAAAATCATTAGAAATAAGATCATGTTCATTTGGCTGACTAAAAAATATGTTTGGTAAGGCAACTTATTTGATTAAATTTTTTTTATAAATAAATAATTAAAAGAGATTGATATTCAAGATGTCAAGAATTTATAGGAAAATCTTGACAAGAACTCCCCTAATGTATGAACACTCTTGATTTATCTAAGCCTAATAAAAGTAAATTAAATCAACTACTTCGTCACAATTTGACAATATCATATTTGAAGTCTCAAAACACTTTTCACCATTCGTCTATCTTACTAAGCAATTAACATCACTTCATTAACTTAAAAGCAAACTTATAACATAAGCTTGTCCACTACAGTAAGGGTTTAAACAACCACAATATCCATCAAGAAACAATTTTATAGTCCAAGAATACCCAATTACAAAAGATTACTCCCATATCTTTTCGTACAACAAAATAGCTACTAAAATGATGTACAAACCCCAGACTACGCCCAACAACAAGAAGGCAAACTTCCACTGGCTTACACTTGTCACTATCACTGTCAGGTACCTGAAAAGCAGGGAGTAGCAGTAGATAATTATAAATAATTGGGGATGTTTTTATTATAATAATGGATCCAATGGCTGGGTCGCCATAGCTGGATCCAACAAGGACTTAGCTATTTTGCTACTAATAAGAAGAACAAAACTTTAATATCATCCAAATTTTAACAATTTAAACAAGTTTAAAAATCAATAAATAAATAACCTAAAGGCTGATCACATATACTCAATCAAATGAATCTACTTGGCATGTGTCCACAAAGTAGCATATGAACAGTTTAATCCAAATAAACTCCTCGTGTAATTAAACATCAATTCAAGAAAGAGATTAACGTCTAAATAAATACTTCAAATATTCATTTAACCAGATGCCACTTATGTGCAGGCTGCAGCTATGCGTAATTTTAGGAGCACAATTCCTGAGGACCGCTGCCCATAATCTGGCCAAGCGTATTTTGGGAGACTATTCCCAGGGTTCGCCGCTCTTTGGCGGACTTTCACCGTAATGCCGAAATCACAATTTTCTAATCATCATGGTGTTAAATAATTTAGCCCTCAACCCACTTCAGTCTCAGTAACTCATTTTTAACTATAACCAAAGGAATATTAATAGACATTGCTAAAATAATTTAATTCAAGCAAAGAGTTTCTAATAACACTATAACAGCAAATTTAAAAACAAAAACAATTAAAAAAGCTCTGCTTCTCAGGGTTAAAACATGATTCACTCAATTGCTTATGATGGCCAGCGTCGAACCAATCTCAGCAGCTCCTCAAAGATTTCTCCTCACCTCTTCAGTATCCATAGCTCGACCAAAAGTTACTCAAATGCCTAGTTCCTTTCTCTTTCTACAAGTGTAATTGTCTCACTAAAACCCAAATTATTTCCTTTCTCCATTTTTTCTCTTTCTTTCCTTTTTAACTCTCTCTCAGACTCTCACTCTCGTTCTGTCCTGTTTTCCTTCTTTCTCCTCTCGTCTCTTTTCTTTTTCCTTTATTTTTTTTTACCAATAACCCAAACACTGGTTTATTTGTTCAATAAATAAACAATGCCGAAAATTAGAAACATTATATAGATGTTCATGGGCTGGGCATGTAACAAAATATTACAAAAAATAGGTTAAACATAGAACAATTAAATTAATAATAACAATAAGAATTAAAATATATTTTTTAAACTAAGTAATTAAACTCAACTTAGAAAAAAAAAAAAACAAGATGTTACTCTTTTTTCTTTGAAATACCGACATGTATTATATAATTAGAAATCTATTGATATTTACATCAAATACTTATTGAGACCAACTACATCTATTCTATAATAACACATACCGGATATCTACCCTCACAAATACTGAAGGATATCTACTCCACCTAAGAACTAATGAAGGAGATGTCTGTCTACCTTCACCCAAATTTTATTTTGACGAAGACACAGTGCATGAGTCTGCTTAAAGGGACTCGAAATGTAGCTCTTACACATGTGAGAGCTTTAACTACAAATAAAGCGAATTTTTTTCAACGTAATAATTTAACTAACTAGGTTTGAGCTCACATCAATCACCTCTAAAAATAGAGAAAGTCTTGAGTAATGCTGACTCTGCCACATTAAATTTAAAAGGGAAAAATAAACATAAATGGTGAAATTTGATTAGATGGTGGTCAGGTAATGGTGTGTGCTGGCTTCTCCTAAGGAGACTAGCTCAGCCCGAGTCTTATTTTCTCCTCATTGTCGAAAGTGGACAATGTGGTATGTGACGTTCAAAGTTAGCACAGTTTATAATCGCATACGGTTGCCGACGATCTTGTCAACTTGTGTTCTATGTGAGTTAGTATTACTGAATCAGTAGTACTCAGCAGTACGAGCTGATTGTGACGCAAAGCAAAGACGGATGCTCCGAAATTAGTCAAATTTATACATAACTAGGCCCAGATCGATTTTAAAGCCCCAATTTAGCGGCGCCATCTTGTGCTATTGTATGCGACGGATGCGGCAAATGATCCATTACTACTAGACAACTTGTTGGCTGATGAAACTCCATCCAAAATTCATAAATAAATGAAAGAAATTGATATAACTTATTCAAATCAAACTCCAGTCTAAGAGAGTAACCCTTTAGACTTTTCGGCATATTTGATTTGAATAAATTAAATGAGGAAATGAGAAAGAAACAAGGAGGAAATGAATGAATTTTGTTTAAATAATAATAATAAAATGAAGACTGATTCTCTTTTTCTCTCCTTTTCATACCTCTCTCATCTTCTTTCATTTTTTCCAACTAAATACCCAGCAGTTTAAAAATGAATCAAATGCCTCTGTCTGGGTGGTTTAATTAAATTTTCTAGTTGATTTATTAATTTATTTTTCATTTTTTGGGTAATTTCTGTATTAATACTTTTCATGTTATTTTTTTAATCCCACAAGCAAGCTAGATATTCCTTTTGAGTACAACTTGAAACAGAACCTTTAATTTTATATATGCATGACAGAGACTACTACACTTGCTGAAAGTTTAGGAACTTATATTTGTTTTAAATATGTGAATTAAATTTATAAAGTGAGATCATGATTTGATGTATAAAATTGAAAAAGAAGAAGACTTTCAATATATGCAGGATCATTAAAAAATGTCCATTAATTCAATAGTTTGATTGTTGAGATTAAGTGTGTGTGTGTATATATATAATTTTATTCCGACTTAAAAGGTTAAGGTGGTATCCTAATTTGGCCTTTTTTTAATAAAATTTTAGTATCTAACTATCCTATCATGTTTTATCAATTTGTATAAAAGTAGTTTGTATAAAGGCTTAATTTATCAATTTGTATAAATCTATTGATTGATTCTTAAACCACCAATACAGTTGGAATCTTAGCTTAAATTAATTTGAATATATGATTAACATTTTTACGGCTAAATAATGAAAAATATTAAATTAATAATTTTTTAATTATTAAATTTATCTCGAGTCCAGTTCAGGGAGTCCATAAAATTTCCTAACCCAAATCTAAAAACTTTTTGAGTTTTGGATTCATCTCCGAAATGAATGCGATTTCATTTTCAAGCTTTTTTAGGGGTCCTTAGGAACCCGTGGGTTAAAGAATTGCATCTAAATAAAACATCAAACAAAACCTGCTAATTACTACCTTACAAATCTTTTTCTTGTTCTGACGCTGTCACACGTCCGTTAGCTATTTCTAGGAGAAATGTATTTATCAGAAATACAGAAAGACTTTGCTGGGAAGCATTGAATATTAATGTGATACAAAACACACCCTGTATGGCACTGATATTTGCGCCTCTGAATTCTGAGAAATGCGAATGGGCCCTTCAGCATTTGGATTCAGTGCAACGAAGTTTCATGCGAAATTCTCCATGGCCCGTTCACATCTTGCCACATCATCCCTTTACTTACGTCACGATTTGATCTCCACTAAAACAGACCGGTCTACTTCTACCACTGCATATGAACTCTGAACTTTTCCTGTGGGATGATATTTAGTTGCTACTGACTGATTTTACTAGCACCCTAAATGTCTGTGTCTCCTACTTGTAACTTGCTCTGTGATGAATCAACCGATGACATTGTTTCTATGGATGCTGACATCTGCAGTGATTATCATGAATCTTTTGATCATTCCCTTATTGATGATGAGGAATTCATTGTAAACATTTTCAACTCAGAGGTGGATCATCAGAAGCAAGGATCAGAATTACTGGCAAAATATCGTAAGCTTCCAGAGCTTGTCACATCTCGACAAGAGGCAATCAAATGGATTCTAAAGGTATATATGGTAATCAATTAGATGGTTCCTGAATTGAATTTTTCCTGATCACTCATGTCGTAAGACCATAACAATCTGTGTTTTGCATGCAGGTGTATTCTCACAGCCAATTTCGGCCTGAAACGGCTTATCTTTCTGTGAACTACTTGGATCGTTTCCTGTTGTCCCATAGTATGAAGGTTATTCATTCTCCATTTACTATTGGAACATATATGCTCTCTTTGCTTTTATATATTTTGGTTACTGATTAATTGGCCGGCCCTTTGCTGTATGCAGCCAGGGAAAGGATGGCAATGGCACTTGTTATCGGTTGCATGCCTGGCCGTAGCAGCTAAAATGGAGGAAACAAGCGTCCCTAATCTCTTAGACCTTCAATTAATAGAACCCAGTAGTAGATTTTTGTTCAAGCCCAAAACAGTTCACCGCATGGAGCTTCTGGTAATGTCCAGTCTCAAGTGGCGATTGTGCACCGTAACCCCCTTCGATTTTGTACATTATTTCATCTCTAAAATCTCATGCTTCAATCCCCAACGTGATGGGTTTGGCTCCGTTTTTTCACACGCAGCCGACTTCATTATTAGCACAAGGACAGGTGATTTCCAAATAAATTAAAATTTCTTTCCCTCAGCCTTTTCACTCTCTTATACTCCGTCCATTCCATTAATTATTTTCTCGGAATTTCCAAGCAGTGATCGATTTCTTGGCTTGCCCTCCATCCACAATAGCAGCAGCTGTGGTGCTTTGGGCTACTGATCACAGTGTTGATGAACAAAATTTAGGCTGCTTTCACAAAAGATTGAATAAAGTAAGTACATAATTCAGTTAAATCCCCTGAATCCTTGTGAAACAACAGCTTTTACAAGTTCAAGAAATGCATAGAATGTCATTTCCAGAACGGGTCATATAGCCAGCTTGCCAGCTCATATGACTCATGATGGTTTATTTAAGAAAATGTTAAGTGGCGGAATTCATAATGTGATTCGTGTATTTTAACTTTTACTCAAGAGTGAACAAATATGTTTTGTCATGAACAGGATATGGTTAGAAGATGCTACAATCTTATAAGGAAGAACAGGTCCCAATTGCTGCACATTAACTCTGTCCAAAAACCAGAGCATGTAGCAGTAAATGATAAGCTTAAGGTGGTTTTCGGGGGAAGCTGTGATGACTAAGACAAGATAAAAGGACACATAATCAAGCCAGGACTTGCTTTCTAGCAAGCGTTGGAATCTGGAAATGCTAGATAAGCCCAAAAATTTGATCAAGTTTGTATTTGGTTTTAATTCTTTCCCCCAGAAAGTTTCGATTTGTAAGAACATGATTTATTTTTATTTTTTTCTCGTGTTTGATTGTTTTTCAATGTGATATGATGATTCTGATGAAGTTCTAAACATGCACTTGTGATCAAGCATTAAAGCGTCTTCTTAAACTGCAAGTATGTGATTATCTTCAAGTGCCTGTTTGCAACTAAATTTTGGAGAGTCAAAGTCCTGATCAGACACAATGAGGGATTTATATTTTTAGTGCAGGAAAGGTGAGGTAAATCGGTTCAACAATACAGTAGAGGTGTGTGTTTGAGAGCGGAGCATAGGAGAGGTTCTTGGTGGTGTAGTGGTCAGATGAGAGTAGAGTTCTTATTTGAGAGGGCTTGTAATTTGAAGACTGGGTAACAGGAAGCTTAGGATAGCTGATCAGGAAGGATTGTTTAGTGGAATTTGGGACGTCCCTGGAGAGCCAATCCTAAGATCTCAAGGGAGCTCATTTAAAGCACCTATCGGAGCTTGTGGTGTGCTTAGGTTATCTAGGGGTAGTTTAATAGTGCTCACAAGAGTTAGGGATCAACTTATATATAAAGCATTATTCGGGTTTTAAATTAAGAGTAAGGTAAAATTAAAAAAGAAAAACGCATATAAAATACGTGATTCGACCTTTGACTTAGTCTACTAAAACAACTCATCAATCAATCCAATATGTAAATGAAATATTACATGATTTTCTTTACTATATTGATGATAAGCATAGAGATGTGTAATAAATTAATAATATTGATCATTGATTTTTAGTTCTATTCAATTAGTAAATTATCTTGCACTACATTCTTTTATTAGTCAAAGTATGGTGTCCAAAATAGTTGATCTTGAGACCATTTTACGCTTAAAATTGTCCTCGTGTCCTTTAATAAAACTAATCCAAAATCATCTCAATTTGACACAGTACTCAAATCAAAATATAAGAACAGCAAAGCCATGCGGCGACTCATCAGCTGTCAGTAGAAGATAGATGCAAGGAAGGATCGCTAGTGAAAGTGAAAGTGAAAGAGCCTAAAACAACATGAACAATGATGAGCAGCTGCTTCTTTTGTTTATTGAATTTGCAGTTGATTCAGTCACACGTTTGGTGATGTTGATTGCGAGAGGAGTTATGTGATAGAGGAAGTTTCTCCTAGCCTGATTGTGTCACAAGTAATAAAAAAGATCTCTATGATTTTTAGTTTAGTTTGTTGTAGCTTGAGGAATAACTAATGATGATAATATAGGATGGCTGGTCCTCAAAATATCAGTACTCTTTTGTTTCACTCCCCCCGGTTTTCTATTGTCCGCGTTATTTACGATTAAAGCTTTCATGTCACCCATCAGCCCATGAAGAAATTTTTTATCTTATTATCGCATTGAACACCACAGTATTCTTTCGTACTCTTCAAGTCTTTGTCACTGAAATTTTGATAAATCATACTCGAGAGCGGGTATAACAAAAATCAAACATAAGAAAGTTCGGAAGTGTAAGCACAATTTTTCCTCAGAAGGCAAGTGAATTTCAAACGGGCTTGAATGTGATGACTTAACAAAACAGTTTCGGTTGATCTAAGCTAAGCCCATAACTTCATCAGGCCTAAACCCCAGTCAAAGCGAGCACGGGGGAGCACCGACATCATTCATTCATTTGTGGGAAAAATGATGTAACTTTTTTGAGAAAATGAAGAAACAAATCCTAATATCAAAGTTCTGTTTGATGCAAATTCTACAAATATTATCAGCTTACTTTTAGTATTGGACGGCCCATTACCATCAAGTCCCGAGCTTTTGTTATTATTGATCAATATATCGGCACTTTCGTTTTTTATTTTTCTTATATGCAAATTTCTTGTCCTAATATATTAAGGTGTTGTAGTTTTTAAATTGCAGTTATTGTAGAATAAAAAGTATAATTGTAAAATAGAAATTAAGAAAAAAATTTAATAAACTGTCAAACTTTAACTATAAGTGTTATAAAACACATTAATAACTAGACTTTGACCGCCCAACTACCTCACCGTACTCTGTATAAAACTTGGAACAAAAATATCTCTGGCATCTGATCTTCGAGTATTCCCCCCTGTGCCTTCCTTTTGATAAGGGTCGCTGTTTCCAAGTTGCGTATCAAATGCTCTATTTTCCAATAATAAAGACAAAACGTGCCTTATTCAGCAGGGTGCCAGCGTCCGCCTAAGCACAGGACAAGGCTACCTTGCAGACTCTGTATGTAACAGCTCAGTGCAAACTGGCCTTGCATCAGCTGAGTTTGGGTTGCTTTTCCTCTCTCCTGCAACACGTGGAAGCACCCCATTTGCTGTGTTACATACAGTTCCGTAAGCATATATTTCTGGAATATTTTAGTACCCTCAACTTTCTTTCGCTTTTGACATCATCTTTTGTCTCCTTGTCTCACTTCCACGCTGCTTTTTCTGACTGCTTGAAAAAAATAATACAGTTTCTTCTTCTTCTTCCTTTTTTTTTTTTTCTGTTTATACCTAAACAAATCCTTCGTCTACTTTTGGTCTCATGCTTTGCAAATTGAAACACGAAGGGGATAAGCAATATGTTGGTCATTACTTTTCATTATTTTTTTTATTTTTAATTAAAATAAGTTCTCCATTTTGCAAGTAGAAACCAGAGAGGAATTTGTTATCGTTCGCGTAACTAAAAATCTACTCTCTCTATCATTTTTACCCACAAATTTATTGGACCAGATTTTGTAAAATAAATTGGCCTGGACCACCAAATACACCAGTTGCCGGGGAAATTGAAAATTGAAAAATAAATAAATAACTGGCCCAAAACTAAAGGGGTCCACAAAATCTTAATTGTTGCCATTTACCGTTCTAATGTAAACAAAATCATCAATTAATTATTAATTCTACCAAAGCGCAGCCTTCAAACAAAATCAAAGAGGGCATCTCCGCATCTCCTATTCGAATATATTTTTTCCTTCTCTTCCCATTAATGTCAAGAGCTTATAATTTTAATTTAGCTCGCCAGTGTTACAGTTTTTAATAATACGTAAAAGGCATGCGAGTGTGACTTGAATGTTTTCGTACTTCCGCATTTGTTTGGCTTTGAATTATAATTATATATATCGAATCCCCATTCGGGTTTCTGCTCCCAGCTGCTGATTCTTCAATTTCAGGTACTTTTATTTCACTCTGTCTCTTTTGTTTTCTTGGATCATTGCTTTTTATGTTTCTGTTGATCATATATTTGTTTGTCGGTGAACTGAAGGAAAATACAAGAAAAACAAAAGGGTATTTTTGTATTGATTATTGAACTAGAAAGAAAGAAATATGCTTCGTATGTTTTCTTACATCATCTTGTGTTTGATTGTTGGTAAAGTGAAGCAAAAACCAAGGAAACGGGTATGTTTTTTTCATATTAAATTGCAAAACACTACCATCATGAGCTTAGATATAACCGGCAATCTTCTTAACTCAACTGAAATATAATAGCGTATCCCTTTTCTTTTCTTTTTTTAATAAGAAAGATAATAGCGTATCTTGCTTGGCTTAATGAGGCTGTTTGAATTTTAATATGACAAGCTTTGATTGAAAAAATATCAAGATGACAATTTTTTTTGTTTTGATATTGGTTTTAGCAGAGGATGAGTGGCGGGCAACTTAACGGTGAGCATATGAATGAAGCTTCTGAAGCAATGGAGAACCATGGAGTTGCTTCTTCCAAGGAAGGAAAAGGGAGGAGATTGTGGAAGAGGGTGAAGTGCCAGCTTGTGGAATATCATGCTTTGCCTGGTTATTTGAGGGATAATGAGTTTATCATTGGCCATTATAGATCAGAATGGCCATTGAAGCAGACTTTGCTTAGTATCTTCACCATCCACAATGAGACGTTAAATGTTTGGACGTAAGTTTTTCTTTAAAGCAACTATTTATTTTGATCTGGAAGACTAAATAGCTAAATGCTAAGGTAGAAAACTGTGAAGTATTATAATTTTATTCCATATGACTATGCACAGACTATGGCAGCTTCAGTGGTGAAATTTTTGCTGATGATTTGTAATAATTTGTTTGCCTTAGTGGAATATATTAATAAGATGCATCACTAGGACCAGCTATGTTGTTAAGGTGAAGTCTATAAGAAAACTGCATCTTCGCATGTCTTGTATTTGGAAAAATTTAAATTCAAAAACACCGGTCAAGCATTAGCATATCACAAGTGCTGGAATTCGTTTGCCAGGAGAAGGGAAAAGGCAAACTGAGCTCAGTTTGAGGCAATTGGAGAGGCTTATTGGCTTATTAAACTAAGATTAATCTAGATTGGTAGAGTAAGACTTTTGGCAGGGCCCACGTATATAGCTGCTGCAAGACTTATTTGAGTGAAGCGTGTCTTCAGTATTGCAACACCCTAGTAGAGATCTGGGTCTTATAATATATTTGAAGAATGTGGGGACATCTTCTTATCTAGGAACTTACTCGAAAATTATCAGAGAAGATCCCTGTGTTGCTTCGATTTTGTGGATTTCTTTCCCAATGTTTCTGCAGAACAAACTATCCTTTGTCTTTGCTATCAATTTTTATACTGAAATAAAGGAGGAAAATAGCCTTTCCTTATGTTTCCTCATTATTTTTGCTCATTATTTGGCAAGAGGAAGGGGAAATTGGAAGGCAAGTGCGAGAGTACAAAAGAATCAAGAAAGGAAAGTTAGCTTTGAGCATAAACAGATAAACCAGCACAGCTACTCAGTTAGTTTAGTCTTCTAAGTGCAGTGAAGAGGCCCAACTAACGGTAACCATCGAATGATCTTCTAAACGTGAATCCGATCTATCTGCTGACCGCTGTCAGTTGACCAATCGTCCAAAGGGGTGGCTGGATCCAAATACACAATGCTACAAAGAAGTTATCCTTTAATATTATCCTTTGCTCTATTATGTTGGAAAAAGATGTACTCAAACTTTTAACCCGACCCAACCCCAGTCCCCTATGGCCTAAATTGATGTGAATGGGATTTGACGAGAAATCATACCAGCTAAACTAGTCAGGACCCACAAAACCTACTCTTAACTTTTCTATATAGTAATGTTATAACTTGTTAACCTTATTTTGTTCACATTTTCCGAATATTGAAATGCCTGGTTATTGTCTAAATCTAGTATTGCGATCAATTCATATTTCCAATCATATATTGATGTAGATGACACCTCTAGTTCCTGACATCATAGCATTTGTAAAACGTTTCGAAACCAAGGGATCTTTGATAACTTTATGTGGGAGTCTGAAGTATAGGTGGAATTTTGATACCGCAGTCTGCAGTTAAAAACCTAATGTTTTTGCTTTTTTATTTTTTATTATGAGGAAATGTTAGAAAACTTGTTGAGATTGTATCTTATTATGGTTTAGAATGTTTTTTGCATCATGGATTTGATTATTCATTGGTAAGTATGGAGGATCTCAGTTTGTAAACATAGATAATGAGAAAGTCGCGTGGCCAAAGTATTTCAGCTACTATCTGATTTACATAACCAGCACTATAATTCATATTAAATAGACTTTTTTATGTAACAAACTGGTAGTTCTATGAGTTAAATATTGCTTAAACATTAGCTATAGGACATTTTTTTAAACACGCTACCTCCCCTAGGATTTGAACTCGGTTGGCCATTTAAAGAAAGCTACTTGAAAACCACACGGCCAATCTTCTGGGGGCACCTAATGTCTAAGATTAATAATTATGATATATACTCCCTTATGTCCCAAACCCTCGTATATTTGTAGCATATTAAATTTTGAAGTGCATTCTTGAAATAAACATTGCTTGATTCTTGGATTTGATTAGTAGCTTTCCTACTATAACTTTTAACAGCAGAGTTTTATTATTCACTGCAGACATTTGATTGGGTTCTTCATTTTCCTTGCTCTTACCATATATACTGCAATGAAGGCTCCAAGGGTTGTTGATCTCCATTCTCTACATATTCCTGAGGTACTTAAAAATGCTGATCTGCACAAATTGCAAGCAGAACTCTTGACATGCCTTCCATCTTTGCCAAACTTGCCTAATCTGCAGAGGCTTAGAGAGGAGTTAAAAACTACATTGCCTTCTATGGATTTACTTCCGTCACTCTCTGGTTGGCATGTCATGGAACATCTATACAATTGTTTGCCTGAACGATTCTCTCATGGAAACCAAACTGAAGTTTGTGTTCTGGTAATGCTTCTCTTTAATGCTTCAGTTAATAGTAACTTTCTGAGCTTACTTCAGTTGCATGAGCTTTAGCTGTCCATCTCCTTTTTAGTTGTTGAGACCGGATGTTTGGTTGTATATAGTAAAAACACGTTTATTTCCCTTTAATTTCTTTGGCTCCACGTGGCGGGTATATTTTTTCCTGATGCTTATTTCCGGCCAGAATATTTGAAATCTCTTCTTTTACTGAAGAACAGAGATTGGACAGGTTTATTTCCCTTTAATTTCGTTGGCTCCACACGGTGGGGATATTTTTTCTGATACTTATTTCCAGCCGGCATATTTAAAATCTGTTCTTTGCTATAGAACAGAGATTGAGTTTCAGTCCCCTGATTGATGTTTGGCATGACCAAACAAGTTGGCAGAGTGTGGAGCTGTATTGCTATTTCCTTAGCCAGCATTGCGAATTAGTACTGTGGGGGAATAGTCAAAATTATACTTAAGTGCATGATGCTATATACAGTTGTGTCGCATGTTGTTGATATATTTTCTGTCAGTGTAGTGATAAGTAGACATAAGGTCTTTATTCTTTTGTCTAAATGCAGCATAGTGTTAAGGAGGATGTGGCTAACATAATAGCACCCCTGATGGTGAGACCAATAACACGGTGGCCATTTTTTGCCTTCTTGGGTGGGGCTATGTTTTGCTTGCTGACGAGCAGCGCATGCCACCTGTTGTCATGCCACTCTGAACGAATGTCATACATTATGCTCAGACTCGACTATGCTGGAATTGCAGCCCTTATATCTACTTCCTTCTATCCGCTTGTCTACTATTCTTTTATGTGCACTCCCTTCTTCTGCAACCTGTACATGGGATTTATAACTCTGTTAGGAATTGCAACAATCTTGGCGTCTCTTTTGCCCGTCTTTCAGACTCCTGAATTCCGTAATGTTCGTGCATCCCTTTTCTGTGGCATGGGCTTGTCTGGTGTTGCACCAATCCTGCACAAGGTTATCTTGTTCTCGCACCAGCCTGAGGCACTCCACACAACTGGGTATGAGCTTCTGATGGGGTTATTTTATGGCCTCGGAGCACTGGTTTATGCCACAAGGATTCCAGAGCGGTGGATGCCTGGGAAATTTGACATTGCTGGGCATAGCCATCAACTCTTCCATATATTGGTGGTCGCTGGGGCATATACTCATTATCGTGCCGGTCTGGTTTATCTGAAGTGGCGGGATATGGAAGGATGTTGAAGTGAAGTTAGATTATAATTGGTCAGTAGCTGAAGTGCTTAAATAACTCTTGTTTGTTGTATCTGTTATTGGATGGAACAAATTGGTATGGAGAAGTGTTACATTCCCCGATTGTTTGTAAATTTATAAGTCAGAAGCACCCATGGATAATAATGGACCCAGTATTGCGCACTTTCTACCGATATCTAATAAGTGAGAAACTCTTATTCAAAAGATGTTTCCATGAGAAAATGGGAGGGAAAGAGAAATTACAAAAAATTGCTTTCATTGAGAGTCGAACTCAAGACCTCCCGCTTACTAAACGGGTGCTCTAACCAACTGAGCTATGAAAGCGTTCCGGTTAAGTTTCGCAGAAATTAAAATTTAATCTACTGTCATAAAAGTCTCGAGAATCCCACCCACTGCGAATTAAAAACTTTAGCCGGTTTGTTGTCAGAGGATCACATGAGCATAGGACCCAATGATGCAGGGTAGCGTCGCGGTGTCTGCTGGTGGGCTGGTCAGAGTTACAAGGACTCATCATCCTTGGAATTACCACCACATGTGACGGCAATGCCATCTCATTATCAAGGACTCGACGACATGCTGCTATCTATGAGAACAAAATCTACTTATTTACCACACAACTGTAATATATTATAACATCCAATTCTGATTGAAGTAAAAGTGTCATTCTATCTCCTAATAATATACATGTGTGACGACAGTTGATATCTAACAATGATAAAAGATTCTCGTTTGGAATAGCAATTAGAAATCAACTCCAGTGCGATCCGGCGGGATTCTTTCAAAGAGACAAATGAACTTTCTGACTTTTGATGGGTGTGGATTATACAATTTGTTGATGATGTCTATTCAAGGTAAGGTGAGAAATGACCTGTGGACTAAAGAGTTAGAAAGACTATCATCGGCTACGGCCCTTTACAACTATTTCTCCTTAAATCAAGAGCATCGCTTTCAACGATTGACATGGACATGGTGATTGGTTTATGAGCGATGATGTCTGAATGTCTTAGAAGTATAAATTTAATTTTAGGGGTCCAAACTGGGTGTTAGATATAATAGGGTCAAAATAGTTTTGTCCTTAATTTAACTACATAATAAATAATCGATAATGATATTACAAAATAAATATACAATAATGTAGCATTATTGTATAAAGAAAAAAGAATTGATTACATAGCTAAGGAAAATAACATTTTCCCTTATTTTTATTAAAATAACATTGAAATCTTACAATAATATAATAACTCAAAAAAAATTGCTGACTAAAGCTTCCATATCTTACATGTGAGGTTATTGTTTGATAATAATAATTGTATTCACTCACTAAATATGCTCAAATTAGGTAAACAATAAAAGAAAAAAAGAAGATAAATTTAAATATGTAGAATCATATTGTATAAATTATTTTACTTATTTATATGTGTTGATAACATATAGATACTATATTTTTTTTAATTCCTGACATTCTTCTACGTCAAGCTTCACGGTCCATTTTTCTTTGTAATGTGGGTTTAATATCATGTGTATTCTTGTGATTAAAAGTCTGTAAATGAAAAGAATTTGTCTAGGTATGACAGGGTTGTCGACAATAACCCTCTAACTCTTAAATCAACCATTTGTGCTCAATTTTTAGATTGATAAAATTTAGAGAGAATTAAGTAGTATTTTTGTATTCAAATTTTTTTTTCTTTGGGTCTTACCTTCAAATGTAGGAAGCTTGCCCTTTATATGCAAGCCACTTGAAGTATAAGGTGAAAGAACTATCGTGACACATCCATTAAACCCATGCATAAAGATGTCATATCAACATGTGTCCGGCTTGTTCATGACAGGTCTTCTCTAGACACTTGTCATGATTTCTGGGCTTTTACCGGCTAACAAGTTTGAGCTTGACTTCGACTCTTATGTTGGTTCCTCATATGTAAAATCAGTTTTGCGGCATTTTGCCTGTAAGTGATTTCAGTAGAATCCTACTTGTAAGAAATTAATTTTTTTCCTAAGCACCTTCTTTATTTTTGTATCAACACACCTTTGACGCTTTATCAAAAACCTATCTTTTCAGTGTTTTCTTTAGAAATATTAAAAAATTGAAATGTTTTTTTTTTTTTTAGAGAATAGGCTTAAGTCTTTTTTTTTTTTTTAAAGATCACGCATTTTACATTTTGTAGAAAAGCTCACACTTTGGGCGTTTCACTTAGGAATATTAAAGAACAAAACCTAAGTCTTTCTTAGTAGATGATGGACCTAAGTCATTTTTTGTGAAATCATACCTTTGACATTTTGTCAAAAACTCACCATTTGGGCGCTTTATCTATAATCGATTTCAAGGTACTTAGGTTACTTAGGTTATTCTTTATAAATAATAGATTCGTGTAATTTTTTATTGGGATTATCTTACATGTGGACTTTTTGGGTCTATTCAAATGTTGGTGTGTGTGTGGGGATCCAAAATTTTAAAGTGCGGAAAATTTTTAAAATTATGTGTTTAATAGTATATAAAATTAAGTGTTAAAACTGTAAGATTTTAAAGTTTTTTTGAACTTTCTTGCACTTTAAAATTCTAGATTAAAAAATTTCTCTCTCACTATATATATGTGCATGTATGTATATATGTATGTATGTTTCAATTTAGGATCATAAATAAAGTCCAAAAAAATTATTAAATTATGTGTTTTAATGGTATTAAAAGTTATTAAACTATATAATTTAATAGTACAATAACATTATACTATTAAATTATATAATTAAATAGTTTTCCCCCAATAAAAGATTTTGAACTATATCAACACTAAAACTATATATATGTGTACCACAATTTTAAATTACTGAAAATTTTACCATAACCGACTACTCAATATTTTAGTCGAAACTGTAATGATCTGGACAACCAAGACGTCATCTGCTTCGTTTGTCCTTCTTGACCATGCGAAATCAATAGTTTTGTTAAATCGCAATTAAACCTCAATTAAGCAGACAACTAAACGCAAGATACGGCCAAGTCCGAAGCGCATGAAGAAGATCCGAAAAGGAAGTGAAAGTCCAGTCCAAAGTGTCGGCACCCAGCAAGGTTTTAAAAAAATATGACGTGTCATTCTCAAAGACCCGACACCTAAGTTAAAGTCCAAACGCAGTTCTCGCCTTTAATTAACACGTCAAGCGCATTTTAGCATCCTCGGGGCCACGAAACCGACGCTTGTCCCGTTTCATTCTTTTTCCGTCTTTTCAATGTAATCCTATAAACTGTTATTAAGTAAACCAACCGTAGTTGGCGAAAGCAAATTTGTCAGTGTATCCCTCGCCTAACTTAAAAACACATTCTAAATTCAGACCAAGAACCGAAGAAAAAGCCACCGAAGCTAATTAATTGTCCCGTACACATGTCGCGCCGTTACACCCAGTAAGTGAGTGGGTTAAGACGATTCACCACCGAGTCGTCTAAGCCTTTTTAAGGGTTTCAATCTCATTGAAAATGGTCTCGCCCGAGCTCTCTCATCAATATTCTCCAATGGCGAAACCACATGTGCGTAACAAAACCCATCCTTGTTTAACAGATGGGTTTCTGTTTCTTGGGGGTGCCTTCTTTGCTCTTTTAATCGTCTGGTCTTTCTCATCTCTTCTCAACTCCGCTCCTCGATTTGACTCCACTCCACTCTCCGAAGCAAAAGCTACGAGCGAGGCGCGATCACCGGGTTGTGCTGCTAATTTACGCTACGACCCTCCTGATGAAACCTTTTACGACGACCAAGAACTGAGTTACTCCATCGAGAAAAAGATCGAAGACTGGGACGAGAAAAGAAAGCGGTGGCTCAAACTTCATCCTTCATTCGCCGCCGGAGCTCGCGAGCGCGTTGTTTTAGTCACAGGCTCACAGCCGAAGCCTTGTAAAAACCCTATAGGCGATCATTTGCTCTTGAGGTTCTTTAAAAACAAAGTTGATTACTGTAGAATCCACGGCTATGACATTTTCTACAACAATGTGCTGCTGAATCCGAAGATGAACTCCTTCTGGGCTAAGTTACCTGTTGTTAAAGCGGCCATGCTGGCCCACCCGGAGGCCGAGTGGATCTGGTGGGTTGACTCGGACGCCGCGTTCACCGACATGGAGTTTAAGCTTCCGTTGGAGAGGTACAGGAATCACAACGTCGTCGTTCATGGCTGGCCTAAGTTGATTTACGAGGCCAAGAGCTGGACCAGCTTGAACGCTGGCGTTTTCTTGATAAGGAATTGTCAGTGGTCTATGGATTTCATGGACACCTGGGCTAACATGGGTCCCATTGGTGCTGATTATGCTAAGTGGGGTCAGGTTCAACGATCAACCTTCAAGGATAAAATATTTCCCGAATCAGACGATCAGGCAGCTCTGATTTATTTGCTGTACACGGAGAAGGATAAATATTATGATAATATCTATTTGGAGGGTGAATTTTATTTTGAAGGTTATTGGTTAGAGATTGTGCCAACGTACGATAATATTACGGGGAGATATATGGAAATCGAGAGAAGGGTGCGCACGTTAAGAAGGAGGCACGCCGAGAAAGTGAGCGAGAGCTATGCTGCGCAGAGGGAGCAGTATCTCAAGGAGGCTGGCAACGGGCGAGGGAGCTGGAGGAGGCCGTTTATCACGCATTTCACGGGGTGCCAGCCGTGCAGTGGGGACCACAATCAGATGTATTCTGGAGAGACGTGTTGGAGCGGGATGGTCAAGGCTTTAAATTTTGCTGATAATCAAGTCCTTAGGAAGTATGGGTTTGTGCACCCGGATTTACGAGATTCCAGCTTGGTGTCCCCTGTGCCATTTGATTTTCCTGATGATGGTCCTTGGGGATAAGGTACAATAATAAAAAAAATTATAATGTTTGTTTGGCTGTACAATTTTTATGATTTGAGAAATAGTGGGTGGACTGAGCTCTTTTTATGCTGATGTTATATTAAAATTGATAAATATTTTTTTTTTAAAAAAAAGATTAAAATGGCATTTATAAGGCATCCTAAGGAAATAATGGGAAATGTAACACTTTAGAAATGTTGTATAAGTAGATTATTTTATCTTCGTATTCATGTCTACTTGGTAATATATTACTTAATTTCCTCGGTCAAAGTGATACACACATATTTCATCTGATTTATATAAGATATGAGATTCGGGAATATGTGATTTTACAACCGGGGCCAAATGCTGTAGAGAGGTGATATAGACTATACGGTTGATTTTTTTGTCCTGTAAAAGAAAGTAAGGAAAAATGATGAAGTTATGAGCGTCACATTTATAGACCTGTGTGAAATAAATGTACACCAGGGGATGAGACTTAGGCCTGTTTGGACGGCAATCTACTTAAAGGAAGCGGTTGAAATTACTTGAAAAGCCAGCCTCACATGAGTAAGGATAGAAGTGCTGATAGTGTGTGACTTAGCATCTTGGGTTAATTATGAATCAGTTTACCTGTATTTTTTTAAAGCACTTGATTCTCTATGCTTTTGCTTTTCTCGTTTCCTTTATTTCACTTTAAAAAGAACAAGGCAATAGTTTCTTCTCTTTTTGGTGCCTCGGCGCTGGTGGCATAAACTAGTGCATGATTGAAGGGTTAATTTTCATGTGAATACTTTTGCTTGATGAGAGCATGATGTTGTTGGGTGAGTGTGGCTTTATTATTAAATAAAGAATGGTATGCTAATTGTGCTGCTGGTGATTGACTGACTTTTGGCCAAATTATGGTGCTTTTCGCACCCACGAAATGGACTTGAAGATTTGGATTTTGCTTTGGTCACTAAAATTAGTAGTGTTTCTATTCAGCATTGTCTTAGTTGCTAGGTTGAACTTTTCTCTTACCATCTTCTTAGGTGTTTCTTTAACCAAACCTGAAAATGTTATTAAGTGGCTCCAAACTGTCGCTATACAGAAGGTGACAACTATTGAGTGCTTAGTGCAACTACAGGAATTGATATGTTATGTTTATTAATATTTGAGCCCGTGCCCCTTGATTCAATAGGGTTTATGGGCATTGTCCTAACTCTGGCTTGAGTTAGGTATTCATCCTATAATTGTACTTAAGTGTCCGTGTGACGTTTTACTTTAGGACATTATTGGTCTTACAATATTTCTTTGAATACTTATCATGCATTTCAATACTTTTAAATATTTTCTAGTTTATTGTCGTAGATGATTCTTACAATATTTCTTTTGTTTTAACATCTTTGAATAATTTCTTAAAAAACCTTTCAATAATTATCTTTTTATATTACAAGAGTTACAGCATCTGATAAGAGAAACATATAATAGAAATATTTAATATATATTGGACTATATATATTTTTCCAGTGGAAGAGAGAGCATGTAGATTGTTAATTATCTTGTATTTTCCGCACAAATAACATTTGGAGTTTTATAGGCTGAGATTGATGATATCTTCCAAGTAGCTTTCAAACTCTTGAAAATATCAGATTAATCAAAGATCATTTTCCATAATCAAATGAGGTCTATCCTGCTTTTCCGGAGCAGGCCATGGTTTTTTTCTTCCCCGGGCCCACGGAGGAATATGCAATTCTGCAAATTGAACATGTGGTTCAGAGAGAGAGAGAGAGAGAGAGAGTGGAGGCACGCAGAAGAATGTTAGCATATCAAGAGGGTGGCAAAGTCAATAATACATCAATGTACTTTGAGTAACTCAAAAATATTTTGACTAATCCATTGAAGGACTTGCTTTGCATAGTTCGGCGCTGTTGTTTAAAGTTATAGTATTAAAATATTTAATAAACATTTGTTATCTGTGATTTAAAAAATTAAATTAATTTTATTGAACATTCATAATAAAAAATTTATAATATATTTTCATATTTTCATTAAAATTAAAAATTATACGACACATCCTCAATTTTTATTTTATAGCTCTAATTTATTTTCTACAACGGCTACTATCTCAATACCCAAGAGAGCCCACATACACTTCAAACGAAGCAATATCCTGTTATGCGAAACTCCATTTGAGGCTTTAAGCAATTTCTGAAATCGACACCACGATAGTGATCACACCAGTTTGACATATATAGGATGCAACCACACCATGTTTCGTGATTCGAGATTCGAGATCAAACATTATAACGCTGGGGAATCGCCGGAGCCTGTCACATAATTAACAAACCAATATCTTTCAAACTGTAGCATACCGGAAGGTGGTAAGATCCACAACTATTTAAACCAAAACACGTGCCACATATGTATGGATAAAGCATAGCTAAATGTTGCAAGTACTGGCAATAACTACAATTAACAAGGCGAGATTGATGCATAATCTCAATATCACAAGTCTGGAGGAACTATTCTGGAACCATGGCATTGGCATCATCTTCATCAGCTTCTATTGTCACTTCATTGATGTACTGACTCTGGTATTCCATCAAATACTGAGTTGATCTCTGTACATCCAAAAATAGACGGTAGACGCGATCAATGTCCTGAACTTCCACAACTTTTCCTTTCCGTTTCTGAGATGCCAATGCAGCAGCTGTTATAAGATGGATGGCATATCTCAACGATGTTCCTTCCCCAACACGGGTCAACAATTGCTTTGCATCTTCAGCCATCTCCACATCTTCCTCCTGGCATCTGATATCTAGAATTTTGCGAATTTCATCCCTAGTATAGGGTTTAGTAGAGATGATGAGTAGGCGATCGAGAAGATCCATCGGAATCCCATGAGCAGATTTGTAGTTTGTGCCCCTGATTCTAGTGATCCCTCTGTTGGTAGCAACAACTAAAATTGGAGCCATCTCATTCTCCAGAGCACGATTCAGGAAGGAAAAGCACTCGACATCAAGCATGTGCACCTCATCAATAAAGAGGACACCTGGCACAATCTCTGCCTTCCCTTCCTCCCTCCACTCTGCGACCTTTGTGTCAATCTGTTCCCTTACTTCAGCACGGATCTCACCAGTATCACCAGTGAAGAGCGCCAAAAACCCCTGTGTTCTGAAATTGGGAGGTATGAAGTTGTCAGACAAAAGAATGGGACTATAATCCTCAGGGATCAGGCAATATCTAACTCAGTCTCTTTCTCATCAAACTGCAGCCAGGCAATCCATACAAGTAAAAGTCTTTTCCAAGCAGACCGATAGACAAAACTATGAATAGATGTCATTAAAAAACAGCAGACCTCTATCCTGTTTTATACAACATCATTCCAAAGAGATAAATGAAGGACTTATTGTACATTGCTCATAGTTTACACAAATCTTATGGCCTGAAGCAGGAATTTCAAGTTCTTTTTAAGTCAACTAAGTGCTCTTATCAAACTAAAAACATATTGATTGTTGTTAAAGTTTTGTTCACTTTTGATCTATTGGATTTAATCACTTCATCCACTCAAAAATGCTGCTTCAACTTCGAAATCGGGATCTTTAGTTATGATTACCCAAAGATCTAATGCTGCTGAACACATTGATAAAGTGATCTCAGTTATAATGGCTAGATCAATATTTCAATGCTCTTTCATTTGTGGTAATAAGAATAACTCAACCTTGGACAGATTAAACGGAATGCGTAAAACATGAATCTGCTATTTTTTCAGTTTGACTTTTGGTCCCTAACTTTATAACAATATGCACAACATTTCCCGTTCTTCCAACAATGTGCTGCTTTAATAAACTTCAAACACGAAACTTAAACTAATAGCAGACTTACAATGCATAACAAGCATAACAAACTAAATTTACAATGCATGATTTTGACTGCACCAAACCAAAGGAATTAGAGTCATACAACTTCGACCTTAATGAAATCGTCGTCATTATCAAGCTAAACTAATAGCAAATGACAGGATAAGCAAAGACCAGTCCAGAAAGACTAGCTCTGCCTAGTCAGTCTAAATAAAAATTTACTCAAATCCTTTCCATCTTAAATTACAATATGATCATTAAAATTCGAGATTCATAATAAAAGCAAAAAAAAAAAAAATTCAAAGAAGTAAATACCTGCTGTTGATCACATCAATCTCGTGAAGAGTAACACAATGCACAACCTCTTTCCGCTTCTGCAACTCCCCGTCAGGACACTGAACAAACTTAGTATGAGGACCCATCGCATCATAATCTCTAGACCTCGAAAACGACCTCCCAAGCTTCGTAATCTTCCCCGAAACCTTATCAATAGCAATCACATCTCCGCTCTGCACCTTCTCCTTACCCAATGCTTCAATCATCTTCCCACCCAAGTCATAAACGGTCTCCATCTCCGTAGTTTTCAGTGTCAGCTTCCCTGTCTTCGCTGCCGCCCCAGATGTTGCAGGGCGGTCAATCTGCACCTCAACAACTTCTCCTTCAATAACTTCGGCTTCTTCTTTGATTCTCACGCCAATAGCCTTTCTAAATGCTTGCATTAGGGCTTCGGTTTTCGACATTTCGAGGGAGAAAATTTCGGAGCCGGAGATCATGGCAAAGGGAGTTTCAAGGCCGAGAGACTTAGCCATGCCCATTGCTATGGCGGTTTTACCAGTACCGGGTTGCCCCGCAATGAGGACGGCCCGACCCGCGATTTTTCCTTCTTTGATCATTTGGAGTATGACGCCGGCGGCCTTACGGGCGGGGAGCTGACCCACCATGCCTTCAGAGACATCGCGCGCTTCTAGGGATGAGTCTAGACCAAGACCACGAATATGGGAGTGTGCACCTATGCGCTCGATTCGGGTTAGGTCTCGGCTTTCCGATAGCTTTAGCTCCGCCATTCTGGTGATGGTTGTGGTTTGATAGAGTGTGGTTTAGGGTTTATGGTTTTCTAGTTCTCTACAGATTATAGAGGTTAGAGCGAGCTGATTTTGCATCTAGCTGAAATGAAGGGCGGGGCAATAAAGTAAATGTCCAAGCTTTTTCATTGACTTTTAGGGGGCCTTAAAATATAGGCCCAATTCGGCCCATCTAAAGTCCAGGCCCCACAAAAGAAATAGAGACGTGCAATCATTTTGTCATCTTTAGGCCCAAAGATTTGAGAAAAATTTACGGCATTGTCTGTATGAATAATTTCATGTAGATGAATTGATGAGAATTAGAGTGGGCAGAACCAAATCGTATATGAAAATATCTGGTTTGATTTATGTTGTTGCAAACAAATAAGCTCTGTTTTTTACTGCTATTATTACTTTCTGTTTCAGCTTTTCATTGGTTCATGATCTTCGATTTCTTTTTGGTTTCTTGGTTGCTTCTTTCTTGGCTACTTCACCTCTTTGTGCCTTCATCATTGCTTGACTTCTTTATGGCTTCTTGGTTGCTCAACCTTCCAGGCTTTTTATGCTCTACTTCCTTTTGGCCTTTCTTTCTTCTTGATTGCTTGACCTTTTGGCTTCTTTATGTTCTGCCTCTCTTTTACCTCTTGTCCGTCCTCTCTTTCCGCTCCTACAACTTTGGTTTTTATAGACTACTTTTCATTTGGTTCCAAAAGCGAGCCAATTCGAACGACTTCTTGATTATCTGGATCTATTGGAACAATATTTACATCTTCTACGGTTGGGTCTCTTATTGATTCGAATTCTCTGTTTTGTTGACCCACGCCGTTTGACTATAATTGCTATTTAGCATCTCGTTTGGCCTGGTTTTCAAAATCTGAATCTTTTCTCTTGGTTTCCTTTAATGCTAGTACCGCACATGTCCGAGCTGTAGCCTGATCACCTCTAATTTCCCCCATCCCGTAAATCGTCGGATAACGCAAAACCTGATGATAAGTTCAGGGTACAGCTTTCATTTTATGTATCCATTGTCTTCCTAATATTGCATTATATGGTGAAGTCACTTTCATGACGAGAAACTCAGTTAACAAACTAGAGAAATTTATATTATATCTCTGAAAATTTTATTTTTAACCACACATAATCTAGCACAATAAAAATTTGTTGAGCAGAAAACAATTTGTAGATGCTACTGAGCACAAAAGTAAGAGACATTTATTAATCCCGGATGAAGTCTTGTGAATCAAAAAGAAAAACAATATAAACCGTGATTTCACTTGATCAATGCCAAAGACAAACAACAACAAAATTCCTGCTTCTGGGCATGGCATCAATGTCGACAGCAAGAATTATGAGCTTTTTGACACTATTTCATATATCGACGGGCTATTCTGTTTTATCTTGTCCACAACTTTCTTTCTCATGGGCGGCGGACTCACGGCTTTGGTCTCCTCTGTTATTCTCTGGAACTGAGCTAGAGAGCTTCAACTGTTCTCTGGCCAGCCTCTTCGCCACCCTCCTATGTTTTAACTTCTTCTGATTACAGCAACCACTAAACTCTCCTTTAAACAAAAAAGCAAAAAAGAAAAAAATGTTAACTGAATTGTATCTTTAAAAAATAATAATGCCATTTGAGTTCTACAATCTCACCGGACTCGACACTCGGAGTAGCACATTTCTCGTCGGCATTTTGTCGAACGTCTGGAGAGTTAATTTCACCCCCACCGCCGCGACCACTACTATCTCCATCCCTAGTTGTAGGCAACAAAGGACCGATAATATTTCTGCGGCGTCTAGCATCTTCCTTGAGTTTCTTCTTACGAAGCCGCTTCCGCTGAGCCCTCGTCAGCTTTTCAGGTCCACACTCGGTAACCTCGCCCTCGTCATCATCATTATCATGCTCATTATTTGATGCACTGCTCCTCAGATAATCATCTGCATTCATTTATACCTCTTATTACTAAGTGGTTTGTTCCACTGGGAAAGAAAAAAAAATGCAATGTCAAGGCTCAAACCTGGATTTATAAGTGCCACATCAAAGTCTTCGTCTAATTTGTCGGCAGGTTCATTATCTTGATCCTCCTGTATTATTCAAAATGATTCAATAATACTTCTATGGAGAAAGATGAAAAGTGAAAAATCAGGAAGAGAGAGTACTTGGGGTGGAGACGATGGCGGTGAAGGATAAAGAGTGCGAACAACGGCTTCATGGAACGTACGTCGTTTCTCTTCACGGCCCATTGACGAATAAATCGAAAATGCACAGCAACCAGTACCCAAACACAAGGCAGCCAAAGCGTTTGTGAAAATAGCACTTTCTTTCTTTCTATATAATTATGCCTCTGTGTTTATTGCTCGCAAGTATTTTTGGGTTCAAAGCGTCTGTGCATCTATGATCAATTTTCACCTTCAAAAAGACGAGTTATTCAGATGATTTTGGAATTCATCAAAAACTTTCCATGGATTTTTTAAAGATTCATTAAACGCGAGCCAGCATCCGTTCCACAGCCTCCTTATTTTTTAATTCTAAATGTTTGTTTGTATGCAAAATATTCCTAGACCACTTGATATCAATATTAGGGAGAAGTCTATGTTACAGCTTCTGTAAGTAACACAACCAATGGGGAACTTCCACGGGTGCTAGAGGAGAGAGAAAGAGATCCCAATGCAAGGTGATGGAAATGGGAAAGTTCGAAGCTGTTACTTGCAGTTTCTGCACCTTAGCCATGCCCAAATATTAGATGATATTAACTGCGATATGAAAATATAGCAGGCTGTCGATGTGCAAACCAAAACACACAAGATTTTCATCTTGCAACTCGCAGATTTTGGAACTTGGGCTGGACCCAGGAAATGATCACAATTCACAGAGGTTCTTTCAAAGTCCCATCTTTTGAACATAGCTAAGCATTCCTTCGGCTTATACTCTGGAACCGTACGGGGCCTGTATCAAATAAGAAATACATCAAACCAAAAGGAAAAAAGACAAATAGAAGGAGAAGAATTGTTATTTTCATGAGGCCAGGATCACTTAGGGATGGTGGAATATGGTCATAAAGGTCTTATATTTAAACAACTTTTCTCAACAACAAGTCCACTGATGCCAGAGCAACCAGGGAGCTCCAGTAAGCTAGAGCACTAGAGGATCCTCACTTGGATTCCCTACTGATTTAAGTAGGAGAACAGCTGCTGCACATCTTCATTCTCATCCACTCCAATATATCGGAAGACATAGGAAAAAAAAAAAACTCTTTTTATATACAAATAATTGCTGACTAGAACTTTATCTAGGCTATGAATGATTGGCAATTTACTCTCCCTGTCTCAAGCTTGAAGGGAAGGGGACCAACAAATTCAGGCAGACAATTAAAATAGTTGAAAAAGAAGCCGCGAGTCTGGATGAAAGCATCATAAGGATCTCCAGGAAACATATCAGAATAAAATCGATGGTCCTTGCTAGATTCTTCTCAGGAATCGGAGCTGCCATATTGGCCGATGATCATGAATTTGTGACCCTCAAACGGAATTTTTTTTTTTTTTGAAATTCTTCCAAGTTTTAAAGGATTTAAAATTTTAGAGAAGAGCAAGCATATGTCAGTTGCATGGCCAATACAGATGACCATGCGTTACCAAATTTTCCTGCACGTCAGTTCAAAATCACATGGGCTACTTTTGTCACATTTTGCACAAAGCGGCCAGCTTTGTCTTGAATCAAACCTGCGCAATAGTTGGATTAACTCTCGCTTCATCACCTTGTGACTAACTCTGGTCCCATATGTTACGGAACTATATATAGCCTATGCACAATCTTGCATCGAGTTTTTTGTACGTGCCCATAATTCTGATATTCTCCAATTAATTTCTAGTTCTTGAATCTTGACAGGTGAACAGTGAATAAATTCAGTTTCTGTGGAAGTTGTGATTTCCAGCAGCAAGTTACAAATCAAACAATTGAGCCTTCATTAATACTTCCAGAAAATTGTACAAAAACATGTTCCTCTCTTGTGACATGATTATGTATGATCTGCACTACATAGGTTCGGTTTTTCTGATGTTCTGTTATCCTGTAATTCTGAGTTTCTTTAGTTTTGAGAATTGAGAATTCAAATGGTTGGTCCAATAAATAGGGGACATTAGTTTTGAACATTTCATTCGTCATTCATTCCGCCGAAATTCTCTGTCTAGCTCTCTCTCACAAATATCATAGTCTATACTTCTTTTTTTACAATCTCTTTTATAAATATGAGGAAATTTTCTATTTCATCCACAACATTCTCTTCGTTATAAACTTGATAAAACATAGAACAGAAAATCCAGGAGGATGAGTGCCAAATTTGTCATGCCAAAGTCTATCTCGAGACTACATTGATGCTTTCTGAAATTCTAACAATGGCATATCCATAAGGCGACTAAAAGAAGTTTTTAAGAAAATCTAAAATAAAATTGATCTTTTACTTATATGTTAATAGACATTATTTTGTTATAAATCTTTCCGAATTTCCGTCTACTAGATTTATAAAATAATAATAGAGTTTAGGGGCCAAAAAAAAAAAGCCTAAACACGGCTACTAAAAATATGGAAAAGAGAATTACATATTTCCCGTCAAATATAGGTAAGAATCACTCACACCCAAACTCAAATGAGGCCTTTAATATCTTTACATTAACAGAAGTTGGTATATTCAGTTAAATTATAATAAAAAATTCCATGTTGCCCTAATTCAATTTAAGTTATTTTAGAAATAGTAAACATCCATAAAAATGAAATCCTCTATAGGTGTTATAACAATATTGTCCTTTATAAATTGAACTAATTATCTAATTTCTGTATTCTTCAATTTTATTTATTTTCATATTTTCTAGGCTTAAAAACTAAAAAATGTAAATAAATTGCCAATATAGTATTTGAAGGTATGGTGAAGCTTATTTTATGTGCTATCAATGAGAGAAATGCATTATTTTGTGCAAGAAATAAAATTAATATATAATCGGTGAAATTATGAAAATGGAATAAAATGAGGGTTTTATGAGAAAATTCAATACACAAATATCTTATGTTCATGCAAAGATTCAAAATTAAAAAACCAAATTAGGTAATTAACTTAATTTATCAACTACAATAATGTTATATCACACATACAAAATATATAAATTTCATGGATGTTTACAACTTGTAAAATAATTTAAATTGATTAGCAGTAGTACGAACTTTCCATCATAATCTAACATAATATATTAATTTCTATTAATTAAGTGGATTAAGATTGGCATTTCTAAATTTGGAGAAGGTAAATATCACAACTCAGGTAAGTTTAGGTATAAGAGTTTTCTACCTATAAGGGGAGAATGTAAAATTTTCGCATAAAAATGTTTTACTTCGGTTTTTAGCGGGTTGAGCACCATAATCACATTTAATCTTTACAGGTGTTTTTCTAAATCGAGAAAGGGCTCTATTAAATTTTTAATACAAACAGTAAATTTCATTGGTTAAATTTGTGTGGTTTTTAATGCCAAAAACCACACAAATTCAATTACGCATTGTTTTATTGTTTTACGACGTCATTGTTTTATTTGTATTAAAAGATTATTTTCAATTACGCATTTTATTAAAATATATTATCTGTAACTTACCTTAATTTAAAATTAATTATTTTGTATGACTTAATTGTTGTTCATCAAATGATTAAAAAAAAATTATAAAAAGCCTATTTTTAAGTTTTTAACTGTAAGTTATGTACCGCTGTGTTTAATTGCTTTCGCGCGACAGCGTAAGCCGTAAGGGGATTGCACGATTCTACAGCTAAAAAATAAAACATGATTAAACACATGCATAATAAATAATTCAAAAGTGACCAACATTAAAATATCGGAATTTTTTTTTTCAAATTTTCTACCAACCAGATAAAGAAATGTAAATTACAGTAACTCTTTCTTTCTTTTTTCTTTTAAAGTTTTATTGTAAAAAATGATAAAATTTATAAAATAAGAATTTTCTCCTAATCTGATTATGTACTGACTAAATAATAACTCAATTGTTTGTTAATTAATATTAAGAGGAGATTATTAATCGCGTGGATTCATCCAATTGTGCCTCGTGTAATTGTAGGTTGGTCGGCTGTTATCAAAGAAAAAGTTTTGGAATCAACCCCGCAAGTGGATCTGTTATTATTACAAAAAAAAAAAAAAAATCATTTATGATTGGGTCCTGTGCGACATACGCATGAATGACGTGATATCAACTAGTAGTTCAGTTACTGTGGTCAGTGCTGGCGTCATAGAAGGTCATTCAGGTAATTGATGATTCCGAGAGACATTTATGATAGGCATGCCGGGTGCCACAGCCCCACCACTTTATATTCTATCAGCAGGATATAGAAGTGGGGCCTTCACTTCAAAGACATCCACTGACCATCGACGATCTACGAAGTTTTGATTATAACCGGAGATCTATAAATTTCTACGATTTTTCTAATCGGAAAATCCCGAATACCTCAAATTAATTAATTTGGAATCAAAGTCGTCGAGAAATTACATACACATGCATAAGAAGATGCAAATTTGCATAAGATAATGAAAGAGTACTGGGAATTATAAAACACAAATGAAACATGCAAGAAGATATGGTTAATTAAAATTAAAGAAATTAATCAAGAAATAAAGTGGCATTTGGTTCGGCAGCTTACTACTGTATTTGATTAATTAAGCTGAAACGACGGCGGCAGTTGATCTCCTGGAAACAGCATAGCTTTTGCTTCTCGGGAATACGACAGCAGGCTTCATCTGCAAATCATCTTCGAAGTCACAGGGCTTGTCTTCATCAATCCTCCCAATAGCAGCACTACTGTTACTTCTGGGCATATGGTTCTTACCAGCAGCAGCCTCCTGGTTTTTTGTCCGATGAAACTCCAAGTGACCAATTTGATTTTGACTGGCAAGAATCTTCATAGAATTAGCTCGAACAAGCTCTCTGAAATCTTCATCACCCCTTGATGATCTGGAAGAGTTGGTGCTATAACTCCTAGGCAGAGTGTTGACTGAGCCTATTGGGACGCCCCCTGCCGAGCTAAATACAACACTGTCCGAGCATGCGGTTATGCTCCGGATGTAAAAATCCCTGGCCTTTATCAACATCTTTACAGGTGCCTTTAGGTATCTGCTCAGCTTATTATTTCCTTCTTTGTTCCTCTTCTCGCTGCTCATCGTCTTTAATTTACACAGAAGAATTCATGAAGAAACAAGAGAAATTCAATTAGAAGCTACCAGGCATCACCTATATATATATATATATATATATATATATATATATACAGAGAGAGAGAGAGAGAGAGATGAGTTTGGTTTTGGGAATTTCAAGGGGAAATAGTCGTTAATTATAAATGGACTCAACTGTTGACTCTATATATCTGTAGCGGAAATTGTCAGGCGTTACTGCGGCCTGATTGCGAATTAAAATAAACGACGAGACGTAAATGAGGATACAAAATATGCGAGGCCAAAGCAATGGAAATGGTCTTTATTTGCGATCAAACGATGACTTCATGACTTTGCTAAGTGAGTTATTTATAATTTAACATACAGGCTATAGCCTATTATTTTTATTATGATAAACACGGATTAGTTTTTGATGAGTTCGTATAATTACCAAAACACTTCCATAGCGTTTTTAGCATTTTCATCGTCATGCTGGTCAACAAGGCAACAAAAACCTGAAGCTAACTACCAAATAAATTTTGTAATTATCAAGGAATTAACAGCAATGAAGTTTAATAAGGTAATGACTCCAAGAAGCAGATATTCATGAGTAAATTTGGTTTGATTTTATTCGACCAAAAAAAACATGATCCGAATAACACCTATACCACAAAAATAAGGTAACTGATTTTACACACACACATGCATATATGCATACACATTATGGGTGCTTTTGATGCATTACATTTTATTGTATTAGTCGCATTGTATTATATTGTATTAAGTACTAATATAATATTATGTTTAGTGTAGTATGGAGTGTCTTATATAAGATAATATTTTTTTTTAATTTTAACATTTATATTAAATTAATAATTTAAGATTCATTTATATTTTATTGTTATTTATCTTCAATTAATAATTTGAATTTTTTAAATTAAAATGAATGATTTTCACTATTGGCCGCTATCATATTTTGGTGTCATTTGTACTATATTTTGTACCATTAAAATTCTTGTTGTTTAAGCTAGGACTATATAGTTGTTATGGGCAAAGGAATTTTTAGTTCATTGTAGATCTACAGTCCAAATTTTAATTTTCAATTTTTTATCATAAATTTATGACAAACGAATCCAACGTTAGCTGCATCAATGCATAGTTCCAACAATTAAGATTCTAATGATACTAAATTTTAGTGCAAAAGATGTTATTATGAGACCATATCATTGGTGTGCTACCATCAAAATGTCACCAACAATTCAGCAATACCAACAGTAGTATTTCTGAAATTTTTATTTTAGTTAATAATTATATTTATTTGTTTATTTTGTTTTTACTATTTTAATTAAAGAAAAAAAACTATGTGATTGGTACCCACATTTAACAAATCCAATCTTCACTTGGGTTTGTTTAATGCGAATAGTATTACATGATGTTGTATGACAATTCACCACAATGCAACCTTAAAGATTTACTAAATATAAGATCATTGCATTAATGCAATCTTATATAATACGAATGCGAAACACATCCTATGGCCATATTTGGATGGTAGGATTAAACATGGGATTAGACTAATTTCAAAACTAAATATTTATCCCATGTTTAGCAACCATAGTTAGATTGGACTAAGAGAGACTAAATTTAAATTTATCTTAAAATCATGCGATTAGTAAATCCTAATTCACGCACGGGCTTAGTTGGGATAAGATTAAAAAAAATAGTTGTTCATTTATGAGACTTTCATTTATAACATTATTTTTTTATTTTTGATTTACTTATTTATTTATTTAATTTATTTATTATCTATGATCTAATTAAATTGGTACTTTGACTTCTACTAACTATTGAGATTAAATTTTCATTACTTGTATATTTAATAATTTATCAATAAAAATAACTGTTTAATAATTTATTGCATTATTGATTGTATTAAATTTAATAATCACTAATATAATATTAAAAATGATCTTGAAAATTATAATACAATTAATTAATTGATTTTATATAATATTTTTTAAATATTTGATAAAATTAATTAAATACTTAAATCATTTTATTCATTTTTATGACTACCCAATAACTTATTTATAATCTATTTAATTTTAATTAATTACCTTTTAAATTTATTTTAATTATTGTTATCAAATTTCTTGAATAATTAGTATTTATATTTAAATATCAACTTAAATACTATTTAATATTATTCAAATATAATTTATCATATTTCTATCCGGCACTGAATTAAATATAAAAAAAGTATAATATAATATAATTTAATCCAATTTAATCTTGCAATGACAATCTTACCGTATGTGTACTCAATTATTGAGTCACCCTCGTGCATTTTCTGTAAACACTACTTCAAGCAAATAGAAAATATGACGAGGAATGTCAAAGTATCAGAGAGAATAATAGCGTGTAACACGAGCCAGGATACGGCGACTAGTTTAGTCGAATTAATTAATTAGCCAGCCGGCCGGTGGCCTCAAAACTGACTGTCGAGTCAATAACCCGCAAATTGCGAACCAATTCTACTTATAATAGTTGCTTGCTAAGTTGCCACAACGCCACCCCCTTAAATGACAACTCATGCGTTGAATTTCTTTAATTGCGGGAGATTGTTAATTAGACATTTCTATCACTTCTCTAGTTGAAAGCTTTACTTTCTCATCAAAATAAATAAATAAACAATTGATTTTTTATTTTTTTTTCTCTTTAGCGATATATGATAATATGAGCCGTTTATGAAAATTACTTTCAAAATAATATTATTCAATCATTACTTCAATTGAATAATATAGATATCTGTGTAATATCCACTGAAATATTCCTCTTTATTTGTAAGGTAGGTGAAAGAATCGCTTAATTTTTAATTATACAAGTTTATTCAAATACATATTATTGGCTGCTTGAAAAGAAAAAAAAGTTGCATGCTGTTGGCTGTCGACCTCATATTGGTCTGCCATTTTTTGTCCAATATAATGGACAATAAAAGTATTAGCGGATATGTTTTTTATTAGGATCAAGCAATCGATTTTATAATAAATAGTAATGCTATGCTTGGACCGACCCCTTTAATCAA
The DNA here is from genome assembly GCF_000493195.1 of Citrus x clementina. Classification (NCBI taxonomy): domain Eukaryota; kingdom Viridiplantae; phylum Streptophyta; class Magnoliopsida; order Sapindales; family Rutaceae; genus Citrus; species Citrus x clementina. The sequence goes on along the minus strand of NW_006262075.1, from coordinate 4,146,711 downwards.
TTGAATTGAAAAAGAACCTGTGATTCAAACTTGAACCTACTTTTTGGCTATATAAACAATAAAATATGTCATTTTCACTCTTCTTTTGCTTGAAAAAAGAAAGGCCAAAAAGAAAAAAGAACCAAGTGCAAATAATAGATATAATTTACAAGATGAAATTATTAAGAAAATTTGTGTTTCAACTATTAAGAACTTTTAAATTGATTTAGAATGTAATTTTTTTCGTGTGTGTATACAAAATATGATAAAAATATACTATAAATATTTATGATAAGAACAATGTTAACATCTTTTTACAAGCATCCTGCCTACTTTATCATATTGTCGTGGTCCTCGTGGAACTTTTAAATATGATGCTAACTTATAAATGACCCAACAACATGTATGTAGTTGAAAAGAAGAAACACAATAAACAAATAAATAAATAAATAAACAGAAACTCAGATATTAGTTAAAGCGCCACATTGACAAACATTTTCACGCAAATAAATAAATAAATAAATGATTTCATTATCTATGTTAAATAATAACAATAATAGGCAACAAACAACACAAAAGTGCAAAAGGAGAAATAGATGTATAAAGTAGAGATTCAATGACATGTTGAGTGATCTTGTGTAGATAAATAATCTTTTCAAAAAAAAAAAAAAAAAGAGATGAGCACATTAATTCTTTTTGTAGAGAAATGCACATACAATAAAGTAAATAAATAATATAGGAACACATATAAGTTTTTATGAGATTGAAGAAAAAAAATTGCTAGATAAAAGATCACTTTGATTGACATCACATAAATAATTTCATTATAATCTCATCAACTTCCCTCACAGATTTCTTTTGTATTAAATCTGCGGGGCCAAATTATAACATAAAATTTTCAAAATTAACTATATAATTTAAAAAATAGGCTCACTTATTTCCGAAGAAGGAGGGAGAAAAGAATTTGTTAATAATAATTTACTAATTATAAAGCTACGAGTTATTATCAAAATTAATGTTCGAGAGACCATGTAACTTAAATGTTATTTTTCTCCAAAGTTTAGAAAATTTGTGAGAAAATGCGTAATGGCCAAAATGAAGATTGTACTCCTAAAATTCATACTATTATCATATTTTATTTAGGAATTTATTGATTCTACAAACATCTGCTGATGCTATGGCACCCTCTGGACTCTAGTTTAAATGAAGCTCTGGCCCAGAGTTTTTAACTTCCAATCCGTGAACCAATAAAATAAAATAAATAAAAATAAAGGTTTGGCCGTGAATTATAAATGTCAAATATCGGGACGAAGTCAAGGATTATGTTCTTTAGAATATATAGTATATTTTCGTTAATTAATGAACACTTGATTTTTTTTTAAGATACTAATCAAGCATAAATAGATTTAATCGCCTACATATATATTGATATGTTAAAACTCAAAACATAAAATTTTGCATCTGAGTTATATGGTGCGTTTGTGATTAAAGTTTGACAGTTATAGTTTAAACGTTACAGTACTAAAGTGTTTAGTAAATACTAGCTGTTGTAATTTGAAAACTATGTTAATATTGTTTTTCACTTATATCATGGAAAATCTATTTTTTAAAAATAATTTTGTCAAAATTATTATTTAAATTTTATATTTACTATAAATTATTAAATTTTGTTTCACAATTATAACTTTTTTTTTATAGTAAATGTAGTTTAAAAGTTACAGTACTTCAATTCTAAACAGAACCATAGTTGATATTTGAGAAATCGAGGAAACCATTTAATGTTATGAGTTTCGATATGATATTAGATGGAGCATTTTTATTTTTTATTTTTTTAAGAAATACACTTAAAAAATCATATTTACAATATAAAATTTTACGCGTATAACAACCATAAATTGTAGCTACAAGGAGTGGCAATACAAATACGATTTCATTATGTATCATATGAAGATGTGAATATAGATAAACAAATACGATTTCATTATGTATCATATGAAGATGTGAATATAGATAATGGTACAACAGGAGAGAAACGAATTGCAGATATTTACAAATCTAAGAAACATACGAGGCAAGTGCCACCCACCCTTTGTATATAGTCTGCACTTCCTAAAAATTTTATCTCAAAATTTTATGGTATTTAGTAATTGGCTGGTGAGATAATATAATTAATTAATTTAAATCTTAGAAAGCATTACTAACTAAACACCCACTAATCGATACATTATTTGAGATGAAATTAAGACCAAAAGTTTAAAATATCTATCATTATTCATAATAATTTATATGTTTACATATTACAATCTGTAATCTTAGCCAAACCGCTCCAAAATAATACATAAGGAAAATTTTTTGAGTGCTCTTAAAGTATTGCTCATTTCTCATTCACTTATTGTTATGTGTATATTTTGTTCTTTATACATATAGAGAGAGAGTAAATAGTGAACGAATAAGGGGCAATGCTTTAGAAATACCAAAAAGCTTCCCCGTAACTAAATTTCTGGTACTTCAAGATAGAGGCCCAAGAATTGGCAAAAATTGGGCTGAAAACTATATGCCCATTGAGACTGGTACGCGTGTGTCCGCTTTCGGCTTTGCAAGGCCTACTTAATTTTCGGTGACAGCATATCGGCATTGGGCAATGCCGGCATATCCCTCTTGGCCTATAAGCATATTCCCAATCCCAGCAACCATCCATTTGGTAAGATCCGAATTTTAAAATACGTTCGCGTCTCTTGTTTTTCACACAAGTATCAGTAAACAATTAGGCAAAGTTAATGTGATATTCATATATTAAAGGGAAAATTTTTAATTTTGCTCATCTTAATTTTGATTATAATACTGTTGATTTATTTGAATTAGATATCCATTGGTGAGGTTTTCTTTTCTGTTACCTTGTTTAAAAATTTTAGAGGAGTTATATGAACGATTTCAGGATTCTTAAAACAGAGTCAGTGTTAAATATTTGAAATGTCAATGAATTTTAATTACGGATCTAATCAAACTCTTGTTAAGATTAGCCACGTGAGGATTCTTTTTTCTCCTTCTCGTACTAGAAGTAGTCCAAAAAGCTCCTTGTAATGCTTATTCATAAAACCACGTAGTCACGCATTCAGCATTATGGTCATGTGACTGAAAAAATTTTTGGGCACTGAAATTAAGATTTGGATCAATTTTAAACTCATATTATCTTAAAATTAATTTACTTTGAATCTTGAAGTTGGAGGAGACTAAAGACCAACCTTACTTTAATTATATGGATCAATGGCAAGCATATGAATCCCAATAAGATATTCATTTTGCATCTTTAAAATAAATAAATTAAATAGAATCTAATCCAAACCCTACTGTTCCAGACTGGAACCTACTCAAAACCTTAATACCGAAATCCATGCCTCTGCCTCAAGCTCATCTAAATTTTTGAAGCAAACCCACCAAATTCCCCATCTAATTACAACACATTCTTCTTTTAGATTAAACACTAATTAGGCCAAATGCTGATTATTTTGTGAATAATAAAATACTTTTAAATTAGGAAAAACATTTTTTTATGTTTGGTTGGTCACATAAAAATTGCAATTGAATTAGAGACATTGAAATTGCATTTTGATGTGTTTTCATTGAAACATATTTTCTAAAAGCACAAAATAAAGTGTTTTAAAAAACGCTTTCTAAAATTGTGTGCCCATTGCCGTTAGTACTTATTTTCTCTGGAGAACACTTGAGGGTTTTTATTTTTTTTTCTCTCAAATTCTTCATTGATTTTTTTCCCCTTAAAATAGCTAACATATAATTCTCATAACAACTTATTTTTAGCATGAAAAGACTTTGAAATATTGTTCATAATTTTTTATTTTTTATTTATCGAAAAAGTATTATGTACAGCCCTACACTTAGAAATTCACTTGAACACTTTTACACAGTGACTCTGCCTGCAACAAAACAACATCGGTTTTAGATCTTTGCCCCCCCCACTCCCTCATTGAAAAAAAAATATATATATATATACAATTCCCAAAACGAGAGAATATTAATTTTATTATAAATAAGCTATAAACAGAGAGGTAGCCAGATAGACACGTGTGCCGTTGCCACGTATCGGTAGCAGATTGGGCAGGTCCAGTCAAACCTAAAGACCGGATAAGCCAAGGAGAGGCATAGGCATAGACAGCCGAGGCGTACAGTCAAAGCAAAAAAACTGTCACGGTCAAACGCTTGGGCTGGCACTTTTACCTAAAATAATATTTTTTTTAAAAAGCAACATTTTGTGGCCCCACCCTCTGCTTTTGTTGTTTCAATAATATTTTTTTTTTGTGGGTGTTTCGAGAGTAAAAATTTGTTAAATCAATTTTTATAAAAAAGAAATGTCGACGATATTCGATTTTGTTAAATCGAGTGGTGGAATCGTACACTTTTAGGCAGTGATTAAACAATAAAGCTAAACGAGCAAACAAAATGTAAAAGTAAACAAAGAGGAGAAGCGGGAGATTACGGCGACAACTGATATGACTGCACGTGTGGTGCGCGCTCCAAGGGGTTCGTTTACCGGCTGCAGCCCGTGCCTCCCGGTCACCACCCCTATTTTTACGAATTTCTATTTTTAGCCGATAAGATTTTATATTTTTTATTATTTAAATATTTACCGTGAAGGGTTATCAAATTTTCAAGTCCTGCGACACAAGCAAAGTGGACCCACAAAAGAAGAGCAGTAAGAGAAAGGCTCCAGCAGGTCATGGCTTTTCTCTGCTCTTTTTATCTCTCTCTCTCTCTATTGAGAATTGACCTGATTAGTAATAGCATGCCCTCTTTTCTTATTTTCTTTTCTTCATAAAATTTCTCCTAATTTATTATCTGGGTCTGTGCTATTTTTTCTCAAATGCATCTAAGCTTGTAGTATTACTTCTTCGACAACAACTACTGCTACTTTTTCTTTTCTCTTTCTTTCTTTTTTTTTTTTTGTGTCAAAGTTGGTGTTTTGAAGGGTCAAGTATTTATTTTTTTGAGCTGTTCTGCTTTTGGTATCTTTTATTGTTTTGGTGTGAAGCTTGAGCTACAAGTGAAAAGAGCTTGCTTGTGTGTTTATGATGAGTGTTATTATGATGGTTAATGAGTCTTTTGACCATGGAAAATAAAGCAAATGAACAGGAGATTGTTTGTGTGCAATAAAGAGAGACCAGTCTTTTGCTGTTTTTGTTGCTTCTCATTTTGTCAATGAGGGAGAAATTTCGAGAGAAATTTCATTCATCTGCTTCGTTCTTTTTTGTTTTCACTTCAGTCACCTCTCATGTCCAAAACCCAGATGTAATATGCCTTGAGGGGCTCTTGTCACTGCTTTGATTCTTGTGGAGGGGAGGGTGTGTTAATCTTCTCCTTTTTTTGGTTCTTTCTTTGAGCTTTGAGAGTTTGTGTCAAAGATGCCTATGTTTCAGCCTTCAAAAAGGGATGTGGTTGTTGGGTTTGAGGGTAGTGGTGATGGGCAAATTCTAGATCTGGACACCGCGGTGAAAGATGGGGTTTTGGGTGGTACTGTTGGTGCTGGGGTTACTGGGGCTGGTGTTGGTGAGAGGTTGGATCTGAAAAAGATGATTGCGGAGCTTGATTTAGCTGAAATTCCTTCAGTCTTTGTCTGTCCAATCTCCCTTGAACCAATGCAAGATCCTGTTACTCTTTGCACCGGCCAAACCTATGAGAGGTCCAACATTCTCAAATGGTTCAGTTTGGGGCGCTATACTTGCCCCACCACAATGCAAGAGCTCTGGGATGATTCTGTTACTCCTAATAAGACCCTTTACCATTTGATTCACACTTGGTTTTCTCAGAAGTATTTGCTTATGAAGAAGAGATCAGAGGATGTACAGGGGCGGGCGAGCGAACTTCTTGGGACATTGAAGAAAGTTAAGGGTCAAGCAAGGGTTCAAGCCTTGAAGGAGCTCCATCAAATTGCTGCAGCTCATGCCTCTGCCAGAAAGACAATGGTCGATGAAGGTGGTGTTGCTCTAATTTCATCTTTGCTAGGTCCATTTACTTCGCATGCCGTAGGTTCCGAGGCAGTTGGGGTTCTTGTGAATTTGACACTTGATTCCGAATCCAAAACCAATTTGATGCAGCCAGCAAAGGTTTCATTATTGGTAGACATGTTAAATGAAGGTTCTGTTGAGACAAAGATCAATTGTACGCGGTTGATTGAGAAATTGATGGAGGAGAAGGATTTTCGTCCAGAGATTGTGTCGAGTCATAGGCTGCTGATAGGATTGATGAGGCTGGTGAAAAATAAGAGGCATCCCAATGGAATTTTGCCTGGATTAAGCCTACTTAGATCAATATGTTTGCTTAACGAAGTTAGGAGCTTGGTTGTGAGCATTGGGGCTGTTCCCCAGTTGGTTGAATTGTTGCCTTCTCTGGATCCTGACTGTTTGCAGTTAGCACTCTGTATCTTGGATGCATTGTCTTCCCTTCCTGAGGGAAAATTAGCTTTGAAGGATTGTGCGAACACAATACCAAATACAGTGAGGTTATTGATGCGGGTTTCAGAGGATTGTACTCAATATGCATTGTCCATATTATGGTCAATATGCAAAATTGCTCCTGAGGAATGCTCATCAGCAGCTGTGGATGCTGGTCTTGCGGCAAAGCTTTTCCTTGTGATCCAAAGTGGTTGCAATCCTGTCTTGAAGCAGAGGTCTGCAGAGCTATTAAAGTTGTGTAGTCTAAACTATACAGATACCACGTTCATTTCCAAGTGCAAGCTTACAAGGACAATCCAATGAGAGTGAAAGTTTATTTAATGTCTTTTGCACAATCCCTTTGACGCCGAAGGCCTAATGGAAGCATCGGTAATGGTGGTTTCATGAATTTGATCTCCTGTACATAAGTTCTTGAATTGCAGTTTGATTCAACAAGCATGAAGATGAAATACATTATGGACATAACATAACATCAACACTTTTGTATGTTGTGGTAAATTGACATCCACTGATCGTTAGTTCCATTGCCAAGGCTTTATTAAAACAAACCCCATGAAGAAGTGATGATGTAAAATGTTGCTAGTTTGTATTGGGGTATAGTTGTTGGATAAGAATATTTTGTATGGGTAGGGAAATTTGTGCAAGTATTTGGAGGTTGCATCTGCAATTGCTTAGCTCCGTCTGGGGGGGTCCCTGTTTCTTCCTATCTTTTTCCTTAGTCTCTCCGGGGGGGCCTCCGATTTTCCTTTTGATTTAGTGGGAGTTTTGCTTTTGACCCCACAAGTGTAGAGACTTTGGAGTGCCTTTGGCCTACAAATGTCAATTCAATGTGTACAATGAAATTAGCTCTTTCAATTTTTCGTTTGATCTTATCCTGCACTGTTGTTCTTTTATCCTCTGATATGTTACATTTTAATTAATTTTATTTCATCTGTTACAATAATTATGAGATGAGGTCCGTAAAAATCTTTCATCACTGATTGCTAGATTGCTTGTGATTCATGAAAGAAGTGTAAAGAGAGAGAGAGAGAGAGAGAGAGCGATTTTCAGGTCTTCAGCTTTGGTACAGTTTCAGAAGAATTACTTTATCAGGGATGGAGTGGTGACAGCCAGAGGCATTGTGTGCACCTTCTTTTACGCTTTTGTGGGAGAAAGTTGAGGACAAGACCTATTGTTGCTTCTCCCTCAAGTCACTGTTGGTTTTGAAAAGAAAGAAAAAGAAAGTTGAATGGTTCTAGTCCTGAATAGTCTGTCATTGAATTACTATTTACTAACAGTAGCCAGTAGTAGCTCCAAATTATGAGGGCAGCCTTGGGCCTTAGGCCTTGGCTGTGGCAAAAGGGCATTGATAGTTTGATACTCCTGCAGGAACACAATGTAACCATGGGAAAAACATTACTTGTTAAACAAAATAGGCTTTCCATAAAACCAAATTTTGCAGACTGTCTGTTGGATTTACCAAATTGAATTGTTTCTGTCCACTGTCCTATATATTGATTTATAGGGAAGCTATTTCTCCCTTTTTTTTTGAGCTTTTCTTTTCATCATCATTTTTTTTTTTAAATACTAATAAATTGAATGGAGAAAAAGCAAAGAAAAGATCCCAACTTTTGAAACCTTGTGTGTCCGTAACCGTAAAGCCTAAGGGGCCCCCTAGTTAAAGATTGTCCCTGGCCATGGCATCTTTGAATAATGGGTTGAAACCCAAAAGCTTGGGGAAAATATATTCACTCTTAAGTCTTAAGAAAGAAGCCTCCTACAGTAATACAAAGAAACTTTGACCCTTCTGTTATCTTGATTCTTGTATCACATTCTACAAGAAAAAGAAGGATTTATCTTACAAGTAATCAAAATTCATATTCAGCTATTAATGTTAATTTCTATTGCATCTTAAACCAATTTGTTCAAAATTTTATTTAAAGTTAAGAATAGATAACTTAGTAGTACAATAAAGTGTATGGGAGAGGAAACAAACGACTTGGCTATAATTACGCACTTTTTACTTTAAAGTGGGACCAATTTAACCATGAAATCTTGTCGATCCATGTAGAGTTAACCATTTAATTTTTTAATACTTCATAAATATATCCACCTTCACCAGACGTGGAGTTACCCATAGACCAATAGGTGCTACAACCAAAATAATAATAATAATAATAATAATAATGCATATGTGTATAATAAATATATAATCAGCTTTCGGGATATTAGTTCAACAATGTTGTAAAATGTATTTTTTCATGCAATGATAACATTATAAAATTTACAACGTTGTCAAAGGATCTCGGATTTTATAAAGTCTACAGTTTAGTACTTTATATATATATATTTCACCGAGAGAATTCATTGCACATATGAATTTTCTCTCTTTCTACCTGTCCTCAAAGCAGGGATGCATATGATGCCTCAATAACACCCGTGAAAATATAGAAGGCTACATATTGAAAGAAAATATGAGATACTTGAGAAAGTAATTATTAAAAATGAATTAGTGACTTATGGAAATGCTTGTACGTGTATAGGGGCGGATCTATCATGATCTGTGGAGGCTTAAGCCCCAGTTCAGAAAAATAAATTCTAAAAATTAAAAAAGAAAATTATTTGAGTTTCCAATAGCCCCCGTTTAGTTCATTAAAATATCTATCATTAAATAAATAAAAGATAGCCCCGTAAACTCATAAATCCATAAAATTAAACCCTAACTTTAAAAATTATATATACCCATATTTTAATTGAAAAAAATAAAAACTCATAGTAACCTATATAAGTGATTTTACTATTAATTAATTTAACCGCATTAAATCTATTAAAATAACCCCTATAAACTCATAAATTCATAAAATTTTAATTTTTACATCTTTTTATTACATATTTTACCCTGATAAATCATTTTTTTATCCACCATTATAGAGCTGGTAAGCATTGAAGGCTTTTTTTTTTTCTATGAAAAGCCTTTACTTGGCCCATTGAGGCCCAAATTAACAAAATCCTAAACTTTGCCCACAGCGACAAAAGCAAAGTAGGAGGAACAGGAAGCAATAAGGACCGCCCTCCCCTGTTAATCACGTTCATGTTTTCAGTTTTCACATGAGTAATTGTGCATTCGTGCCTGTGTAGGGTAGGAATAGAAATCTCTCCTGATCTAAGTATTACTAAAATTTTAATGATATTTTATCATGTGTTTTTTAATAATAGTGTATGAATAAAATTTAACTTTTTTTAAATTTTTATTTATTAACAATCAATCAGTGATTGAATTATTTACTCAAGATATGATCAGATTAGAAGAAAATCTTAATCCGTACTGAATACTGTTGAAAATCGACGGTCCCCATTTACGTACATATAAAAACGATGTAGTACTAGTATTACCAGTACTGTACCACCATCCCTTCTGCTGTTTTGGATGCTTATGGGGCTAATTATGGCAAATGAAGTGAGAATTAAGCCCAAAAAAAAAAAACGAATTGAATTGATGGTTTTAAAACTTTTTAAAAAAATTGTTAATTATAACTATTGAATTTATGACTTTGAGGGTGATTTATGCATATAGGTGGGGCCGTTTTGATAAGACATGGGCTAACATTTTTGTCGTTGGTGGAGCCCTTTTGAATGACCGTTCAGCGGCTGCTTTCCTTGTCTTTGAAAATTGAGCCCAGCTATTATTGTATTTTTATTTAATTTCTGCTCTGTGCTGACCGCTGTATTGACGTTGGATTATCATGTTGTTACAGTAAAACTTTACTATATCCATATCATTCACATCAACTTAGTTTCTTATTATTATTATTACTATTATTATTATTACAAGGAGATTATGATTTAATAAGTGTATAATTATAAAAAATAATATTTTAATATAGTTATTATTTATTTAAGCGATATGAGAATAAAGTGGACATTACATTAATAATTAATCAAAGGAATATGTAAAATTCAATGTATAGATATTGATAAAAAAAAAAAAAGAGAGATATAGTTTTAAAAAATCTATACATGCATCATTGTAATATTATGAAAATTTAAATATTTACAATCTATTTAATGCTTTTCTCTCAATATAAATTTCATAAATATTTTACATCGTATAAATTATTATTCCAAATAACTTAAACAAATTATTTTGTTCCATTTTAAACTTCCCTTATTATTTTGTTCCATTTAAAAAAATTAAGAGGACGAATGAAAGAAAATAAAGGAAATTTTTAAAAGTTTTGTTAATTTTAAAAGACCTCATTTGTAATTTATTTTAACTAAAATGCTTAATCATAAATTAATTTTTTTTGGGTTAATGTCGTTTCAGTGATATATTTTTTTCACAAATATCAAAAAGTTAGTAGAACTTTTTAAAATAGGCAAATAGGTGATAATCCGTTAATTATTTGCCGTTAATTGTTAGGACATAAAGATAAAATGGAAATTGATACAAATGATAAACAACAAATGGTTAATGTCACTTGAGTGACACATGCTTCGACATTGATCAGGTGATAATTGTTTGAAAATACTTTTAAGTGGCAAACTGTTAAGTTTTGCCATTAATTCTGACGATACAAAGATGTTATAATTGATAGGAAACATGAGGGAAAGCTATTGATAGAATGTTGTTGGAAAATATATTGAATACCTTTGTTGTTTCAGAATTGGGCATGTAGATTGGTTGTTGTGAATAGGACTTTGAAAGAACATATTTACTATGAACAAGACTTTAAAAGAATAAATGTGTAACATCCTAGGCAAATCTCACATCAACAAAGCACATGAGAGATGCTAAGTTTATAAAGGGTGATCTACACCTTAATTGGCAGGACGCGTTTTGGGGTATACGAGCGCCTCAAGAACAAAACCATGTAGGTTTTGTTAAGGCCCAAAGCGGACAATATCTTGCTAGATCCGAGTTGGGTCATGACAGATGGTATCAGAACGGCTATGTGTGTCATCTTGAGCAATGGTGGGGCAAACCTCAGCGATGACACTGAGTTCTTAAGGGGGGTGTATGTGACATCTTAGGTGAATCCCACATTGGCAAAGCACGGGAGAAATACTGAGTTTATAAGGAGTGATCTACACCTTATTTGGCAAGACGCGTTTTGGGGTGTATAAGCGCTCTAGGAACAAAACCGTGCAAGCTTTATTAAGGCCCAAAGTGGACAATATCTTGTCATGTATGGGTTGGGTCATGACAAAATGTTCACAAAGCCATCATCTAGAATTCTTGAAGATTTGACAAAAATGTTATAATTGATAGGAAACATAAGGGAAAGATATTGATGCAGTGTTGTTAAAAAATATATTGAATATCTTTGTTGTTACATAATTGGGCATATAGATTGGTTGTTATGAATAGAACTTTGAAAGAACATATTTACTCTGAACAAGACTTTGAAAGAACAAATGTTCACGAAGCCATCATCTAGAATTCATTCTTGAAGATTTGACAAAGATTAATAATTGATAGAAAACATGAGGGAAATATATTGATAGAGTGTTGTTGGAAAATAAATTGAATACCTTTGTTGTTACAGAACTAGGCATATAGACTATAGGACTTTAAAAGAATATATTTACTATGAATAAGACTTTAAAAAAACAAACGTTTACGAAGCCATCATCTAGAATTCTTGAAGATTTGAGTCTAATATTTGCAAAATTAATGCTAATGAGAATTCTATGAGCTTTTTTATATTTGTTGAAAAAAGTATCACTCAGGTGACATTAATTATATGGCTTTGGCTAAGTTACGTTAAACGTAACTTACGTCAGATACAGCAACAGTGCTAGTGATGGGACTTGTCACTGTAGCTGTGCCTGGCGTAAGTTACGTTTAACGTAACTTAGCCGGCTCCTAATTATATTTCTTTTAGGCCTATTAAGTCACTTTTCATTGTCAATACTTAATGTGATAGTTTTTTACATTTTTAATTTAAAGGGTAAAATGGTATTATAGATAATTAAAGTCAATTAATTGATTGATAATTTATGGGTGAGGCTATTTAAGCCGACAAAAATACTCTCTAAATAATTTTTTAATTTAAAATATTATTACCCAAATACCATAAAGTAAAATTACTTAAAAGGATAAGATTTTTTTTTAGAAAAAAAAACCTCTCTGAACCTATTTTACAAACCGAAATTATCTTCTCTAAAAGAAAATAACTCTAATTCATGTGCAATTATATATATTCGCTCTGTATACAAATCATATTTCAAATTTTAATTATTGCAATTATCAGTGCTTCGCTATTGAATATTGATAGATAGTTAGGCAAATAACCAAATCTTTCAACTTCTTGCTCGTTGGCGCAGCCATGTCGGTATCGAAACTAACGAAAATAAAAGTAAGTTCGTGGCACGAATTTGCAGTAAAAGAAAATTCTCCAGTGTTTTTTGTTTTTATGAACCATTCAAAAATTAACAACACTTAAATCATTGATTGTTTCACTTTTAAATTATATCTAATATCTTTTTTTTAAAAATATTTTAATAAGGATATATTGGGTATATGGATGAATTTATAAAGTAAAAGATGAATTTTTAAATTTTATTAATGGGTTTTTTGAGTATATGGGTTTGTTGAGTATTTTAATGGTTTCAAATATTCTCACCCATGATTTATATGTCTAAGGCAATGGCTAACATTAAGATGATAAGGTTAAAATTAATTTTGTTGGTTTTCATTGTGGTGATATTGTAAATAAAATTTGTGATTATTATATTTATTTTATCAATTAAAATACAAGTAAAAGCTAATTTTATTCTTTTAAGGTCTGTTACTAATTTTTTCTATAAGGGGTTTTTATTAATGGATTTATCTTTGTCATCTAACTTAGGATATGTCATACCTCAAGGGATGGAATGAAATTATCATTCTAAACCCCACAAAACTGTCTGTTAGTATATTTAGTTAGGGTTGAGGGTATTTATTGTACTTTAATGAGTCAACAATAACAACAGTTAAATTTAATAAATTTTAAAGATCAAATTGAAGGATTTCATTCTAACCGGGTAAGTTAAAACTTAAAGAAATAGTATTTTTTTTTATACGGTTACAACAATCTTTTTAATAATCAATTATAAATTAATTAATACCAGCCAACTTAAGGCAACATTTAATGTCTTATTGTCTTGTTAATAATTATCTATAAAATTTAAATTATTTAATTAACCCTAAAAGTAAAATAATAATAATAATAATGCATTTACTTTAATTTTTATTTTTATTTTTATTTTTATTTTTATTTTAGTGCTAATTTGATAAATTAACTTTTTTTTCTTTTTATTAATGTCACCAAGGATATTATTACTAAGGTATTATTGTAAAAATAATAAAAAATAAGGGAAAGAATGTCACATATTTAATATTAGAGAAATTTTGTGATACTTTTTAAATTATAATAGTTAAACAAGTACTTAATTTAAAATATAATATAGTTTTGTGATACTTTTTAAATTATAATAATTAAACAAGTACTTAATTTAAAATATAAAGATTAAAAGAACATTTACTCAAAATAAATCCTACTTAATGACATCACTATCTTGCAGATAACTGGATTTTCCACTCTCACACTTCCTTCTGCATTTACCATAGCATACGTGCCAAACTTTTTTTTTTAAAATTTCTTTAATGAGCAAAATATCCAGTTAGCACTTGGCAGTAAAATTTTAGTCTTTGATCATCCATATCATAGCTTATAGTTGGAGCGTGAGTTCTAATTGAAAAATGTGTTCGGTAGAGTTTTTCCTTTTCAAATTTGTCTTCTAAAAATAAAAACATCTAAAATGTCTTTCAATAATCAATACTGTAAATTTAAAAGAAAATGAAAAATTGTGGATGGAAACAAATACTAGACATGTCAACTAGTATGAGGTATTCTAGAATATATTAGCGTATCATGTTAATCATACAATAAGTAAATGATGTTATGACATGTGTATTTATTTTAAAAATCTAAGTAATAGTTATATTAAATTGAATTACATATATTATACATGTATTAATCAATTGTATTACTTCTAATATATGTTAGAATTTTTAATTAATTACACTATGTGTCAAAGGTGTGTGGATCATTGTTGAATGATGGATATAATTTTTTGAAATAAAAAATTTAAAATGTATACTACGCTTTTATTTGATACGAGTACAACAAAATTTATTTAAAAAATAATAATAAAATTGTCTGGTTGGAACGCTTCAATTAGCTTTTAAACTATGGCTGTCTTAAAACTTATTTAAGATAAAGTATGAGTCATAATCACACGCGTAAAATAATAAATAATAATAAAATTATTATAATTATAATTTTATAATTATGAAAAAAAATATTCTACCTTGAAAAGGACCGTTACCGACCCTTTGAAAAAATATTGAAACAAAAAGTCGCGTCCCTTAAATTTTTGAACTCGTGTGAAAGGTTAGTACTCAGTAAAGCTGATTTGGAAGTCTTGGATTGAAAAATGATTTGGCATCTTTAAAAGCTAAAAACAATAACTGGGATTTTTAAGGTGCTTCGGGACTTTCTAGAAGTAGTCCAGCTGGACCTGAAAATCCGAGCAGATTTTTTTGAACAAAAGGGCATTTGGGGTCAAAGAATTCATCCTCAGATCCGATGATTGAAAAGCGAAATAATGAAAAACCGAGTCTACATTTCCGGAGAGAGCGATTGGTTTACGAGATATCGGAGCCGCTATGCGTGACACACGTGTAAACGTCGTTGGCTCGTGGGATTATTTAAGAAACATAAATGAGATGTGCAATTTTGTAGAAAGCATTTCACACTGTTTTGTACGTCACAAATATTAAACAGCGCCGAGCTGCCAATAAATTGACCGGTCACCAGTCGTCTAATTTTTTAAAATTGTTGAATTGAACGACAAATAATTATATGCCCCTTCATTAAAATCCGGATTTTTTTTTAATGCTTATACGATTTCCGTATATTTTTATAATCTTTAAATTACAAACAGTATAATACCGTTCAGAAATCTATCATTTATTAAAATAAAAAATTTACTTCTAACTTATATACAAAGAAATATTTATCTACCCAAGAGAGAATCAAGAATACCCATGGACTGAGGTCTACAAGTCCAAATGACCATTAAATTTGGATTATAATAATATATTGAGTTATGTTGAGTTACAACTTATGTAACTTTTTTTCCCTCTCGCCAACAGCAACTTTTTTCATCTTTTGGGATTGCAATTTCTCTCTCTCTCTCTCTCTCTCTTTATTTTAAAGCTTGGAATACAACTTCTTGTAGATTTACTGAATTCTATCAAAATTATCCCATCATGACTAGATTTGATCATAAACCAAAAAAGCAAAGGCCCAAATTTTATAAAGAAAAATGAATGAGGTGAAAGCTGCTTCATGAAGTCAAAATTTATTTTTTAGAAGGAGTAAAAAACAAACCCATTCTAAGTTTTGAAATCATGCATGTTAAAGATCTCTTAGGCTGTGAGCATATTTATTTGTTTATTTTCTAGATCATATTTCACATAAAACTTGTTAAAAAGTTTGTAAATGCAGAGTGTTTCCGACGGATTCTCGACGAGGACAACAGGCAGTACAAAAAGACAAATAATTGGCGTGCGTGCGTGCGTGTACTGAAAGTCGTAACTTTTACTCATTCAACTGAAATGCAAAGACTGTAGTAAAGTAGAAAATGATGAATGTTTTCTTAATTTGATAAACTGACGCAAATAGCAAGATAATGAGACAGGTGTTGTTGGCTTAAGGCGGCGATAGTGATGGCAACGAGAAAGGCCTATTTAATTCTCCACCGCCATTAAAAATTTTATTTTCATTCTCCATCTCATTTCTTAATAAATTTAATAAGGTGAAAATAAAAAATACTCGCATAGAGATCCCCGTTTCCTCCTCATTATTTATTTATTTATTTTATAATAAATATAAATATATAATTTTAATAAATTAAAAATTAAAGACTTAAATAAAATTAATACTATATTATAAAATATTTAAATTATTTTTAAAAAAATTCAAATATTTAAAATAATATCAAAATTAAAAAATATTTAAAAAGAGCGGTATCTTAAGAGAGAAAAAAAAAACATAATAATATTTTAGAGTTGAATAAAAATTATATTGTAGGGTTTTTTTTTAATTATAACCCATTTATATCAAGTAAAAATAAAAAGAATATTTATTAGCCAACACAGTAATTGATGAAATAAAAATTATTCAATAAAAATTAGAAAAATATTTATATATAATGAGGATTGAGGTGGGAGCGTGGTGAGGAGTGCAAAACTAAATCCCATCATATTAAAAATTTGGGATTATTTTTTCTCAATTTCTCAAAAATTATTTAAAATTCACAACATTTAAGGTGGACCCCCGCGAGACCCCAAACCCATGAAAAATTTTGTCATAAGTAGGCGGCGACTACAATAGATAAATTACTTGTATGGGTGACAGCTGCTACCATTGCTCCAATAGTCTATAACACATTAGACGTTAGTGTTCACTTTTTTCTTTTTAATACTGCTTTCAGAGCTTATTGAGTTAAATAACTTCTTGGCATAAAAATTGTTGTGTTACATCAATAATAAGTGGATATATTAAATCTGGGAGTTTATTAAGAGTCTAAGTATATATATATACTTATAGTCTTTTTTCTTTTGTAGTATAACTTATAGTCTTAAAGATCTATTAAACGAACATTAGTTCAAAATTTACTCGTAATAATATTTGAGAAAACATCTATCCTAACCCGAATTTTTAAGAAAGAAAATGAGATTAGTCCCGCAGAGAATTTGGAGGTGTGAGTAGGACAAGCACTGGGCCATAAGCTCCAGTGGCATATAAAATGCTTGATTGAAGCTAGGGTTTCCGAGAGAAGGAATTATTCACGTGTTGAATTTTCCTTTTTTTTTTTTGATTGATTGAGACAGCTGCAGAGAAAAATAAAAAGAGCAAAAACAAATGGTAGTGTTTATCATATGATCAATGATAACAAATTGAATTGGATGGATCCAAGATAACAATCGATTGAATAGACTTGTCCGATATTAGACCAAACTACAAAATGATCTAAATTAGCATTTGCTCTGAAAATGAATATACTGCACAAATAAACGCGTAGATCAAGTGACATGTGGTTGTTCTATCTTAATCAAGGTCCTCGGTTCGAGACTTGAGAATGTAGCTGCGTTAAATACTTATTGGGAGAGCTTTGACGCCCTAGTGATCCTACCCGGCTCGAAGCTGGATTAGTCGGGGCCCAATGTGGTGTTCGGATACCGGATGATTTAATACACCGAAAAATATATTGCAAGAATTCTTTCTTTTTTTCAGTTCTGTTTGACTTTGACCCTTCAGATCCAGAAAAATCCTTGAAGTTTTACACACATCGTAGCTTAATTAAATGAAATGCAAGCAAATAAAAAAGGTTTTGCATGCACTGCAATGGGAAGCAAATAGAAAATGGTTTTTGTTATCGTAATAATGAAATCTGGTAGCTAATTAACGTTCAGTTGCGTTTGCTCGGTCAAAGGGCCCACAACGAGTTGTGACATTTATCATAAATTGCATGAGTTGGATTGTGTCGCTGTTAGGAGGCGGCTATAGCACCTGCACGCATTACCAAAGCGATGACCGAAGGGAATACGAATTAATAATGAAGCGCACTAGCTGTGGCGACTATAGGGTAATAATCCGGATGGGACCCTATTTTTTATTGTTCATCAACAAAATTGGTCAAAAATTGAGCACTTTGACTACGCTGTTGTACCATGTCAGCAGTCACCTCTGTGGCGGCCGGTCTCAATTTTTAATTAAAAATAAAAAAAACTGATATTTAAATTTATGGGTTGCCTTGCCTTCTCAACGGTTGCATTAATATCTCTGCGTTAGCTGTTTCTATATAAACAAAGTCCAAGTCCATTAGGAATCACATGCATATGCTCATATTTACTTATTAATTACTAACATGGAAGCTCATACTTCGTCTTCATCAACAGCAGCAGCATACATGATCGGGAACAAAGAAGAAGCAATTAGGGGTGTGAAAGCGGTAACAACAGCAAACTCTTCTTATCAATCGTCGCTTCATTCGGTTCGTAAATCCCCGTTAAAGACAGTGAAGAAGCCAATAGCACCGCTGCCACCGACACGACCAAAAGTGTACAAAGTGGATCCTGTAAACTTCAGGGACTTGGTACAGAAGCTGACAGGTGCATGTGCATATGAGAATGAGAGTGAGAGCCAGCAGCCGCAGTCTCAGCGCCTGAAAAGCGTGGCACCCCCACCGATTAATGTTTCCAGTTCCCGAAGCCCATTTTCATTTTGTGGTGGAGAGTTTGCACCCCAACAGCTGCTTCCTTCACCAGCGAAGTCTCCATTCTCTGCTTTGTACAAGGATTTGATGTCAGAAGTATCATCATCGGATGCCAAACCTCAGAAGTTATCAGATTGTGGAATAGCATCCAATTCACTGGGGCTGAGCTTGTCGCCATCCTCTTATAATTGGTTTTCTTATCCTCTCCTGAGTCCTGCAAGTCTTTCCACTTTGTAGCTGAGAGTAGTTCTTTAGTTTCAGATCCCCTTCGGGATTTCATTTCTTTTTTCTTTTCTTTTTTACTTCCTACAATAAAAGTGGTTGATCTCCGTCACCTCGATCAATTTGTGCAAGACAACATTGGATTGTATTGACTTCACAACTTTTAATTTATTCAGCATTATGTTCGAAATTATGACTTTTGAATTATTGCTTCATTTTCAATAATTATTGTATGTATGTATGTATATAAAACATGGAGAGAGAGAGAGAGAGTTGCATGAGGCCAAACAGATAATTAAGAAGTAGCTTTAGACCAACAAGCGCGTAGATCAGCTGGTAAAGGGTTGTTCTATCTTAACTAAGGTTTTCGGTTCGAGACTTGGGAATGCAGCTGTATTAAATACTTATTGGGAGAGTTTTACCGCCCTAGTGGTCCTATCCGGCTCGAATCTGGATTAGTCGAGCCCTAATGTGATTTTCGAATATCAGATGGTTTAATATACCAAAAAAAATTAACTTTAGAAATTAATCTCCTTATGTAAGACTCCGTTTGTTATAACTTTTCAAATAATTTTTTTTAATTAGATATTTTATTAGAAAAACCTTTACAAGTAAAGTTTTCACTAAAAAATTTTTCTTTGTCTAGTTGTTAATAAGAGAAAGTTTTCTAAAGTTATTATGAAAGGGATGAAATAAGATTATAAAATAAGCAAAGTTTTCATCAAAAAAAAAAAAAAAGAGTTGAGCTATTAGCACCCCTTTATTGTTCTAATTAAACACCTTCAAGATAAAATTACATTAAAGGACATTTAAAAAAAATTAAACCTATTATTATTTCTCTTTCCACCAATTCTTTACACCACTCTTGCAAAATTTACCTTTTCTTTTTTCGGCCAACACTTTTGTATTCATCATCAATCCTGTTATGCTACTGTATTATTATAATCTCTTGCTAATTTCAAGATCGGATGAATACAAATAGCTTAAGAATTAGCAACCAACAAAAAGTTTTTTGAAGTCAAATACATACAAATTTTGTAAGGATATCTACAATTCACTCTTGAGAAATTGGTTCATGGACATCCAAAAATAAGAGTTTGGCTTTAAGAATTTTGAGATGAATTTGTTCTATTATTCATTTTTTGTTGTAGTCCTGATGAATTTAATTTTATTAAAGAAAGGAATTAAGAAGGAAAGAAACACATCAATTAAAGTTGAAAATTGTAAACTTGTAGGTTATCCTAGTTTACACGACAATAACTGCCACAGAAGCAAAAATGTTTTATTTGCAACACCTCATGAATCATGATTACCCAATTGTCAGTGCATAAACATCAAGAACAATCTCTCTCTTTCTCTCTTTTTTAATAGTTTTCTTATAAGTCAATCATTTCCTTAAGGATTAGTTTTAAACTCTAAATTAAAATGTACATTTGATTGAAATTAAAGATGAGAAGACTGATGGAAAGAGAACGAGAAACAAGATACCTGTATTTCAAATTTTAAGAGAGAGAAAGTTATTTAGAATAACTGAAATAATGATATTTTTTGAATTAAAGAGGGTGTTAATAGTTATGATGAATTTTCTAATATTATTAAATGGGGTACGCTTAATAGCAAGGTTTTTATAAGATGTAAGAGGGGTGCCAATAGCTCCACTAAAAAAAAAAATAGTTGTTTGATTGCTAATAACAACTTTTATTAGAATTGTAAAATTATTTTAATTAACAAGTTTCTCAAAGTTACTTTATGAAAGAATCAAATAAAATTGTCAAATAAGTAAATAAGATTTTAGAAATTATAATATTTTTAAAAAAAGGTTTTCAACCTATCCTCATAAAATGTTAAAATTTGAGCTTTTCAATCTCAACTGAAAATTTGAGCTTTTGCTAGTAAAAGGAAAATAACTTATTTAATTTTCAAAAGCTATACTTAAAAAACAAACAAATAACAACGTGAAATTTAAAAAGAATTTACAGGATTAAATAGACAATTATAACCATTTAATAACTCATACTAATCAGACACTAAGGCTATGTTTGGTGCAACTTTTCGAGTAAAGTTTATTTAAATATAGCTTTTATTAGTAGAGTTTTTACAAATAAAGCTTTTACCCAAAAGATTTTAATTGTTTGGTTATCAATGATAGCTTTTATTAAAAATTATAAAATTACTTTAATAGGTAAGTTTTTTAAAATTATATTATAAAAAGAATAAAATAAGATTGTCAAATAAGTGGAGGATATATTAGGTATTCTAACATTTAAAAAAAAAATTAAACTTCAACTTCTAAAAACCCAAAATTTGAGTTTTTTCTTATAGAGGTAAAATAACTTATTTAAATTTCAAAAACTCTACTAAAAAATCAACCAAATAACAACAAAATTTTGATAGCTTATGAGATTAAATAAGCACTTATGACCATTAGATAAGTCATACCAAACATGTACTAAATTACATGCTATCTTTTTTTTCTTTTTTTTAATGCTATAACATTAAAATATTTGGTAAATTTTCAAAAATACTACTGTCACTAAGTCACATGATCTCTTACTTTTTAAGTTATAACATTAAAATATATGAAAAATTTTGGTAAATACTACCGTCCCTATTGTGACTTAAAAGTTAATTTAATTTAATTCTATACTTGTAAGATTAAAAAAAAAAAACTTATGGTGTCTTATTATCTTTGCTATTTTTAAAAATTATTACTCAAAACTTATATTAACTACATTAATTTTTATTTTATGTCTATTTTATATCCACAACCTTTTCTCATATAGCATTTGTAGCTTAAAAAGTTACGGTGCTAAACGGGATCTTCGTTTATTGTGGTCACCGTCTTGTTCCTTTAGCTGCTTACTATTCATATCCGAGCCTCAAAGGATGAAGGTGGTAAATTCGTCACCTTAAGCATCGGGATTTTCATCTTGAAACTTGTGAGGTAGACATATACAATTGTCTTGGATACTTTCGACATGATAATTAATTATTCTGTATGTATAAAATAAAGCAAATCTCCAATATACCAATCTACCAACTACGCTCATTAATGTAATAATCAATATCTCCAATACACCAACAAAATAAACAACTAGCAACCAATCCATTTATGAATCCCTCAACCGATAAAGTATTAAACGTATTTTTAGGAACACCAAAAACACAACTCCATACACCTGTGGCTGTAACGCCACCATCCCACATCCATACTGCTAATAACCTGACCCGACATACCATCACAGACATTCACACTACAATTAGCAAGTACAAAAAACTTAATAATCAACATTGAAGATTTGTCTGCCCTGAAATATCTATTGCACAATTCCTGCTTGGACGTGTAGTAAAACTGGAAAAAGTAGTAGACTTGACCTGAGACAATGCATTTAATTTCTTTGTATTTGCCGATGACTATGATATGGTCCAAGGAGTTACTTTATTGACTAAAATTTTCAGTTTTGCTTGCAGCATGATTAATCTGCAGATTCATAAATCTCCAAAACCCACAGAATATTGGGCCCTAGAAAGCATATGGAATAAGAATAATACTGTAAGCCATAAAATATGGTTCATCTATATTTATATATACTCAGAATCACTGTACAAGTCATTTTCCGCATTTTGGTAGGATTCAAACAAGTTCATGAATTTGCCTTGAAATCAGGGAAACAGGAGAAATAAAAGGCAATTCAGATAGAAAACCTATGTGTTCATGTACTATTTCAAATTCAGTTACATGAGGGTTGACTCTGCTACTATTGATCCCAGTAGTTCCGAAGCTGTGACATATGCAAAAGAAGCTCATCTCTTCCCAAACCAGTGACACTGCTAGTCATGATCCAAGGGGGATGATGAGGGTAGTTTTCTCTAATCAGCTGTTGAAAACTCTTGATGTTCTCATCAGGCCTTCTTCCTTTTGCCACCTTCATCTTATCACACTTTGTGAAAACAAAAGTCAACGGTATCTGTACCAAGCAGAAATATCAAAATACTCTTAGAAGATTGAATTTTCACATTGTTTCAGTAGATTGAACCAAACCCCTCCTCAACCCTAGTGTAAACTAGATTGAACCCACAGATCTGTTATACCTCCGCAAGAGGTTTTAACAGTTGAACCAATTGATACCCACTACCTTGTTTCAGTAAGCTAGCAATATAATCTGTATATCAATGAAACTTAAGATAAAGAGCAACATACATTGTTGCGTCCAAGCCAATTTGCACAGTCTAGATCAATCTTTTGAGGAGGAACACTCGCATCGATGAGAAGTAGGACGCCGACCAAAGATTCTCTATTTAAAAAGTAGCCTTTTGTGAATGAGGACCAATCCATCCGAGTAACATCTGGTGCTTTAGCAAAACTGCAAACAAAGTGCACCCCCTAAACATTATGTGACTAACAAATAATCCATGCCTTCACTAGGTTTAGTTAAACTAAAGTGAACTATTAAGCCAAATTACAGATTACAGAGTTTTCAAACAAGGCAAACAAACTCCAGAAGGATGTAAGGTACACACAAACCCCTAATCTACAATTGCCAGTAACATAGTTGATGAAAAAGACACCCCAGGTATAGATCACAGACATGCAATTTCACAACACACCTTCCAAGGTTTACAAAACTTGGTTCAAAGTTCAAGCCAATTTCAAACTTTATGACGGAAGCAGAAGAATATATACTAATGAAGAAAAAACGGAAATAAGACAATGGACCAGATGTGCAAATTATAAGAAAGAGAACATCCTCAATGAACAACAAGGCCGTAACAAATGAACTGACATAAAACAGAGACCTGCCAAACATATCATCAAGAGAACTGTCACAGAGATTTCCAAAGAGTTTCTTACAATCACAAAATAATCCAAAATTATTTAAAATTTGACACCCAACTCCATTGATTGATGCTCATGGAGTGCAGAAAAGTATTAATTTTCTTCGGCTTTTCAGAAATGAAAAAGTCGATGGTATTTTTACTCCGTCCGGTCAGCTATCCAACCATGTCCACTTATATATTACAGAAACCTACACAGCTTCAAAAATAGTCTTCTTTCAGACAAAGATAAATCCGCGTCTTCCATCGCAGAAAAGTTAACATCGGAAACCTTTGATATAGTCAGTACAACAATGAAAATAATGCTTCGTTAGGTCAATTTCCCTGCACTTAACACAATTTCAACTAGGATCAGATACTAAGGGCAGTATACAAGAGAAATTCTATCCTATCTAACCTATGAAAGCCTAGAAAGTTCAACCCAGCAGATTCACAAAACTAGATTATTAAATGGAGTTTTGGATATAATTAGCAGAGGAAAATATAAAAGCAATACTCTTGTTGTTTTTAGACATTAAACTAGTTTTAAATTGTATCTGAAAACTGCTTATAAGAACTCCTGAGAAATCCATTTTCTTTCAACTATTTCGTACCCCCACGTTTTTTTTTTTTAATATTTCCGCATACACACAAATAGTATACTTGATAAATTACTTACAAAGACAGAAGAACTTACCCATAACCAGGCAAATCCACTATATACCAACTTTTATTCACCAAAAAATGATTAATCAGCTGAGTCTTCCCTGTAAAACTCATAATTTAATTACAGCGAACAGTTAAAAAGAAAAAAGTACATTAAACAAGCAACAAAACAAAAAACCTGGCTTTTTGGACGTGAGTGCAAGTTCTTTCTTGCGAACCAGAGCATTAATAAGCGACGACTTTCCCACATTGGATCGACCCAAAATTGCAAACTCGGGTCGGTCATCTTTCGGACAATCCTTAGCCCGACCACTGCTTTTCACAAACTCGACTTCTTTAATCTGGGAATGACCCGCGTAGGGTCCTACTACAATATTCGATCCGGGTAATATCATGTCCTCAGTTACCTCGTCTGGGTCAACACCAGGCGGCACGAATAGGACGGTCCGAACGAACCGGGCCGTGTCTGATACGGTTTGTGATTGTTTTGACGTTTTCGAGGCTGAAGTCGCATGGGGTCTCCGGTTCGGGCTTCGGGTGGAGAACACCAACTGGGTTTTGAGAGAGAGAGCAAACGGATATGGTTTTGGAGATGGTGAAGCTGAGAAGAGAAGGAACAGACGATTTCGAAGTAACATTTTTCAGTGGGAGTTCTTGGGGTTTTGGGATGGGGCACTGGGGCTATGCAGACTTAAGCACCGAGACAGAAACGACGCCGTTCCAGCGATGAATTGAAATTGCTGCCACCTTTGCTTCTCGTTCTTACCATGCTTTTCAGTTGCCAAGTAATTTGTACTAATATTAGCGTTACAGTTTACCCAAGAGTTTACCGAGGTGAACTCAAAAAGCAATTAAAATTTTATAATTAGAAGTGTGTATAGATATTAACCATACATGAGGGGTTGAGAAAGACTTGTTTTAGCGTTTGTTTGGTATGATTTGTTTTATGGTTATAAGTGCTTATTTAATCTAATTAAATTTATCAAAATTTTTATTGTTATTTTATTTTTTTAATAAACATTTTGAAGATTAAAAAAACTATTTTATGGCTTAAATTTTAAATTTTATGGTTTTTGAGAATAAATGGAATTTTTTTAAATGCTAAAATATCCTCTACTTAGTTTATAATCTTATTTTATTATTTTCATAAAATAGTTTTAAAAAAATTTACCTATTAAAGTAATTTTATAATTTTAATAAAAATTCTCTTTGACAATCAAACAACTAAATTTTTTTGAAGTAAAAGTTCTACTTAAATAAGCTTTACTTAAAAAATTATATCAAACGGAGCCTTACTTGGGGAACGGGTTGTGAAAAAGCTTGATATCTTTGGAATCGCCATTGTTGAGAGTGAAGAACTTAGTGATTGAAATCCTATAAAACAATAATCCACGTGCTTAAATCAGAAGTTAGAGTGACATGGTAAGCAAAGAAGAGAGAGTAATAAGAGGAAGCTTGTAGATATTGCACCCTTCCTCTAATATACTTGTCTACCTTTGTCTATACATTTGAGTGATGACGTCTTTATAGAAGAGAAATAATTAAGTGAGAAAAACCTATCTTTTATCTTGTATCATTTGAGTTTTGTGAGGACTACAACTTGTATTGTTTGATCATATTTAGATTAAGACATGTTATCATATGTGAGTTCTCATGAAAAAGTTATAAATTAATTTTAGTATTTGGTAAATTTTTTTACAAATCACTTTTGCAAAATAATATCTTCCTAAAGCATATTTTGAAAAGAAATGAAGAAGTATCTTTTAAAATTAAAGAAGTTTGCATTTGAAAAAATTGATTCATTTAATAAAAAGGAGAATTTGATTTGATTTGATTTGTTAAATAAACTGATTCGTTTATTTATTTAGGATCCATTTGTATTTTTTAGGATATTAATTTTATGATTTTTGTTAGGGGTGGGCAAAAAAAGCATGGTTTTAAAAACACCGAACCGAACCGGCGATTTTTTCTAATTTGGATTGGTTTTCATTTTTAAAAAAAACTGAAATATATCATTTGTAAAAAAAAAAACTGAAATGTCAGTTCGGTATTCAATTCACTTAGCTGAACTGAAAAACCGAACCGAAAAACCGAATTAATTTTAAATTTTATTCAAATCGATATGTGTTAAATTTTTTTTTATAGATCCAAATATTGAGTTGAAAAATGCCTAAAGTTGATGTTGATATTGATGAAGATGAGAGAATGTTGTTGGCGTTTGTTTCTAAATTTTATTTTTATTTTGTGTTGTAAGTTGTAATTGTTATTATTTTTATTTGTCTTTACAACATTATGATTATGTTTATGTAGATGGAGTATTGGAGTTTGGTTATGTATTTTGAAATTTTAATATTTCATATTTTGTGAGTACCTTATTAGTAGTTAGTAAGATATTAGTGATAAAATGTGTTTTGAATACTTTATATTTATTGTTAATATTTGTAATGAAATTAGGATGAACTAATTGTTGAAAAAAATTATTACACTCATGAGACCCAATGAGCTAAAAATTTAAAAATTTAAAATAGGCCCAATAGGTCTAGAACCGAAAAAACCAAACAGAACTGAACCGATCTGAAAAGATCCGTTTGAGTTCGGTTCTTATTCGGTTCTTTTTATAAAATAACCGATTTAAATCGGTTCTACTTAATTTCAATCTGAACTGAACCGTGTCCACCCCTAGTTTGTCATTTTATTTTACTTGATTTTTGCTCATCAATTATTATTTTTGTAATCTAATCCATATTCAAATTATTTTGTTATTAATTTTGCATAAAAGAATTAAATGAATTGTAAATAAATCCAAAATTTATTCGATTCATTTAATTGTACATCAAAAAATTAAACGAATATTTGATTAATAAACAAATTGAATTCGAATATAATAAATTTGGATCTAATTCATTTATAATTTGATTTAAGTTCAATTTGCTTATTCTTTTTGCTACCTTGAAGAAACGCATCGGAGTTTATTGAGTCAAACACATGTTTTTGTTTTTGAGGTGTATGGGCCGAACTCAGGGCTTTTGAATGAAAGCTCAGGTTTATGCTTGGCTCAATGTGGGTTCGGCACACTTGAAGCCCGAGCTCGGACCCTCGTAGACCGGGCTAGAAGCCCAGGGAGCTCGGGCCCCGGTAACCCAGGCGGTGAATGAGATTTTTGGTAAAATTTTCAATTTAGTGAGAATTTTCTGAAACTCGATCATCTGGTTGAATTGAAAGGTTTAATGGCAAGGCATCCGTATGATGTTTTCTGATTGAATTTTGTCCAATCATTGATAAAATACACAAAGCGACCAATAATTCGAAACGACGCCGTAAAGAAGTGTTATCCCTGGTAATAGAAAGTTCAACAAAGGGAATCGCTGGTGACAACTCTCACTCAACCGAAAATGTCATGGCTTGCTAGATCCATCGCCAACTCGCTTAAGCTTGACGATGACGACTACGAAGAAGGACACTCACCTATGAGCAACACCACCACTGCTCCAAATCAAGATCGAAATCAAAATCAGTCAACGGCCGACTCTCCACGCGGCGTCAAAGAGGACCTGACGGAGCTCACGAAGTCCTTCTCGCGCCAACTATGGGGCGTCGCCTCCTTCCTAGCTCCTCCCCCGGAGCCGCAAGAACATCAAACTCAAATTCGCGATCAACGCCAGCAGTCCGATGAATCTGACCAGCAACCTCAAATTAGCGATCGACACGATCCGGAAGTCTCTGACGAGGCCTTGATTGAAGGAATCAAAAGCGATTTCGCCGAGATTGGTGGCAAATTCAAGACCGGAATCTCGAAATTGTCGAATAATATTTCTGTTTCGGAGATCACGAAAATGGCATCTAATTTTCTGCAGTTTGGATCGGAGGCTGACCCGATCGATGCTGTTGGTGTTACTGAAGAAGTGTTGATGTTTGCTAGAAACATATCGCTGCATCCTGAGACTTGGATCGATTTTCCTGTTCCCGACGATGACGATTTTGATGGTTTGTTATTTCTCTATCAATGTGATCTTATTATATCGTAATTTTGCTTTTTTGAAAGTATTAGACTATTTCATTCTTTAATGTATTTACGATTTTGCTTGTGATATTAAGGGCTCCAAATGTAACCAATGAAAATGTATTTTCAAGAGCTTTAGGCATTTACTATCCCTTCTAAGGCGTGTTGTCTTTGGATTCCCACTCGTATGTGATCTGTGAAGCTTGAAATTCCTTAAGCACAAATGAAATTCTATTATCATTTTGATAGAAGTCTGGTCAATTATCATGGCCAAATTTGTTTTCCTTTGTTGTTTCTCTTTTACGAGATCTATGCCTGACATTATTACGTTCTGAACTTTTTCTTTCTATGCTCATTTATACTCATATGCCAAGGGCTCAATATTCTAAATGCAAACAGTGCATCAAACAAGAGTTTTGTTGCTTTTGGCACCTGAGAAACTGATTTGTTTTATAAAGAATCCTTTTGGTTGGGTTAGGTACAAGAGCCACTCTATTTTCATTGTGCATGACTTTTTCTTTTCCAAGAAAAGGAGTCATCCTGACATCAGTTGTGTTTAATTTGTTTTTTTCAGATTTTGACATGTCCGATGCTCAGCAAGAACATGCTTTGGCTGTTGAACGTCTTACACCAACATTAGCTGCTCTCAGGATGGAACTTTGCCCAGGGTATATGAGTGAAAGTTGCTTTTGGAAGATCTATTTCGTACTTTTGCGCCCTAGACTCAGTAAAGAGGATGCTGAAATTTTGTCAACTCCCCAAGTAAGTTGTTTTGTTGCTACATAGTTTTGTATTTCTTTCTTTTACAAATCATTCAATATCTGTTGGATCCAGAGATGCTCAACTCATCGGTTTGTTCTGGACTTCCATATTACCTACATTCGATGTCTGAAGGCAGTTTTGAATTCGTATTCCTCTTTTGCTTGAAATGATAGAGTGTTGATGTTTTTGGGAATTCTCTCTCACTTGTGAGATGTTTCTGGAATTGTTCCATGAAAAATTTGTGGTTCATATGGCTTCTACACCAGTTCACTGCTCCTCCCTTCTTTTTCCTTTTCCTTTTCCTTTTCCTTTTATGGGTGGTAAATATTATTAATGATTGTGCTGATATCTTAACAATTTTTAAGCCAAATAAAATTGTAGGCAACTAAAATGTTGTAAAATACATGGTATTGAATTGCAAAGGTACAGTTTTCCTAACAAAATATGTAGAGCCTTTGTGAAAACTTGACATGAATGTCAGCTAACCACATTCTTTCTGTATCTGTTCTGATGTTTTCCATTTTATTTTGAGCTTATGTTGCCGGTCATTTCTAATAGATGACTGTGAATGCCTGTAGATACTGGAGGCCAGAGCAATGTTGGCGCAAGACCTGCAGAACAGAGCTAAGTCAAAGCCTGAACCAGTTAATTCTGAAGTGCCATCTGGTTCCTACAAAACTGATGAAAGTGGTGCGTCCTGTTTGGGTGAAACTGCTGAGTTACCCGAGAAAGATTGCCATACTGTGCCGTGTCCTGTGCAGTCTGAGTCAGTGCAGAAATCTGCCACTGATGGAGACCCTTATATTGTAGCAATTGATTTTGAAACAGACAAGCACCCAGTTCAAAGTACTGAGGTGCAGGTTGTTGACAAGACTGTTGTCAAGGAAGAGACAGTGGACCTGGCCAAACATCAATATTCACTCTCTGGTTCCTCTGTTGGAGTTGAAGAGAAATTTGAGGATGATGGCGATGATTGGTTGAAAGAGGAAAGTTCAGAAACAGTTGGAATGAGTGGTTCCAAAATGCATCTGGAAAATGACGAGGACGTATCATTTAGTGATCTTGAGGAAGAAGACGGGGATGTGCCTATAAGTTATAAGAAAGTGACATCTGGTTCTGATTCTTCAGCAAAAGACTCACGGGACTGGGTTCAACTTAGCAGGAGCTCCTCTAATGCAGTAAAGGATATTAAGTCAGTAGGTGTCAACCCCACTGCTGCTCATCAGGGAAGCCCTCGCAATCCTGAGTCCAAGGAATCCAATGATTGGCTTGATGTTGATGATATTGATGAGATGTGAAAATGCCATACTCGCCTTCTTGGTTGTCTGTATTATCAATTGTTCTTTCGAACTTGTTAAATGTTAATAGCCTGCATATGGTTTCTCCAGTCCAAGTTAGGCTTTGGTTGCTATATGCTTGTACATAAAACTCTTATCAAAATTGAATAATGATATGCAAACGAACTATGCCCTTGTTTTGTTTGTTTTTTCGCATTCTATTATTTGAATTTTATGTGCGAACAATTCAGCACATTGCATGAGATCCCATTTTAATTCGATCCGGCAATTGCATACTGTTATTTTAAAATCGTTGGGAGAGAATTGAAGCACTAGAAACAGGCAATAATATGGCGACTTTGAAGCTGAAATATTAACCGAATAAAAGGGTTATTTATATTCTAAAGATTAATTTAAACATTCTATTACTCTTTACAGTCATGTATTAAATTTAAAATATTAAATTTTATTTTGTGCACTTAGAAATTTAAGAAAAAATCCTTATTTAAATTAATTATTTTTATTACTAAAAACACCAATAAAATAACACAACGTGCCCAAAGAAAATTTTTAAAGATATTTAGCATATATATATATATACTTACAACAATGGCCAAACAAAAATTTTTAAATGCAATTTTAAGATAATTAATTTTCGTTGAATTTAACAAATAAGTTCATTATTGAAATAACTTGCAGTATTGATTTTGCCAAAGGAAAAAAACAACAAAAAGAAAATTCGTGAACATGACACCGAGAAGAAGAAGAAAGAAAAAGAAGTTGAATAGGTTCAAGATCTTTCTTTTTTTTTTCATTTTTTGGGTGAAATAAAAAGGCAAAAATTGTACTTTTAATTTTAAATTATTTATATTTACGGTACTTTTATTCATTTTAGTTTTTTGAAAAATAAAAAACATCACTCAGTTATAGTTAAAATCTTTTAAATTTTGTTTCAAATGTTGAAAATAACTGTTCATTGTTTAAAACAAGAGAATTACATTTAGAATAATAGGTGTGTTATATGAATTTTCATAGCAATTAGGTTATATTAGTTCATAATATATATTCTTAATGGTAATTCATATGATAGGTAGTTTTAATTTTATTAAAATAAGGTTGTTCAGAGTATATACGTATGTCCTGCATTCACAAGAATTTTCAAATGATTCGTGATTCAACGAACTTTCAATAAAACCAGTATATTGTGTATGGGTAATAAAACATGTCATGAACAAGGAATACCATTTCATCGAAGTCTTAAGAGAATGTAGCTTCCGTAGATACAACGCAATTTGAGTTGTTTTCTACAACGAGGCATATTATATGCCCTTTGTAAACACAAAACCACATCCATTCAAGAATCCATATCTTCTTCCATCACAGAAAACCTCTCAGTTTCAAAAACATGATGCATCCAAACAGGTTCCAGCAACACCTTTGCATCAAGCAATTTCTGTCTTTCATCTTCTTGACTTTGTTCTTCAATTTCTTTCTCGATCCGAGGATATATGTCAGGCAGAGAGACCAACATTGCATCAAGACCATTCCACTCCCTATTATCTGCTCCTATTAACTTCACACAAACAAAGTGTACAAGTCCCAGAAACAAACCAAAGTCCTTCCTTTCCAGCCCAACCACTGAGCCAGTCAAGAAAACAACCCCAACTGCATCCAATATACCAGGATTTCCTTTCAGCAATGGTATTATCAGTTCCATAAATTTCTTAAACTCAGGAAATTCCTCTTGTTTAGAAACCCTGCCATTGTCCTCGTCTGAATTAACTTTACTTATTTCATCAAGCTCAGTCCTTGCCAAAATTAAGAGCCACCATGGAAAATGGACTTTGAAGTGATCAGATGCAGTAAAATGCACCCCTCCTGCCCGACTCTGATAAAATATACACCCAGATCCTAGAGCCAGGATCAGATCAAGCAGCCAAGCCTTTGCTACTACAACAAGACGTGCAGCATAACCAGAATCCATGTGCAGTTCAACTGAGCATATTAGGTTGATCAGTTCATTCACAAGGTCAAAAGCTTCTGCGGGGGGTGGAGAAGCTTCACTGCTATCTCTAAGGCACAGATTGATTAACTTGGCAGCATAGCTGAAGGAGCTCTTCAGAGGGATAAAAGTTTCTTTTAAGTCATTGTGGTTGACCAGCAAGCTATCTCTAGATTGTTGCCCTAAGGCAGATATGACATACTGTACATAAGCTGTAGTAAACTTGGCACAACTTCCTTGGATGTGAGAAAGAAAACCCAACGCAGTGGAATCCACTATGAACTTGAGAACTACAGTTAGCATGTTCACCTTCTTTGACGTTATTTTTTGTCCAGTACAGACAGATCCTGCATAAATGTCAAAGAATTATTGCTTTGAGCTATAAGAATGAAAAAGGCTGAGGAACAGAAAATGTGGAACTTTTCTAGCAAGATGATTTGAGCTAATAATTATGGGTGCACAATTGCTCTAAACTGAAGCAGTCAGAGAATTGGAATGTTAATCAGATGATCCCTTTAGCACCAAGGTCCTAAATATGGTAAAACTATAATCTCTTTAGCATCAAAATAGATGGTCTCTCCTGGCTTATCTTTTTAAAAGAATACAGCAAAATTGGTATCCTCAAGTGGACTAATAAGACATTTAAACAAATGCAAAATTATCTTAGGTATCCTCAAGTGGAATAATATGATATTTTAAACAAGTGCAAAATTATCTTTTCTAGATCAAGTAAATTTTGACAAAGTAAGCTACCTCTGTAGCTTAGCCTTCTAGTTGTGAAACAAAAGCATGGTCTCTTGTCAAAGCAAAATAATGATAGTCCACAATATATACTATCAGGAGAACCAATTAAGCCAATAGATATTCTAGAGAAGCATGCACAGATTTAACGCATCTTTATATGACCATTCCAGCGACCCTGAGAATAACATGCTTCTTACTTCTCTATATATGAGTGCCACCAGCGCTTTCAAGAAGTTTACAACACAAACTCTGGTGTAACAGAAAGTGTCGGTCAACCACCAACAGATATGTGTATCAGTCTTCAACGAAAAACCTGTCTAGTGTATCAATACAAATACATGTTATCTAGAAATTTAACTTTAGCCATCTTCGGAAGAAGTGAAATTAAGGATATTTCCTTTCAGCATCAAGTCAATATCAAACCTAGGCATCAACAGCTCTTCTCAGTAGATTACATGAAACAACTTGAGTGCTTACCCATGTAAGCATGCATTTGGATGATCTATGAACTTTTTCTATATCACTTACCATTGTCATTAGAACTGGAGGCTTCCTTCTGAAGTTCTCTGACTTTGTGTCCACGACCTTGACGCATATTGCTTTTGTCATGCTTAGAGCCTGGAGATAATTTGCTAGAGTTTCCAGAATCACCGCCAAGCAACTCATCTGTACAGCTAAGCAGGTGAACCATTGCCTGGTCTATCACTGTCTGCAAAAATGATAAAAAAAAAAAGACAGAAAACTGACAGTTCTTCATATCAGCATTCCTCAAAACCAAACTTAAAGCTGAAGTTTCAGCAAACAAAAGAGTAGTTGCCGTTTCAAAGCAGAGCTTCTTAGAAGGATCAAACCCATGACCTAGTATGAATTTCTACCAGCTTTCAATGCTAATTTTGACTATACTCAAAACTGCAAGTATCAAAATGATTCTGGTTAACATGGAATTGAGAGACCAGCTATAATGATGGCGTCAACTATTTTCTATTTTTGGATTTTAAAAAAGGCAGTAACAACAAGTAGAAAGCAAAGAGAAACATATGACTAAGAATGTTAAAATATTGACCCAGCCTAATCAAGCATCAAGCAGGATTGACACAAGACCAATATTAGCTACCAGTAGCTTGGCCAATGTTGAATTGGTCGTCAGCTTTCTACGAGTCATAACGAGCTAATGACCATAACGTCAACATAAGACCAGGTACTTTGGCATTTTCAAAATTCAATTAGAACTAGGTCCAAAACACAGTCAAGATAATTTGAAAATGGTCCCCAGATAAAAGATATTTCAGAGTAGCATGCAAATTGTTAGCATTTCAAATGGTGCATTTCAAAAAGATATGTTGCTTTGTAGTGATTTTTCCTTGAAGCAGAGCTTCTAAAACTTGGCAAACATTTTTTCTTACAGATATCTAATTAATATAACAAACAAACATGCAATTTCAGTATGAGCAAATCTTTAGAAAAGTAATAAAAGCAATTTCACAAAAGAATCTTCAAAAAATGATGGAGCAAAATGAAAAATAAAACAACTAAAATATTGATTCTACCTTGTATTGCAAAGACTGGAATTCAAGTGAAAAACAGCTAAAAGAATAAAACTTGCCTCTGAACTGGATCTTGTAGATTCAGTCCTATCATCCTTCTTGGAACCAGAACCACTTGGTCTACTTATCCCAATATTTTGAAGTGTCAATTCAAGAGCAAGAGCTGTATAAGCCAAAACAGGATATACATCCATGTAATCGCAATACATGCAATGTAGAATGCTGACCTCAGAAATGACTTTTAAAGCAAGAAACAACAATTCTAGATGTTGAGACCCCAACATGGCCTTCCTGGAGTCCTCAGATGTAAGCAAGTCTTTTACTTGCCAGGCTATTCCCACAGCAATCAAATAATCCTCCTCAAAACTGGATGCCTTTTTTCCACTCGCATATTTCCACTTACCTGAAATTTTCACTGCAGACTTAGGTTTCTTTCTTTTTACAGATGAAACATTGTGCTTGGGTATTTCAGTGCCAAATTTAACATGGCATCGATACACTGCTTTTTGCAAAAGCATGGTTAGAGCTTCAAGCATATCATCAAAGGCACAAGAAGACAGCAATAACTTGTGGGCAGACCTCACTTCAGCTTGCCTCTCCTCATCTTCTGATAAACCCTTGCATTTACTGATTAGCCCCATGCATTGTTCAAGAAGCCCAACCACATTGTCCGGGGAAACTGTGGAAACAATTTCAAATACAGAAGATCGAGCACGCCCAGTAGATGCAGCAGCAAACAAGCTCTTCACTTTATCATTGGCAAACAACTCTTTAAGGGCATTCTTGTAACATTGCTCACGAGCTATGTCCTTGCAAAGGTAGGAAACAGCAGCTAGTAATCCTTCAATCTGATCTTCATCCAGCTTATCATGGGACAAGACCAATCTGATGAATACTGTGACAAGTTCCACAAGAGATTCAAGTGGTGCCCCTTCTGATACAGCAAATTCACAGAACCTTGCACCAGCCACAGGAGACCTTTTCACAAGTGTCACACAACGACTGCATGCCTCTTTGATATTCACTTTCAGAGGAAAGTATGATGGCATTAGTAGTCTTGTGATTTTCTGAGCAACCTGAGATTGATCGTTTGCAAGAGCAGATAGTAATATATCTAATCCCACCACCTGCAGAAAAGTACAAATTCTAAATTTCAAATAACCCACGTAGGAAAGGTCATAAAAAATAGCAACTGGTGATGCACATCAAATTTTCAAAATTTTGATACCATATACCTTATTAAACTGGAAAGTTCGAATATCACGTAGCAGAAGAAGAAGATCTGCCATAGCAAGTCGGACTGAAAGGACGTTATCCTGCATCAGATGCCCCAACCTTGGTAGAAGCACTTTAAGAACTTCATGTGAGAGAGGGTTGCCTAGCAAATAAATGATGCCATTCACTGTGGCAAGTCTAACCTCATTGCATAGATCATGTGAATTGTCATCAAAAATTTTTGTGATTATCTTTGTAATTGTTGCTGAAGGAATAAGTTCCCAAAATAAATGAAGGATTCGGCAACACCCTTCCACTGCAACAACTCTCACATCTGGACAATCATCCGTGAGTAACTTTTCTAACAAAAAGAACTGCTTATCAAATAATGTATCTTTAACCTCTTTTGTGGCATCAGGATCTTCAAGAGGGAACAAGTCCAAAAGTAAATGCAATGCATTTTGACGAACATTTGAATTCGCAGCCTGCAGGAAGAACCAATCAAGCTCATCCATTTTGGTCTATATTTAAATGAAAAATGTTTCTGAGCCACCAGATTCTTTGAGATTTTTAATCCAAAGTAACCTAAGAAGCTTTCAAACAATTACAGGAACAACAAAGAACCTCCAGTTGTAGTAGCTTAACAGTACAAAAGCATTCAAATACCTCTGCGTTACACGTTTTTTGATAGAAAATAGCCTTATTCTTCAATTTGACCACAAGAATAAGACATCAAGGGGCCTCAGTTTCCAAATATTTACATTACTTTGCCACAGGGATAACATGGGATCATTTGCCTAAATCCATGCAGATGTATTCGATGAAAAAGAATGCACAATAGTAAATCTTTTAAGTCACAATGGTGTCATTAATCAACAAAATTGCTGGCTTGTAATAGTGACTTCATCAGCAGTTGTAAACCCTTCCTAATTCCTATATGGAACTTACTTTGACTTAACAACACACAACAGCCAGAGCAGTCATAAACAACTAACTTAGTCAAACAATCTCAGTAAATCAAAGAATAAAAGATGTTAACGTCAAAGAAACAATAAGAAAGACAAACATCACACTATCTTAAGCAAAACAATTCAACAAATACTTTTGTCTTCAAAACCAAATTACTAATGCAAAAACCACAAACCTGAAGTGATCGAAACATCACTGGCTCAGTTAAATTAAAAAGCATCTTCTCAACACCAGGAGTGGTCCTCTGATTTACAAACCCACCCAAAACCCTTCTAATAGAAGCTGCAAATGCCCTAGAACTTGCATGTATAGCCCCCTCAATCAAAACCTGCAAAAAGCCACTTTCAATATCCTCTCTAAAACCCTCTTCAACCCCTTTCCAAGCTCTGTACAAGACATCCCCATACGCCTCCAACATCGACTTTCTCTCAAAAGAAATCTGGGACTTAATCATCGCCAAAACGTCTTTCAACATTGGCTTACTCAATCCAAACAAAAAGGCTAGAAATTTCCTCCCGTCCTCAGTTTTCAAATAAAGTGGTGATATCACACAACGAATTAGCAACAATTTTAAATCCTCAATACTATTATCATCAAAATCAAACAAAGCAAACGCATCACGGAAACTATACACCCTATGGACATCAACTTTCTTCTTCAAAGTCAGAGACCTCGAAACCAAAAAGGGTAAAAACTGTGAAATCAACATTTCTTTACCTCCCAAGTCGTTTTTCCACCAGCTCTCGCATAAACTCGCAATCTCAAAAGATAAAACGGAATCCGACTCAAAAAGAATCAGATTGTTGTGCAGTAGCTGTACAGCTGGCAACAAGTCTGATGACGAAAAGACCTTTCTTGGATGAGCAGTACATAAATAAGCCACGTGAGAAAATATCTGCAAGTCTTCGAGAACTTTCTGTTTCCTTTCAGCGGCATAATTCTCGTTAGCATTGTCAATAGAACTCGAGGATTTTGCGGTTCTGGAATATCTACGGCACCGTTTTGTGGGCGGCGATTTGGCGTGGCCAGGAATTGAATCGTTCTGTAGGGTTTCGATGGCGTTAGAGATCGAATTGCACAGAGAGTGAGGGAGAGAGGTGACTAGATTTGAGGAACTGGTGATTGAATTAATTAGGGTTTTCAGGACTTGTTTCGAGGATTTGAAATTTTGTTTTGTGGCTGATATTAGGAATTCTTCGGCTGACGACTGGAGTGAGGAACGAAGCCGCTTCTCCATATCATACGCTTAAGTCTTAATTTGCTTCGATCACAGAACACTCCTGGGATTTAGAAAGGGGTGCGGGAACTGGGGAGGGAAAACGAACCGTTTGTGTTTTTTAAAAAACTAAAAAATTGACGATAATAGGGTGACGGGTTGTGACGAAAGTTGAGATGACGGGCCAAATATACATGAGGTCAAAGACGTCCGACTTTGGGAAGTTTTTGTATTAACGATAATGATTGGTTTGTCTTCGGAACTTAAAATCCCTTCGGTGTAACTTTGAATAGTTTAAAATTTTCAAATGGGTTTTTTGGCGCTGAATTTCAGCCTTTCGGATATGGCCCAGCCTTTTTCACCCTGATAAATAGCCATTACCCAGCCCAACCAAGTCAGGTGGACCCTCTTTGACAGCGACTTATGTACGTTTACAAATGTCCTTTATGGAATTTAAGTGTATAAAAGTGTTGAGTAAACAGTCATGGTTATAGTTTAAAAATCAAGTTACTTTAATTTTACACTTATTTGATGAAAAATTATTATATATTTATTAATTTTATTTAAATTATTATTTAAATTTTATATTTATTATATATTATTAATTTTTATTCCATAATTATATTTTTTTTGTACAACTTAAAACACACAACACTTTAATATCAAAAAGTGCTAAAGTATAAGAGATAATATTATAATAATGAATAAGTCAAGTAGTTCATTATAATTATTATTTAAAAATCATATTTATTATATACTATTAACTTTATTTCATAATTACAATTTTTTTACAGTATTAGTAGCTTAAAAGATACAATACTTCAATATAAAAAAGGGTCAAAGTATAAGCGACAATATTATGACAAAGTAGTTAGTTATGATCCATTATATTAGATAGCTACTTATTTTATAATTTTACTGTTGCATTTGAGGGCTACATATATACTACATTGGTTTGTAAAATTTTTAATGACATGTTCACAAGTAACACTAATGTACACTCTTTTCAATAACATAAAAATACCTTACAAATTGACTTCCCTCCTAATCTAAAGTGCCGATAATTTTTTTTATCTAAAATCTAAATAAACGTGAATTACTCTGCATTTTAAATAGTCTATCTGAATCTGAATAACATGTTTATTCTTTTAGCTTAATCTCTTAAAATAAGTACTAAATTGTTTGTTGTTTTAACTTTAAAAAAATTAAATATTTATATTTTCAAATTTTAAAATCTAAAAGTATATAGAATATAAATTAGAAAATGATAGATCACTTCCTAACCATAAAGGCCTAAACTCAAAATCACAGTTTAAAGCGTGAATTAAAATCCAATTTAGTAAAAAAAAGGTTTTATACATATACATTATATAATTACATTAGAAAACTTGAGGAAAATACCTCTTATTATTGATAATGGAAAATTTAAGAACTTGATAAATGAAGCAACTCCGTAAAATGAGGAGGAAATTGGCTGGAGAAAAAAAAAAAAACAAAGATGAGTTTATATTAGCTAGATAGATGTGTGTGAAATTTGGGGGTAAGTATAGAAAACAAATAATAAATTATGGATATTTTTGACATAGAATTTAGTTAATTGATTCAGATCTTTTTCATTCAGTAAAAAGCTAAAAAAAAGCTTATTTTATGCAGCCAAAAGTATATGAAAAGTCTCATTAAGTTATAAAAACAAACATCTCTAATTTACTTAATTAATTAAGTCAAGTCACATTAAGTCGTTAATTAAAAAAAAAGCCTCCTAATTTACATTTAATTTCAAAAAATAATAATAACAAAAATATGATATATTGCCATTATAAAACCAAGTGATTAGGATTTTGTTCATTTACTATTGTTATCGTTTTTAGGTTATCTTTTTTTTATTGTGGTTGGACATGAAATATACTATATTAACAAAAGATAAAAAGAAAAAATTACACCAAATTAAGGAGGGTAGAATAAACTTTACCCTGGATTAATGCACTGAATTATTACAATGAAGAACCCTAAATCAAATTATGGTAAAAATATATGTAAGGGTATAAACAAAAGATAGGAAAAAAAAAAAAGGAACAGAGGAATCATCTCAGTTAAGACGGTCCTAAAAATCATGATGAACGTTCCAACACAATTTTGCTTACCTAAACAACAATTATCTTCATTCTGTAGATTGAGCAAGACTAGTCTTCATGTCTTGCCACAATGCACAACCATTTCCGGAGAGACACGTCGCACATGAAATTTCAGGTAAATAAATATAACTCATTATTGAAAGCAACATCAGAGCTAACACCTAATCATCATCTTATCTTCTCTTAAGAATTCTAGCTAGGTTCTTATCAAAAAAAAAAAAAAAAAAAGAATTCTAGCTGGGTTAGGAAATACAAAACCAAGCATGATCTCCTACCTATGCTTTTGCCAGGGACTACCTTATTTGCTAGACAGTTTCAACGCCCATACGCTACTGCTGAAAAAGAGGCAATTCGTGTTCACTAGAAAAATAAACGGTGCCCCATACAAGCACCAAGAATACTTAACTGGAGACCAAACTACAATGTCGTACTATGCCAGACTGGATCTCCTAAGAACCCCATGAAGGCATGTGGAATGGTGGAGCCTCTGACATCAGCTTGCCATGAACAGCATGCCCCTATCCTGCAATTCCACCCCAAAACAAAGGTCTGTAGCTCCATGATAATAGGTTGGGTCCTACAACACCAATCAAAGGCAGCAAAATATCTTCAGCATTCACGTGTATTGGTAAAAACAATGGCATGGGGTGCATTAGGTAGCAACTTTCAGAAAGGTTGTGCCTTCAATTACCACGAGAATGTTAATTTATGACGGCTTAATTCAGATAATAATTGCTTCTAATCAAACGTCCGAACCTCAGATTATCTTAAGTACACTATAATCAGCAGAGTAGGACGCTCCTTGATTTCCAAAAGGATATTTGGGGCTTTATGACCCCCACTTTAACACAGAGCAACAACAACAGTTAAAAGGGAGCTTCCCACTCAGCAAAAGGAGCCTCCAATATTCCAGGCAAATCTAAATCACATTCACCTTTATTTACTTTTCCATGGCCCAAATGCAATACTGATGTATCAAATCAAACAAAAACAATTCTTCATTCCTCATGGCTTTCTGCCTTTCGAAAGACATAGGAAGCATCCCAAACCCCTCATCAAAATGTGGGGTTAAAAGTGATGTATACATTAAATATATATATATATAGATATATGGCATGTCCCAACAATAATAAAAGTAGAATAAAAGCAATACAACAAACTGAAAAAAGAAAGTGGGTGAGATAGCAGCATTCATCAAAGCAAAGTAGCAAACACAACAAAGAAATACTGTTGATAAATAGTCTCAATGGTATTCCTGCACTCTCTCCGCCACTCTTCCCTCTTGATGGCTTTTGGACGTCAGTCAGCTTCCTGCTCCTTGCTGTAGCTAAAGCTATCCTTTTTTATTTATTTACTTTTCCTTTTCTCTATCTTCTTCGTTGTCAATGGCTGAAACTTTTGTTTGGTATTGGAAAATAAAAACCCCGGTTATAAACTCCAAATCATACCAGAAGATGGTAGATAACACTCAAAGTACCTATAATTAATCTAACAGCAAGAATCAATTTCCAGCAAAAAAAGGCCTATATCCAATCAATAAACCGAAATATCAAATTCCCCCAACTATGGACCACAAAATTTCTTTGGTAGACAATTCCGAGCATAACCATTGAATGTGAGTCTTCTTTTAGTGCCAGCTCCGGAGGTGATAGTAGAATTCTTTAAAACATCAATTGAGCTAGTTGATGATAAGCTGTGGGAAATCACCGAATTGGGCGTGTTTAGTTTTCCCATCTCAATCCCCTGCATTAGACTGTAACAAGAATATATATGTTCCTGTAGAAGTGCAATAAACTATTAAAATTATAACACATACAGTATCCTAACTTGCTCTATTATGTAACTGAAATAAGAATGTGTCTCCTACAGAACTTGGGTTAGACGCATTGATTTATTGAAATAAGGAAGCTCACAATTTCTGGAGAACCACACAATGGGAATACATTCATCTTGAGCTCGATGGTTTCTCTTGTCAATTGACCATCAGATGCAGCTAAAACTGCAGCTGCCGCAATGGCAGATGGTCGATGATTCATCAAATTAATCACTGTACCAAAAGATTAAACTGTATAAATACAAGCACAAAACAATCGTTAATCTATTAATAATTAGTCATTATTAATGCAGTTACCTTTTGTTATAGTCATAATAAGTTCCACGGCTCTAGAGACTAATTCTTTTGGTCTACATTCACCGCATAATTTAATCATGAAGTAATGCAGAAAAGCAAAAGGAGTGATTGAACCCATTTTCCAGTCCAATGTACTCAATACTAATAGCTCCATTCTCTGAATCACCTTGTTCTCAAAATCAAAATCGTCCACTTGAAATTCTGATAAAGCTGGCACTTGGCATTCCTCCATCTTGGCTGCCAATGATAAACATGCCACTGATAGCAATCGAATGGCCCACAATTTCCCATCCTATATCAAAATCAGTAATGTCCAAAATCATTATAACATACTCAAGAAAGCAAACGTTTTAAACAATCATGTACAAAATACAGAGGTGCTTACATCAATGGATCGCTTTGAAAGAAACCGGTCAAGGAAATCCACAGAAAGATAAGCTGTGCGGAACTGGAACCCAAACATAGCCCTTTTCTGGATTAAAAAAACCCAATAACTCAAACTCGAAATACAAAAAGAAGAAATCACACGCAATAAGGAATAAAAAGGAGAGCTTTGAAAGAGAAACAAACGTTGAATATCCATTCAATGGCATCCAAGCGAGCACATTTGAGCCAGCTCTGGGTTCTAGTAGAACAATCATGAGAAAAGCCATAACCTTTGGATCCAAAATCAGTCTCTTTTTCAACCAACTTTTCTATGAACTCTTCATCCCCATTTCCCAAAACAAAACAACATGG
Source organism: Citrus x clementina (assembly GCF_000493195.1). NCBI lineage: Eukaryota > Viridiplantae > Streptophyta > Magnoliopsida > Sapindales > Rutaceae > Citrus > Citrus x clementina. Next base: position 4,103,526 of record NW_006262075.1, on the reverse strand, counting down.
GTCACAATAATAGCTCCCGTCACAGCTTTTCTCATCTCCAGATTCTTGACTCAAACAAGATTCATCTTCTTGACACATAAGACTAGACACAGAAAATGAACCATCATCAGAGTCTCCCATTGTTGTTTTCTACTTCTCGTGAATTTTTTTTTTCTTTTTTTTAAGGAAAAACTGAACAATCAAACAACAAAACAAGACATGGGTATTTTATTCTAAGGACGTAACTGCTAAAGACACGTTGCTAAAATTAAGGATGAAATCGAGAGAGAGTTAAAGAATGAGTAAAAGAGTGGGTGACTGGGTGTGTGGTGAGAGTGATAAAAGCAAAGCAGCAGCGCTTTTGGTGCCGCCAAAATAAGCGGATGAGATATAGTCATATAGAGAGGCGTTATTTAGCGGTTTTAAGCTGCGAAGAAAATAACATTTTGGTACGTAATTATACAAGAAATGTCCCCAAATTTCCCCATTTAAAATTACAATGGCTTCTATATTTATTGTATGCGTATTATATATATAGAATATTGGTGAATTCCTTAAATCACGACAGCTGTTGGGATACTATTACTTTAGGCATTTAGTGTTTTTATTTATTTACTTGAGGCATCATTGAGAGGTATTCTATTACCCAACTATTAACACTATGCTGCAACATATGCAAAATCTTTTTCTTTTTGTAATGTTTGTGAATGAGGATTTATATGTATTTTCTTGTTTCTCAAATCAAGATCATGTTTTGTTGCAATCACATCCAAATCAATTTTAGTGAATGCGGGACTAGTCTTAGAAGTTAAAGCAGTCGATTTTGAGATATTACTTCCCCTACAAGGGACCTAACAGAGACTAAGCTACCTTACTAGAGTTGCGTCTTTTTTCTTTCCCCCTCTGATGTATATCTTTATTTTGTTTATTAATAAATCCAAATTTCTGATTATTTGCAACTCAGTAGTACTCTTTTTTTTTTTTTTTTTTTTTCCTTTCGGGGGGGACTTCAAGGTAAATGACTGTTTGGAGTAGCAGAAAAACAAACCATTTTTGTTCTGAAAATTCACTTGTAAGAGGATATAGCAAAAACATTTTCCAATACGGAGAGGCAGATGTTTTCCTAATTGTCTTGCCCCTTAGTTGTCAGTTGTTTCACAAAAAATTATTCTCGAATTCATCTTGGGGCACTAGCCCTCGTAGGTGTTTGACTGTTTGATAAGAATGCTTACTTGTCTCTCATTTTCTATCCTGTGTCAAACGGAAACCTCGGATGTGTATCTTTATAAGCCATTGCGATTCTACCCCGAGATGTTTCTAACTTATTAGACAGTTGGATTTGCTTCAATTACATTCAATTAGTTAATTCAATTTTGTATTGAAGGGTCACATGGATATATATATATATATATATTCCGAAAACTGGCTGCAATGAAATGCCATCTCAGTTAGGCATGAATGGTCAGAAAAGGAATACTGCCTCTTTCAGTCTAGGGTCTCATTCACCAAATTCCAAAATATATATAAGGTGAATCCGACACGTGCGTGAATGATGCGCTTACAATATTTTTCTCCTCTTGTTTTTTCAGAAATATTTTATATGTACAGGGATGTTGTCCTGCTTATCAGCTAAGATAGCATGGCTTAGTATTATTCTGAAATAAAACAATAAAAAGAAGATTAGTGCAAGTAAATAACAATGATTGTGGGGACTGTAAAAGCATCGACCCACAACTTTGAAATAGAGGAAGAAAAGTGAGATGAAAAATGTAAAAATTGATGATGAATTGATAGCAAACGTGATTATAATTGCAGGGAGGAGCGTCTTCACGTGTGAAAAGGCTGGACCACTGCAGTCTGGCTTCATCGAACGAGCAGCACGCAGACGCTCCTCTTCTATCCCCCCCAAACCCAAAGTTGCCTTTGCCTTTCCCCTTTCCCTTTCCCTTTGCCTTTGCCACCCCCACACGTCATTATATTTTTTATATTTATAATATTACATATTGTCTATGACGTGCTGCTATAAATTAATCATACAAATAAGTTAATAAATGAGTATGTGCTACACACTACAGTGTACAGCTTGCAAGGTGTTATTTATGAATGTGTGCTTAGGTCTTGGTGCATTTGACTGAAAATTTTGCAACCCCGAGATGGTCAGCCTCTGGCTTTGACTGTTTATTGTGTTTCTGTTGTGGTGCTTGCATTTGCAGAATAAGCCGGGCAAGATCATGCTTCTATCACCCATCAGAATCAGACTAAAATCTACATATATCAATCGCCATTGGCTTTTTGTTTAATCAGATTTCTTGTTTGTTCTTTTCTCCCTGTTTGTTGCTCTGCAAATACCAACCATTCTTGTTGTTTTCTAACTCTGCACCTGCACCTGCGCCCGTAGAATTACTATCTGGAGCACAGCTCCAGTGGATAAAATTACTCGTCACTACCACTGGTACCAAATCTGATATTTTCATTATGAATTTTCCACAATAAGAGCTTATAATGAATAATTTTTTTTATCACAACATATTAAGTTAAATCACTGAGAGTCATTTCGAAATGCCATAGCGTAACTAAAAAGCTCGATGTGAATCTTAATCATTAATCATATATTCAAGTTGGTTGGTAATGACATTGACAAACATGGCCACACGGGTAGGTGTTATGTTGCTCTGCTCAGGAGTTTGTTTCATTATGTGAAACATGCCAATTTCAGGTAGTAAATATGGAGTTTACAGATAGCCTACTAGTGGGAACAAATGGCGCCAGCACGTTTTACTTGGACCTAGTTGTTTTGGGTTAAGCTGATGGGCCTACATGGTTAGGGCTGAGATTGGCTCACTTTTTATGATATTGTTGAGAATGTCAAATAAAACGGCATTAAATATAAATTATCAAAGACACAATCCGTACTGAACGATATCAACATAGTTGGTGAAAATCTGTTTGTAATACGCATTGAGAATGTTTGAAAAATTGTAACCTCTGCGTCTATAAATATGCTCAATGTACAACGTTTTATTTAAGAAATAAAAAACTTATTTCTTCATATATGTGTTTGTGTGTGTGTACGTACATAAAGGTATAAACACACGAAAACACACTAATTCACAAACCAATGTCAATTGTGGAGATAGAAAAAATATACAGTAAGAGTATATAGAAGCAGAATTATTAAGCAATTTATTTTTCTATGATGTAAAAATAATTAAATACTGCGGACATTAAAAAAAGTTCAGAAACATTAAAGGAAAACAAAACTGCAAGATCACGCAACACACTACGATTAATTAGTCTCCATTGTCCATTGCATGGAAATGCTCCATTCCCCATGTTCCTCTGCACACAGATTCAAAAATCACCGCACAATACAGACATCGTCTGACTCAATTCAACGAAATATTTGTATTATGATCTGAAGATAACATAAAAGCTTGCATACTCAGAGAAGGTTTCCGCTACCTGGTATATGGAGCGCTGCTTCCTCAATTCCTGTCTTGCTGGCATCAGAGCTTGGAGACTTGAACATCCTCTGCATTAGAAAATTAGAGAGAATTGAGCGCAGTGTAGAAGCATTACCACCTGTTTGAATGATCCAGTTCAATCGAAACTAAAACATAATTCCTAACTCAATCTCTTATTGGAATAACCATAGGTACCCCCGAAAATGGAAGACAGTGCCGGTTAGCTTTCTATCTGAAATTTCCTTCTTTTCTCACTCTGATGTCATCTCAAGCACATCGTGAAAAAGCTTATTTTTCTACCCAACGAAGATAGCAACTAAAATGCCTAAGAATTAGCTATTAAAAGGATTTAAAAAAAAGAAAAAAAAAGAAAAACAATTGGCTCAATCCAATTGTTTTGCCAAATGATAGTGCATTGAGAGCTTGTTTGGATACTTTTGCGATTTTAAAAAATGATTAAAATGATTTTCAAACGTAAAAGTTAATTTTGGTGTTTGATAAAAAAATTTAGAAATCACTTTTGGTAAAATCACCTCATTTTACAGTAGATTTTGAAAAGTAGAGAATGAGTAGTTTTTTAAAATCTAATTTTAGAAATTACTTTTATATTTAATACAATTCTATATATATCCTTATATATATTATAAAAATATAAAAATTATCCTTATTAATTAGAAAATGAAATCATTAACTTTAAACAAATTATTATTATTATTATTATTACTACTACTACTACTACTACTACTACTACTACTACTACTACTACTACTACTACTACTACTACTTATATTGAGATAACAAAATAAAAAATAATTAACAATATAAAATATTTATTTTAGTATCAATTATTATATGTACAAAGTAAACAATATTTTATAGTACAATCATTTATATTCTTACAGCAAATTAATAGTAAGATCATACGATTATTTTTAAAACTTATAACTCTTTTAAAAATAAAATTTTCCTAAACATTTTAACTGATTCCTTCAAGACTGATTATTTTTACAATATAACTAATAATTATTATTTTAAAAGTTAATGTATTACCAAATTGACCCTAAGTGGTGGTAGGCCCGCCCAATAAAAATCCCCCCCCCCCCTCTCTATGCATTTGTGCCAGAGTATGTGTGTGTTATCAATAATAAAACATGTGTGCATCACTAACAGATAGAAAAATACAATCTCTAATGTATTTTTTATATTTTAATAGTATGTTAAATTGAGAATATCTTTATTACAGAAATATATATATAAACATACTTATATAAAGTTGTTTATGAAACAATGAAAAAGACAATTTATAATGCTATAATCCATTTAGAATTTTAATAAAATATGGGATTCTCGAACTTGAGAATCGAAATTTTTTCAATCTAGGATAAAATTCTGGAATGAGTTTGCATTGTTATAAATAGATTTTTATAACTTCCTAAGTTGTAAAACAATGAAAAAACAGTTTACAATTTTAAGGTTAACTCTACTTGGAATTGACATATGCCTTTGCCGCCCATATAATTATTGCGGGCAATAATTTTCAAGTAAACATTTGATTCACGTTGGGTTAGGTGGTTTGCGCCAACTGCCAAAGTTCAAAATTGTAGCAAATGGATGCCAGACTGGCGATGAATCGACCTTTTTTGTAGCAATGTATAATATTAAATTTATAGTGTGATAAATTACTTTGAACGTATTGTTTGTACATCGATTTAAATCATATCTAATATCCAAGATTTTTTTTTTGAATGAGAACTTTTGCTTATGATATTTACAATTATATATTTATTGAGATCAATTCAGATATGGCACCGCTGAAATTTTTAACCTTCTCAAATATTCGAGAGACGTCAACTCCCATCATGAGAGAAATACTGCCTTCAGTCAAGTTCTAAGACTCCGAAAAAAGAAATTTAAATTAAATATTTACAATGCGTCTGCTGAGGATCAAACTACTTTCCTCACATTCGTGAGGGAGTGGCTCTAGTTAGACTTGGCAAAATCCGGGTCCGGTCCGGGTTTTGGTGTTGCCCGGGACCGGACCGGATGAGAGAAATGCAAGCCCGGACCCGGGTTAAAACCCGGTTTTTCCGGGTGCGGTCCGGGCTTGAGCCCGGCACCTTCCGGGTCCGGGTTTTGATCCGGGTTTTTAAAACCCGCATGTGATAATTTCAATTTTTTTTCAATTTTTTTCTTTAATTTTTTTTTTCATTTCTCTAACAATGCAAATTTTAAAAAAGAAAATAATCAAATAAACTCATTCAATCTCAAACTTTAAAAAAGAAAATAGTCAAATACAAATATATAACACATTAACAATGCAAATTTTGCACAAATGATAAATAAAAATTATTTCAATCTACTTTCTAATACCTAAATTCATCTAATTTCTAACTTAAACTCATTCAATCTATATATAAAATAAATAAATTAAATTCAACAACACAATAAATTTAAATAACATCTAACATATCATAAATTCATAATTATATATTTATATATAATATATTTATTTTTTAAATTTATTAAAAAACCGGGTCCGGTCCGGGTTCCGGGTTTTTTGTGTTGAACCCGGACCGGGGCCCGGAAATGTCCGGGTTTGAGAATTTCAAACCCGGATCCGGTTTTTATATGCATGCGGTCCGGGTTTTGCCCGGACCGGATTGGCCGGGTCCGGGCCGGGTCCGGTCCGGGCGGGCTTTTTTGACACCCCTAGCTCTAGTGGTTATCCAAATTTTCTTTTAAAAAATAGGTTTGCGGTAATTTTATTTGTAATTTTAAAGGCAGCAACCATGATAGAGTTGCTCGACCATAGAACAATGCTTATTGACCATAGATCAAAGTGAAAAATAATAAAAAAAATAAATTGTACATATAATCGTGTGGTTATCATTTAATAAGTTTGTTTTATGGTGGAACAACTCCATCGTAGCCGATCATGTGATAAGTGGTGATAAGAATTTGCACGGGATGCCAGACAGTAATTAGCTGGAAAAACACAGTCGTGATCGGCTGCTGAAACTACAAAACAAAACAAAACAAACAAACAAAAAAGTCAGCAACTCAGCAATCATTTCGTGTCGCGCTCTTGAAAATATCTTAATATCCAAACGGGCGAGGATCTCGTCTCGCCCATGACATAGATAGATAGAGACCGTTAGGATCGTTTGGGACGTTGAAGTTTTAGATGAAATAGCGGGAAACCGAGTGACGGCACGTAACTTTCTTTCTTTTTTTTGACAGATAAAATTACCAAATGAGAATCACAACAATTATCGAATTTATTAACGGTTCTAATGTGGCCATGACTCAGCATTGAGAACCGATTTTTTTGGGAGCCGAAACCAATGTCGAATGGCAAATAAATAATCAATAAAGCTGTAATGAATTTGCATAAGTTGTCCTTTTGTGTACCTCAACTAAACGAGCGACACCGACATCATTTGTGCCTATCAAGACCCCAACTCTCTCTATGTATATATATATGTCAGCTGCTGATGATAGATGCTTCTCATTGGCTCAAATTTTTTATTTCATTTGTCAGCGAAGCCGTTATTTTTGAGCCGGGGATTCTAATTTCTAAGGGAAGGAAGTGAAACTAGCCCAGCTTCAATTCCAAAGGGGCTGCTGCGCATTAACGTGAATCTTGTTTGTTTGTTTGTTTTTCCCCCTTGAAGATCAATATAACAGAGGTAGGTGCTTCTGGGTGTGTATCATTTCCTTTTGAATCTAATGATTTGGGTTGGATTCTGATTATACAACCATGATTTCCCATGCATATTATGATTTTTATCGATCTTTGATTGGAAAGTTTGCTGGAAATTATTATATACGTAAATGCAATCCTTTATTGAATCTACGGTCCTGAACATGACAAATTTGTTCTATCGTTGTTATTAGAATCCTGACAATAGAACAAGAAACCATGCTTCTGAAAATGATGATTATGGGATGTTTTAGATGCCCTTCGAGGGGCTTCATTTGTTTCTTTCTCGACTTGCATCAAGAAAAATAGTCTGTATTGGGTTAACACTGACAGATGTTAATGTTTAAGGAAGACAGCCATATCTTGAACACTTGGTTTTGTAATTTCATTGATTTTTAAAGATTTAAGCCATTTCTGTTCAAAAATTACTTTGGTAACTTCTGTCTCACATGCTCTATGTGTACAGAGAAATTTGAGGCGTGGTCGGTCATAGCCTCGGGCACCGATATCAATTATGGTCAGATCTGAAGAACGGGCCATTATTGATTTATCAAGTTGGGAACGAATTATTAGGTTGTTGATCGTTACAATCTGATGATTCAAAAATATTGTTGCCTGACTGTTCTGAATGCTTTGGATCTATCGTACACGTATCTCTGCCACATTCATCCTCTTCGAAATGAGGAGAGTTTTGTATTATGCAAATTATCATCTGCAGAGGATACATAATTAATTTACTGAGCATAAAACAAATTCCAAGCAAAACTTAAAAGCATTCTTCTCTTTGTTGTCTCTTTAACATGATATTATAATTTAAAAATGATTGTTTGGTTCTTTCTCAAAGCTTAATCTTTTGCGACGAATAGTTCCTTAACATAGGATCAGAATCAGGTTGATCAAAAGATCCAATGTATAAATCTTCCATTCTGTTAAATTATTACTCAGAACTTGAATTTGGATATTTATGTGATGGGGTGTGCTGACTGATTAAAAAGACAACTTAATATAACCATGGATGCGATCAAAAATAATAATTATATAAAAAAAAAAATTAACCGGGGATGTAAGAGGCTTGTAATGTGTTGATTAACTTTGTTTGAACGTATAAGCTACAGAACTCTTTACAGTTCTTATGCGCTGATATTGAGCCAAAAACTGATAGATTTTCATTGTGCTTTAAATTTTTCAGAAAAGGATCTTAAAAACTTTATATGAAGATGGATGATGCTTACGAGGGGAGCCTTTCCAAGAGCGTTGCTCCAGCGGCACCTCCATTACCTGGTCCAGCAACCAGTTATCATCAAAAGGGGCTCGTGATGAATGGATTGCCTTTAAGAGGGTACAGCAGTGTATCCACTGCAGCAAAGGATTTGTGGGAGCGCCTCTTCGATTCGGGCTATAAAGCCGACGTAGCCATTTATACTGATTACAATGGCATCATCTATGCACATGCTAATGTTCTTGTAAGTCTTGTCATTCCATCTTTGTTAAATGAGAGTAAAATTACAGTGAATCTAATCACACAACTAAGTGTTAGAATTCCTTTCCTTCTATAGGAATTAAATATAGACTTGCTTGTTATCCGAACTGCAGGCCAATGATCTAAATAGCCAAAACTCTTCCTTTTTGTCGATGCCGTTTAAACCTTACAAACAAACGCAACAACAGTACAAAGCTTATGATATAGATGTAACTAACAAGATGTTTGCTTCACTTCTGGGATTGGGTTGTTAAACAGTCAGTGATCTGACAGACACAAAATCAATTTGTTAGCATCTAGGTAATACCTTAAACACCTTAGTTTATTCATAATGTTAATTTTGTGATTTTTGCCAACAGGGTATGGCTTCTCCTGTGATGAAAGGGATGTTGAATCAATCAAAAGGTCATGGGCGGTGGCGATCTCTCTCCATCCATGGAGTCCCACAGGATGCAGTTCGAGTTTTCATAAGATTCTTGTACTCATCCTGGTAATTAAAGCACACTTTTGCTGAACTAATAGGGTTAATATATTAAACTCACGCGATACCAGAAAGACGTTTGCAACCATGTAGAGGTCGCCTGTTTTTGGTAGAGTTACCTATGTGAAGATAACCTCCAGATAGCTATGCTGTTGTTTCTGTTATGTTGTGAAAATTGCTCTACCATTGTGCTGATCGTTATTGGTATTTCATTTGTAGTTCTGAGAAAGCAGATATGGAGGATTATGTGTTGCATCTGTTGGTTCTATCTCACGTGTTTGTGGTTCCCCAGCTAAAGCGGGAGTGTGAGCGGCAGCTAGAGCATGGTTTGCTGTCAACGGAGAATGTAGTTGACATCTTCCAGCTGGCATTGTTGTGTGATGCCCCTCGGCTTAGCCTCGTTTGCCATCGCATGATCCTCAAGAACTTTAAGGTTGTTTCTGATTCTGAAGGATGGAAAGCCATGATGCAGAGCCACCCGGTGCTTGAAAAAGAACTTGTGGAATCTGTGCTAGATGAAGATCATGTAAGCATTTTCTCTTCTTTTTCGATATCAGAAACAGCTTGTTATGTTAATCCCTCTCCCACTGATCTGAATATGTATATATTTTCAGAAGCAAAAGGAGAGGATTAGAAAGCTAAAGGAGAGAAAGATCTATTTGCAACTTTATGAGGCCATGGAAGCTCTTGTTCATATATGTAGAGATGGTTGCAAAACAATTGGTCCACATGATAAAGATTTCAAAGAGGACCAGGCACCTTGCAATTATACGGCTTGTAAGGGACTGGAATTGCTTGTCCGCCATTTTGCTGGTTGCCGGCTAAGAATCCCCGGTAAATGCAGCCACTGCAAGAGAATGTGGCAGCTGTTGGAATTACACTCTAGACTCTGTGATGATTCAGATGTTTGCAGGGTTCCTCTTTGCAGGTGAGCTTCCAAAATGATGGAAATACATCACGTGATTATCTATATGTGACGCTGCTTGAAACTTTCAACTAATATGCGGAAACTTTCGTTACAGGAATTTCAAGGAGAGGATTAAGAAGCAAAGCAAAAAGGATGAAATAAAGTGGAAGAAGCTTGTGGAAAAGATGTTAAGAACAAAGAGAATCGGAGGAACCAATTTTTTTTCTGAGGAACTGGCTAGCCCTTCATGATTCACTGCTAATAGTCCTGTATTTAGGTTTCAAATTGTAAATTAATTGCTGTTATTGCAGACTTAATTCTAGAATTATGTAATCAGAAGGTTGCGAATGTATTTCTCGCTCTTTCTATGTATGTCAATATGAAAATCACAGTATCACTTCCACCCTCAGACCTTCTTTCTCTCTTTTTTTTTTCTTGGATCTCTGAGAACAATGAAAATGAAATTTGATAGTTCATGAACATCACAGTGTTGATTCAATTGGTTTGAACTAAAGCTTCTTGTATGTACGTTGAGTGTTAAATAGTATCAAATTAAATGTGCTTCCGTTATTGTTGACGGTTTAGAGAAACAAAATCGAAATGCGTCGACAGCAGGGTTCGAACCTGCGCGGGCGAAGCCCAACAGATTTCAAGTCTGTCTCCTTAACCACTCGGACATATCGACAATTATTGAAATTATTAATTGTATTTTGAATAAATTGATGGAGATTGTTACTAAAGCTTCTTACATTATCACATAAGATACATGATTCTTTTACAGCCGTTGAATAAAAATTCAATAGTTGTAAAAATTTAAAATTATATATCATTTTATTTCCACAACCGTTGAATAAAAATCCAACGGTTGTGGAAGAATCATATATGTTACATGATGATATAATATAACTAAAACTTTAATTGATTTGAACTTTTTCCTGATTATAAAGACATGAATTGATGTGATATAACTCATATAAGTTACCATGTGAAGTAACCGGAAATGTGAGTAATGGGATCAACGGGGCCACAAAAGGTTATAATAATGTTTATTGAGGACATGGTCTGGTGTGTCCTTTTGGTTCTTTTAGAAATATTCTCAAATAATCGAAACTCATTTTCTTTATATTTTTACAGTGTTTTAAAGTACACAAAAAGTATTTTAGGATTTGAAAGTAATTTTTGGAGAGGTAATTACATCGGTCAACATGCTTTTAGTCTTTGAGAATACTGAAACGTTGTCGTTTTTCCATACTTTGGCATTAGAACACTAATGCTGGCGCCTAGCGGCTCGCCTACTGTTCGTATAAATTAAAAGCCCATCTGCTTGCCTATTGTTACGTTCGACAAAAGGTTTTGGCAATCAGAAATGAAAATGAAAATAATTCGAAGTAGACTGGGTAGCTATCCTTCTCAAGTATATATATTTTAAAATTACTTCAATTTACTTTTTCTGTCATCCTTAATTGATTGATAGCTCATGCATTTTATTCTAATAGAAGCTTACCACTATTACCATTTAAAGGTCCTAAAAAATTGAAGCACTTGTGGGAAAATGAAATGAAATCTCCCATGAAAATGTTATTTGAAAAGGTTTTGGCCATCAATGTAATGCATTGAGTTATTTTGGTGTTCATCTCTATTTCTGGGAGTGTGTAAACTTAAAAAAAAAAAAAAAAAAACTTGGACAACATGTTTAAAAATCATGACATTTATTGTTATATAATATACACCCACCAAAAATCTGAAACCAAAATCCTAGGAAATGCTAGAAATAAAAGGACTGATATTATTATTGATAACAATAAAATAAATGCCGACCACGGCCTTAATCTTAATAGGTAACATCAGAATAACATTTTGATCTCTAAATGAAGAAACCTACCTTCATATGTAATTATGTGTTGGAAGTGAACAAAAAGCATTCTGTTTGTTCTTTTCCTTTTAAAACATTACACCGACGCCATCTTCACAAAGCTATGCAACATGCGGTCTAGTATGAATGAAGATGCCCCTTAACGCCCTACCGTTTGGCAAAACTTTCCCACAATTTGTTCTCCTTATTATTGTATGATGTATGTGGCCTCTGGAGACTGCTAGTCTGTGTCTTTCCATACGAAATGTACCTCTCCTTCCAGAAGAAATCGTAGTTTTGAACTAATTATAACCTCTCTGTGTTTTGGGATCTTGATAATGAGAAATTCCTTAAAAATTACTTTCACTTCTCCGTCACCCAGCTCCTTATCATGCTTTGGACTCCACCAAAAAAACAAGAAGAAGAAGAAGAAGAAGAAGAAGGTTTATATATCGAGCAGCTACTTGAATTTAAAACAATGAGGAAGTGGTCAACTAGTTCTCTTGTTCTCACACAATTTCATGGAGAAGAGCTGTCCTCATCCGAACTGGTATCTTGTCTCACATTATACCTGTTGAGCACCGGTAACGAAGCAGTTGCTGATATCCGGAAGGATCTAGCTGAACCCACCATTGTTCGATCCTGCATCTTTCCAACTTCTTTACAGACATGATCCAATATAGCAAGGAAATCTCTAACAATCATGAATATTCTGAAAGGATGTGCTTCCTCCTTTGCTGCATTCCCATGAAAATATTCAGTAACCTCTTTCACAAGTGACAAAGCCATTCTTTCATCAGCCTTGATCCTTGCAATTTCCTCTTCAGCTTCTTCCAGAAACATTTTCATTGAGTGGAAGAACTTCCCCTGCATGTCTGGCTTCTCATATTGCAAAACCAATCTGACTTTCTCAAGCCCCATTTCAAGCTTCATCACATAGCTGCTTAATACATCTGAGTCCATTCCAGCTGCTTTTTTGACATTGCTGAGGTCTCTACTCAGCCCGGACACAACCTCCAATCCTTGCTTCTTGAACTCATCCTCCCTCATAGAGTTCTTGCTTTCAACATTCTCTTCTGTAGATTTGGTATCTGCACCCTCAGCTCTAATAATTTCCTGGACCACAAAGTGGAGCAATGTTGTCTTCCCATCCGTTCCCTTTATATCTACTAGTTTTAAGAGTGTATCAAGTTTAAAAGCTTTAGCGTCTCCGCGATTAGTACCAACATTCATCCTGTTTCCTGTCTTGAGAACAGCTTCAAGGAGTTTGAGAAATAATCTGCTGTTCTTCAATTCTTCACTTGCTGCCTAACAAGTACAAAGATTATACGTTTAAATTTCTAGAAGTCAGAACTGGCAACTGGTAGAGATCAAATAGGACATTAAACTTATCAATTCATAATTTCATCCAAAATACCTCTAGAGTTTGATATGACTTTCTCAGATATTTTACTTCAGCATCAAAGTTGGCTCTGTACAGCATTGCCTCAACTCTTTTAAAGGCAAATGGAATATCAAGAACTGCCTTGAGAAATCTTTCTGCAGATCCTAGTTTCAAGATGTCACCTTTGTACTCTCGAAGTTTTATTTCTTCCTCCTTGGTTGGAGCCATCTTCACTAGTGTTTCCAAAAGCTCTGCACCTAAGCTTTCAGGGTTACCTGTTCCACCAAAAGCCATATGTTATATGAGAAACTAGAAACGAAGGATGTAACTAAAGACCGTAATAAACATTTAAAGAAATTGTATTTTCTTCTATATGTTACATTTGCTTAATGTTTGTGCCACTGTTATGAGGGCAGAGACTACTACTGCGAGCTTCTCTAAGTTTTCCCAGGTTATTTTGACAAGTAGAAGAGCACTGGAGCTTAAGATAATTGGCTGGAGTAATGGAGCATAGAAAATTTAGGTGTATGAATGTTTTGAAATTTGGATGCTGTAAGAAAGGGAGAGGAAATATTTGCAAGTGAAAAAAGTAAAAAGAACAAACAAAATCTCGTCATGCTTTGTTTGGGGATAAAGAAGAATCAGTGTAGTATTGTCAGTATAATGATTCAGACTTGAGTACCAGTTGACCTTCTCTTTCTTGGTGAAATAGATGGCTCATTCAAATTCTTCAATAAGGAACAAAAAACTAGAAAGAAATTTCAGTTATCATATCCAGGAGAAAGGAAGTAGACAATGGCGAAATTTTATGTAGGAACTAGGAAGAGTTGCTAACTTATAAACACGAGATGAATGGTAAAGTATCTGTGAATAATGCTTCTGATTTCAAAGTAAATAAATGCAAATATGAGTTGGCAATGGGATATCAATCTTTTAATTTGACATTGTCAATGCTTGGCAAGTTGTTATAGAGGATGTTTAAACCTTTTGATTATCTTCCCTTGTGATTTAAGTATCTTTGTCAATTAAAAAAAGAAAAAGAAAAAAAAAAGTATTGTTGTGAACTGAGTGTCCTTTCTTGTTTTTATTAATGAAAAGCTACACAGTTATGCCGGTATCATTATTTATCTAAAACTTTCATATAATTACTAAGAAGGGTAATGGCAATGACTTCTGAATTAAGCAATTGGTAATGACAATGACTTCTGAATTAAGCATTTAACTCCTATTTATATTTTTAGAATTTCTTGACATCACTTTTTCTGTTCTGAACTAAGAGTTTGGAGATGCAATGCTTGGTACTTTTTTATTCCAATTATGTGCTACCATAGACCTATTTGCACCCGACAGTTTTCAATGAACTAACAATTTATGCTCAATCAAATTTTCTGGCACCGATCAACTGTCAAGAAAGGCTGCTGGAAAGTGAATATGCTATAATAAGTATAGTTGTTAAATTAACCCCAATCACATTGGCACTGCCTATTGCCAAGCAAGCCATGGAGCCTGAGAAATGATGATAGATCGAAAATAGCAACATTACTTAGATCGAAAATAGCAACATTACTTACCATCTAGAAGAGCTTCAGACACCTCATCTCGCGTTACATTCAATGCTCTTAACAAAATAGCTATGTTCTGTGATTTCTTTGGGTCCAATACCCTGTTTTCCAGTTCAACAGGGGGGAGAACTGATTTTCTTGTAGTAGGTTCTTTTGGAACTGAATTCACTGAATTGCAGCCGAAAAGAGACTCCATCATGTCCTCATTCAATCTACAAGCACGCGAAATGCCCTCAAAGATCAGAAATTGTACATTAGATGTGGCAGAAAATAGAAGAAGTAAAAAATATTTACTTACTGAAATGAGCTTGATTTCAGCTGATCCCACACTGTAGCTCGGTCTGAGGTTGCCCGTACTTTGTCCCAGTGAAGAGCTTTTAACTTCGGCTTTGCTCCATCAGTACCATCCCCTTCAGTCTTCTCAGAAGTACTTGTACTTTTACTGACCTCTTCCACAGGAGATTTACTTATGCCACAACCAGAAGGGCAGTTTGGACTAGACAAAGATTGCTGCTTAGGCAATACTGGAGCAGGCGTCGAGGAAACAATTGTGTCTGAAGATCCCACTTTTCTTGGTATTGACAGTGGCGGCGGCGGCGGCGGCGGAACTGGAATTTTAGTTGTTTGTGAGGATGAATTGCTATTCAACGATCGAAGAAGCTCCATATTTGGTGGTGGTGGTGGCGCTGAAAATTTTGGCCTTTTGGGAGAGAATGGATTTGCTCGTGAACTATCCTCAGCTCTAGGCTGCTCTGTCCCTCTTTCTGGCATCCCTTGTGATGGGGGTGCTGGTGGCAGCGGCGGCTGCTGTTGCTTGATGGACGGTATGATAACATTCTTCATTTCTGGAGAAGAAGCTGCGAGCCTAGATTTAGGTGAAGTTCTTTTCGAATGAGGAACAGAACTATTATTAGGATGACCAACAGAATTCACCGTGCCATTGTTGTTAACATGAACTGAACGGGACGAAGCCACAACCGGCGTGCAATATTCATCATTGCTGATAGAAGAGCATTGTGGTGTATAAAACGCCGTGTCATGACTCTCCTCATCCGATGATGACATAGCAGCCGGTGAATTCTCATTCTGAGAAGGAGGCCTGGTCAGTTGTGGGAGTGGTTGCAATTCAGGGCTTGGCCTGTACCGATCTGATCTTTTAACAGAATCGAGTTTATGATATGGCGACCCATTCGCAGCAGCTTCACTAACTGACGTCCTACTGGGCTCTACAGTTCCTATATACAGAAAGCTTGATGGGGGCACTCTGGGTTCATCCTGAATCCCTTGGGAATTGGCTCCCACGAGTTTCTGAGACTCTCCGGGATGTTTAACTCTATGGCGATAAAGAAAGAATGCAAGAGCTGATAACATTCCCAGTGTGACAATTCCAACTGATATAGCAATTGCCACTTTTTTGGCTGGCTTTGCTGGTTGTGTGGCTGCTGGTATTGGTATGCTGCCGTTTGATGACGATGATGGTGTTGCAGGCGTTGTTGCTGGTGGTGGTTGGTTCTGATCTTGACTTTGTCCATTTGGGTCCTCGGGGAAAAAGGGCTGGTCTGGGCTTTCCGGTGAAGGCGGCGGCGGCGGCGGCGACTGCGGTGGCTCAGCCCCTGGTGGTGGTGAACTTGCTGGAAACAATGGCTGGTGAAGAATTCTTCTCTGAATTGAACTGCTAATGCCAATGCTAATGTCACTTTCTGCTATGCAGGAAATGGACAATGATAGGATCAAAAAGAGGTTCAAATGATAAGCTTTCATGGTGAATTTTTCTGGGTTGATGTTATCTTCTTCTTTTCCTTCACCAAATTCATCTCTTGCGTGTGTTATTTTTTCCTTTATCTTTTTTGGGCTCTGCAGAAAATGGAAAATTTTGTTTGGTAAGAAAGAGAAGAGAGAGAATGTGAAGGGAAGCTTCTTTTTTCTGCAAGATCTGGATGCTCCAAGTAGCTCATCTCTCTAGTAGTCAGCACTCAGCAGTAGCCGCATTTTTTTTTTAAAAAAAATTTTCCCTTCCTTCATTCTCCTTATTTATTTGTTTTCTGTTTTTTAGTTTTTACCGCGAAACGGAGTAGTATCGTTACAAGTGAGAGGAATGACGCGTGGACAGTGAGAATCTACTTTAGTGCTCCTCCATTTTTTTTTTTTTCCAGATAAATGGACGATGATGACCACGCAGTGTTAATAAAATAAGGACCACGTTGATGTCCTTTTCCGTCCAATAATGAATTGTTCCTTCTTTCGCTTAGAACGAGAAGAGGGACAGTTATATAAATAAATTCCACAATATTCCTTTAATTGCCCTTTAGAGCCGTTTAAGTCCTGTGGCCATTGCCTTGCTTTAGCACTCTCGATCTTAGGTTCTGGTCACAATCCTCTGCAGTCCCGGATACAAGAACCCACAACGTCTGACCGTACCTCACATTAATATACATTTGTATATATGTATAAAACAATTTTCTAGTTTTTATTTTAAACTTTTGTTAATTTTACATATTTCGAATATCCTAAATAATTTTTATATTTGTTTGTAAGAATTAAATTCGAGAAATATCTTTTAAGTATATTTGAAAATTAATTACAAAAATTCACTCTTTATGATCTCACCGAATTGGTAGACTGAAATTTCAACTCGAAATTTATTATATTTAGGTAGAGTTGTGTCGTACATCCAATTCATCCGTATGCTAGAGGAATCCCAGGTATAAAATTGGAAACTTGTTTGGTTGCTTGTGCGGTAGGTTTGACTTAATTGGATGGTGGGATCAATGGAAACGCGCAATCATGCACCATTATAACACGGTGAGGAAACTTGAATTATACTGCATAATAATCAACATTCATTTAAGTGTAACATTAACGTATAAGTGATAGTATGTGGATTCTAGATGTGGGAGCATCAAGGCCACAAATGTAATTGCACCGACGCCAAGTTAACGTTATGCTCTTTTTTATGCTTTGCTTTTTGGGCTAAGATTGATCCACCGACCGTCTCTTTATCACACAACTGTTAGGGTGGGGAAACACGCACACGGCCATTGGCAAGCATTTGCTTTATTTTTTTTGCTTTTTCTTTTATCCCTTTCTTCTTTTGATGGACATCCTTATATGCCATTTGGGTCGCCACCGCCACTTATGTAAATACAATATTATCCTTTCTCTTAAACCACATGGGATCATTTTTTTTAATCATTTATGCACTTTATGTTACTATTTTTGAGCACTCTAATCTTGTGTTTTCTTTCTTTCTATATAATAAAGGATCTTGAAATAGACATTCCACTTTTACAATTTATTACACTCAAAATTCATTTTGTGAATTACAGGAGGAGATCAAATCTCTAACTGTTCGAGTTGTAAACCTTTTAAAGTAGGTAGAGCCCGTCTCGCGTAGCTAAAGTGCTGCACCTCTATTTAAGTAGAAATCTTCTCCTACAATAGAATTGATTTTATGCTACAAGCGAGGTGTGGGGTATATGTGTTGTCAAATCATCACCAAAAGACCTATTTACATTTAATCTTTCAATACTTATTTACTTACGTGACAAATAAAAAAGTTTAAAAAAAAAAAAACTCAAAAGACTCTTTAATTATGAAATAAATTTATATCATTTTAATTAAATTCTTCTCTCACCAAATTTAACTACCCTCTGTTTTTTTTTCAATAATGTAGTTATAGTACTTATCTCCAATAATAATGATATAAAAAAGAGTATACAGATATAAGTTATTCTTCAATATTAAAGAGAGAGAATGATAATTTTATTGACCAATCTAATTTAAAAAGTCTTTTAGAACCATTATTGCTGATGTGCCTCTTTAGATGAGAAGTGAAATATCGTTTGAAAAGTCTTTTGGTGAATTTACTGTTCAAAAGACATAAGGGTGAGCAAATATCAAATTAATTATTGAGTCATCAATTCCTCTTAAAATTTAAATTCGAGTGACCAACTATAAAAAAACTGTTTAAATTATTGGATTAGACATCTAAGGTAGTGTGATAACTGACTATAAACATGTAAGCATTTAGGGCGCAATTGGAGTTGTTTTTGGGAGACTCAAAAATAATTTTGGAAAGATAAAAGTTAATTTTATCATTTGATAAATTCTTTTAGAAATCACTTTTGACAAAATAACTCCATCTAATAATAAAAAATCTAAAACTATCCTTATTTCATAAAATCTTTAATTTTAAAGAAATTATTACTACCAACTACATTAAGATAAAAAATAAAAAGAATAAAAATTAACAATGTAAAATATTTATTTTAGTTATCAATGATTACACATACACAATAAAAATATTTATATACATGTTTATAAATGTGTGAAATAAATTTTATTCAACATTATATCTAATTCAGTTTAGTTTAATAATAAGATTTATCAAATATATACGACTACTTTTAAAACTCACAGTATTTTTAAAAATAAATTTTACTAAACGTTAAATCAATTCTCTTCACAGCTGATTATTTATATAGTATAACTAATAATAATTATTTTAAAAATTACAACATTACCAAACCGGTGCTTACTACAAAAAAAAAAAAAAAGAAGAAGAAGAAGGATTTTGCTTGTAATATTTTAAAGATAGTGTTTGACAATATTACTTCAAAAAAATTTGTAATTGAAGTGTTGGGTGTAGGTCATTTGGTGGAATCTTCAATACATAAAGTAACGACACATTCATTTTGTTAAAAATAATAATATTATTAATAAATTTAAAAAAACACATATTTTTATATATTTATAAATAAAAAATATAAAATTTAATATATTAAAATATGTTTTTTAATATTTTAATAATATATTTACTTTACGAATATGACATTTTTACTTTACCAATGTCCAATCAGAATACGGTCGGAGTTGAATTTCTAGCACGGATCGACATTTAATGAACTTCTGGCCAAATTGGGCCGGCGGTACAATCCAAGAAGTCAAATTTTCTGCAAACTTTATTGAGGAATCAAGAAAGAAAACAAATACCAAAAATCTTCAAGAAACAGAAATATTCATTACTTTTAACAGATATTTCGATGTACTAATAACGATTGAAGCTGATCTACTTGTTTTTATATCAAGAATTTGGTAAAATGACAAACAGAAAAATGGCCCGTAATATATGTTTTTGAAAATTCCATTGCCCATTAATTTCTACTTCAGATTAGAAAAGTTCCTGTTGACCGACAACTTTTGAAGTATTATTAGCCTTGGCTTATTCTGCTGATCGAATTGATTTGCCAATGGAATTATTTTTGCCCACGTCTGATGTCGACTAGTGGTTCAATTTATATGTATCATTGAATGATAATCATCATAAAGTGCTTTATATCTCATGGCCTTATAGCTGTCATCATGAGAAGATTATTAAAATAATCGTCTATAATGTAATTAAATTATTCATGATAAGGTTAATAAAAAGCACAGGATTTCCCTCGGCTGTTTGATTCCTACCGTCAACCAAGAAAGAATAACTAAACTGGTAAATTTTCGATTCACCTTTATTTCAAATGATCTTTCGAATAAGACAAGTTACGTATGGCAGATTAAATGAGTTAATTCAGCAATTAAAACTGCAGTTAATGGCCAAATTACGAACAGTTTCGAAGTTAGAATTAGCACCCTTCTTTCTCTATCTCTCTTTCTTTTTCTAAGAAAGTGGTGCCAAAATCAAATAAATTATTTTAATTAGCTCCCTACCTCTTCGAATTATGCATGTTTTGTTTATGGGTTGCCGACATTTCACGCAATGCATGGCATTGGCCAGTGGCAGTGATCAAATTTCACACCGCGCGTCGAAGCATTATCTAGTTTTGCTTTCGCAGCCATGCATTGGGCGAACGTTTTACTTTATACAATTAACAGATTATAAAACTCACACATCAACTTCACAATGCTCGTTTAGTCAACTTGTAGTCTTGTACCACCAGCCAGATTTTTATGCATAATTTTCTCAACTTTTTTGGGCATTCAGAGGAAAATTGCCCTAGTTCTAATATAGGCATGCAATTGAACGAACAACGTGTGATAATATATGACCCATGCATCTATATATATATTTTATCATGATTTATCCAAACTTTACATTGACGATTACACCCTCTAAACAATTTTTTGTCATTAGTAATTAAGTTGATTCCAGTTTTAGTGGTTACTCTTTAATTCGAGCAACAATAGGGATGACAAAATCTAAATTTGGATCTGAACCTACATTGAAGTTTTGATATCTGTATCCACAAAAAAAATATGCGGATCCAGATATCTACATTGATTGTATGTGGATTTTTCAAATATTTGGATCCGGATAAGAATAAATTCAAATATAATTTTAAATTCAAAAACTTGACCTAACAATATCAAATGAAATTCAATTATAATTCAACAATCAACAATTCAACATAAATAACATACACAATACCATAAATCTACAAATAAAAATTCCACAACATAAATCAAACATAAACAATTAAAAAAATCTAAGGTAAACTGATTCATTACAGCATTCCTTAATTATTATTATTATTCTTTTAGTTTCTTAGTGTATTTTTCAAATTCAATGAAGATTATAGAGTTCATTATGCTTATACATATTACAAAAATAATTTGATTAAATAAATAATTTAATTTATATATTTTTCAATTGAAATTTAATTATAAAATAATATGAATTCAGATATCTAGTTTTCTAAATGCATTTGCATGTATATATGCACAGATCTTATATTTTAGACTCTAAATCTATATTTTTTTAATATATATAGATCCAGATTTTTTAAAATCCGGATCTTTTGAAAATTTACGGACACGGCCAAAATCGCCGGATCCAGATTTTCTTGGCATCCGTGAGCACCAAGAATATGTTTGAGAAAAAGGGAGCCTCTAAATTACAATAATTGTAACATACATCCCTCATGTGAACCACACAAAATTATAAAACCCATAATTTATGTGGTTTACATAAAAAATGTATGTTACAATTATTGTAACTTAGCATTTCACTTGAGAAAATAGTAGCAAGGTCTTTCGTAAGTTGCTTTAGAATTGTGGAATGGGCCCACGATAACTTTTTCTTTCCCATTTGGTTAATCGGATGCAATTCTAGCTCACAAGGCAAACATGCCCTTTTTCTTTTATTATCTTTTTGGTTTCCTATGTTATATTTTTTAAAGTAAGGTGTACGTAGCACATGCATGCATGTTTTACATCTATTATATCAACTAGCTATAAAAATTACAAGACAAGGTTTTCTCTAGGCACATTGTTGCCATGCTTCCAGGTCCTTTCTCCCATTGGATCTCCTTTTTACAGGCCTCTTAATTAATATTATTGTTGTGTTGCTGATATCGGGCTATAGATAATGAAAAAATAAAACATAAATGAAAGTAGTTTTGCATTTTTGTCACCAAACTTGAGGATGTCAATTGTGAGAGCCATGATGGATGATTGGATGTGATAAGATTTCAACTCATCATGCCTAATTTGGTCGTGTAATTTCCTTCAATCACGCTTCTATCCTCGTGAAACCTCTATTTTGTTTTTATTAACCTAATAAATACATATAAATTATAGTATTAAAAGTGCTTATATTTGTATTTTCGTATTTAAAGTATATAATACTAAATGAGTGTCATACTGTCATTATGTAATAAAGTCAAAATTTATAAAAAAAATTTCCTAGTAGTCAAAAGGCTAAATAATTCATTTAAACAAAAAAAAAATGAGTATTTCATACAAATTAAGGGAATTAGCCAGCAGTCACAGCTTTGTATGTCTCTTTTTCAACATGAGTGGTTATTTGTTCAATTTCTTAGACGTCCAAGTGTCATTTTTCCTACAAATTGAGAATGATTTAGCAATAACAGACTACAATTTTATTTTTCCTTGTAAAAATTTAACTTATATTTAGAATTTGTGCATTAATTTTTTTTTTAATCTAGCTACGAGTGAGACCAATAATTAGATGAACAATAATAATAGTATTCTTAATTGTTTTTTTGGCTTCACGGAATCCGATAGAGCAATCAAATGTTTTGGAATGGTATAAGTACTGGTCAAACATAAACAGAAAGCTCCCCTTTTCCCATGAGGCAGAGCATCAACAAGAACAATCAAAATGCTATTGTCGCAAAAGATGAGAAAGAAACCAAAGTAGCCGGACGGCCGATACTATTGAATAGTGATTCTGGTGTGGTGCCGAAGATATCTAATCATACACATTGATGGAAATGTCTAACTAATATCAGTCGTCTGATTGATCATCTGGTCCCACAGATATGCTAGTTTCGTTGTCCTGGTGGGCCCCAAAATCTCTAATCCTTTTTGTTTTCTTCTGATACGTGGGCCCCAACAGGACCTGTGCCTTTCGTACGAATTCAGTCTCACATTTTGCTACTTTTGAAGGGCAAATGGTAACTTACATCTCTCATTATTGTCACTTGCTCCCCTTTTGAAGATGCCCTTCCCTGCCTGCCCAACAAACGGCAAGGTTAAGGCCAAAATACATAGACACTAACGTTATAAATGAAAATGCGACGTCGTATTCTTAAGGGAAGTCGCGACCCCTCACCTGTGGTCTCGTGATTATCTTGTCTGATTCATGAAAAGCAAAAGACGACCTCGATTAAACACTCTCTATCTCTCTCTCCCTCTCTCTCGTTTTAGTCGTTTATTATTACTGTTTTATTTTGTGCAGTGTGTGTCAGTGTGTGTATGTTGGGCTCTTGGGCTGGGTACTTCAAAAATCACAGCTCCCACACCAATAATGCACAGTCTTTTGCTCTTTTTGTTCTTTCTCCACGCGTCCCGATATTCAGGTGCCCAACAATGACCATTTTCTATTCTTGGTGGCCAAGTCTAGTTAAATTCAATGTAACATTTGCAAGGTTAATATCGAGTACAATTTATTAGAATTATTTTAATAATTTTATGTACTCTTTCTTTCTTTCCTTTCTTTTTTTTTTTGTGAAAAATGATTTTTGAGTTTCAAGTTGAAGTATTTTAGAATGTGCAGTGTGTAGCCTGTACAGGAGTAAAGCAAAATGCAAATGGCTTCTTTTGTACTCTAAAACCCCTCAACTCACTATGCATAAACACCTGCAGTATATAAAGAGAGAGAGAGAGAGAGAAACTCGTAAAAGCCAGGGTTCTATAACTCACTATTCATAACCCCTCAACTCACTATTCATAACTTCTCTGTTATGAAGTTACTTAATAGTTGAAAGAGTGCAAACTGTCTTCAAGATTTTACATTTTTCTCTTGCCCAGAGTCTACAACCAAAATGTTGAAGTTATTGTGGCTCTTCCACATCTTCTTTCTTTGTTTCCTGGGGTTCACTGGTAAGCAACTAAGCATCATTCATCAACTTGTGTTGCTTCTTACTTTTGTTTTACGGAGAATGAATGTCTTTAATGCAAGTTTTTCTTTTGTCTTTCTGGCAGGTGCAGGCCAAGAATCTATTGAACTTCTTTATGTCTATGACTCAACTCCAGAGCTTCTTCCAGCAGCATCTCACTCTGGTCTTCCTTTAGCAGTTCCTGTGAGTGAAAAAAACCTCGATGAAATCTCTAGCAGTGTTATAATGGCTGAGAGCTGGCTGAGGACCTATGTTCTGCCCCATTACCCAGCTACTAAAATCACCACCATTGTTGTGGGTAACAATCTTTTCTGCCAAAAACAGCAAGACCACAACTTGGGTCTAATTTTACCATCTCTCAAGAACATGTATCACTCTCTTAAAAGGTGGGGTTTGGAGAATGAAATCAAAGTTTCCCCTGCTTTCTCTTCCAGCTGTTTTATCCCAGATTTAACTCTCTTCAGAGACGATTTGATTAAGCAAGTTATTAAACCTCTGTTACAGTTTCTTCACACCGCAAACTCCACTTACTCCATTATCCCACCTCCAAAGTTATCTCCTTTGTCTGATAAAACTACCATCTTTGCGTCTTCTTACTTAGAATCAATGAAAAAGCTTGGATTTTTAACCGTCAACAAGATCAATGTGCTGATCCAAAACCCAAAAGGAACAAAACCCACGAGTAGAAAGCTCTCAGCAGAGGTAATTGACACCAAGATTATAAACCCATATCCAGCTAGACCAACACCATTACCAGAAATCACACCAATTCATTCCTCTATAGGATTTTCTATCCCTGCCCATGCAGCCAAAACGCCTCAGTCCCCACAACCTTACTCTGCTCCCGCACCATTGTCTTTCCCTTCATCTTCTCCACCGCCATTTGCTATCCCTTCTGCTGCTCCCCCGCCATTCACTTTCCCTTCATCTTCTCCGCCTCCATTTTCTTTCCCTTCAGACTCTCCACCACCAATGCCCTTCTCAATGGCGCCTGAACTCCCTCCCTGTAACCCTATAGATTATAATGTAGCGCCGGCGCCGGCGGCTGTAGGGGTGGTACAGAGGCTGTGGTGTGTAGCTAAGCCAAATGTGCCAGCTGATACTTTGCAGGAGGCAATGGACTATGCCTGTGGTGAAGGTGGTGCTGATTGTGAAGAGATCATGCCTCATGGGAACTGTTTCTATCCTGACACTGTTGTTGCCCATGCCTCTTATGCTTTCAATAGTTACTGGCAGAAGACCAAGAGAAATGGAGGGACCTGTGCCTTTGGTGGGACTGCTATGCTAATCAATGCTGATCCAAGTAAGCTTTTAAGAAACTAAAAATTACTTATAGCCTTCATGTATTCATTCAGAGTTAAAAGTGTTTTAAAGGTCTAGTGGGTCCTTTCTCCTAATTCTTTTGAGAATTGGTTGTTTCAGGTTTTCTTCACTGTAGGTTTCTTCTCAGTTGAAGACAGCAATGCAAATGGTTATGGAGACTGTTGGATCAGTGGGGTCTAATTCCGGGTTGATTTTCTTCAGCTTTTGGTATATTGCTGGTCTGATGAAGTAGTATTTAGAGATGGCTTTTTTGCTTTCTTTCTGACTGCTGTATTTATGGGGGGTACCCTAGGCAGGACTCTTTTGACTAATATGCTTTTGCTTTATCCAATAGATCTTGCTTCTCTTACAACTTCAAATTTTTATTTGCCCGTTATTTTGGCAATTCTCTTTATAGCATTTGACGAGGCTTGCTAAGAAGATGTGCGTTTAAATTGGCTTTACTAGTGAATTGTCGTCTATCATATGGACATGATGCATAAAATTAATTGGCTGCTTCAGACCATTTTGTTTCTCCAATTTGGTACGTTGATTTTGTTATGATAAGGATCATCGATAAGGGATGTAAAACAAATAGGTTTAACCTCAAGCTTCATATAGAAACAAAATGAACTTTATAAGTGAATTTTGTTGAATACAGTGGATTTGGATGGTAGAATTGAGACTGAGTTCATTGTGTGATATCGTTTTGGAAAATTTGCTCCGGGTCAAACCCTGAAAATGAAACGCACCATTTTTATTAACCCGCAAAACGCACCGTTTTGCCAAGCCCCTTTCCTTTATCGATTAAGTGCAGCACAGCCATTCGAAGTCCTCAATCCACAATCAGTAATAAATTCCGATTCTTTTCAAATCGGAAGGGAGCCCTCCAGAAGGTCAATTCCATGATATAATTAGATTGATGGAAGATATGACAAAGCAGCAAAAAAATTGTAGAGAAGGAATCAATTGCAGCTCTACTTTGGGTGATATGAAACGCTAGGAATAAATGGCTTTTTGAAGGGAAACAAGAGGCTCCAGATTAGTAGCAAGAGTTGAATCAGTTGTGGAGTCTCTTAAAAATGTCAGCCAGTATGATGGGTTAAGGCCAAATCAGAAAAGGGAGGCTAAGGAAAACCAGGGGCATTCTCTTCCAAATGGGTGGCTAAAGGTAAATGTAGATGCTGCAGTGAACGCTGAGAAACAGGTAGCTGGGCTGGGGGTGGTAATAACAGACGGGAACCAAAATTGTATAACTGCTGCCATTAACACTTCTAGATACTTTGGCAACGTGGCAATGGCTGAAGCTGCGGCTGTGAAATGGGGATTGCAGGTTGCTTTGAGAGTGGGGGGAACCTATGTGTTGCTTGAATCGGACTGTCATGAAGTAGTAGAGATTATAAATAACAGAGACAGCAGAATTTCAAGGCTCAACACACACATAGATCTTGAAGGGTTTTGCAGTTGGGGTTATGTAGTTGGGTTTTGTGGTGAAGTGAAAAATCGAAAGAGAAAGATGAGTTTTCTGTTTCTTTATTACAAGAGAAAGATGAGTTTGATACAGAGCTGGAATGCTCAAGCAAAACGACGTTGTTTTAAGAAAAATTAAAACGACCTAAAAAAACTAATAAAACGGTGTTGTTTTATTAAAGCTTCGGGGCTTGACCCGGGGTTTGACCCGGGGCATCTATCAGCGCTCTATCGTTTTATTCAACTGATGGATGTAGAAACTTGCTAACCACCAATTTTCTTCACGGATGCCAACTATAGTTGAGCCTTGAAGTGGAGAATTGCCATCACATGCTGATTTTTAAAGTGCCAGTGTAAACTGTATACTGTTCTTCTCAGTCTATTGCTGAACAGATATGGGAGTCTCTTTCCTTACGTTTTTTCTCTGAAAACAACTAAGGATGAGAGAAAGTACAGAGTCGTCATGACTTTCATTAGTCACTCCTGAGAGTGAGTGGTTTTTTTAGTTTCCTCTTTCGTTTGTTTTTTCAAGTTCCTTGATAGCAGCCTTTATTGATTTTCAGCATTAAAGTCTCCTTTTGTTTTGTTTGGTTGGTTGGAGTAGTTGTAGCGACTGGAAAACAAGCAATTTCAGTCTTTTTTGTGTGCGTTTTTTCAAAAATTAGATGGATGCAGAGGATTTAATCAAAAGATGTAGAGCGATAAAGTTAAGTGACGAGGAAGAAGGGAGATTTTCTTTCAAGAGGAGTATGAAAGCAAAGGGGGAGAAGATCGTGGCAGGTTGTCTGATTGGTAAAGTTCTTCATACGAGGGAAGTGAGTATAGAAGGTTTGAAGTTAGCAATGAGCAGGGTGTGGAAAATCTCTCGTGAGGTAAAAATTGAGAAGCTTGGCGATAATGTTTTCATGTTCAAATTCGGATCTGAGGTGGATAAACGAAGCATACTGGTGGGTGGTCCGTGGCATTTCGATAGAGCTCTTATTGTGCTTGTTGAACCGGTTGGAATAGGAGACATCAAGAAGCAAAGCTTCAGTCAAGTTTCTTTCTGGGTACAAATACATGACGTGCCTATTATGTGTATGTCCAAGGAGATGGCAACACAATTGGGGGCAGTGATTGGCAAGGTAGAAGAAGTAGACACAGATGATGCAGGGGAATGCTTAGGCCCATTTTTAAGATTGAGAATCTCGGTGGATATATCAAAGCCTTTGAAGAAGATAATTGAGTTAGAACAAGAGGAAGAAGATGCAGAGGATATCCCCATGAGGGTAATGTATGAGCGGCTGCCTGATTTTTGCTTTTGCTGTGGGAGGATTGGCCATCAATATAGGGAATGTGCCCACTACATATCTCAATCAAAAGATGAACTAGCATATGGCCCATGGCTCAGAGCAATCACCATAACGGAAAAATTAAGACAAAGCAGGAGAAAGGATAGATGGGATACGGATTTAGGCGGGTTCCAAAAAAGGTTTTCAACTCCCACAAAAACAGACTTAGGGCGAAATGGAGAACCAGAAGGGCAGAGAAAACCAGCAGAATCAGGTCAAAGAGAAGAACCAGACGGGGCCCAAGTAAACCCGGGTTTGGATAACTTGGATATTGCAAAGAATGGAGACCATATGGCTATAGAAGGACATTTAATGCATGATGCTACAAAGCAAGGTGGGCTAGGAGCTAGCTGTAAGGAAAAAATGGATGCAGCTGACAAGGGCACAGTGCATCGGGAAAGAGATATGAGATCAGAATGTATGGGCGGGAAAGAAAAAGAGAGGGAAGCGGGAAATCAAAACAAAAATTTGGAAAATGGACAGCTCTCCAGCCTGGAAAAAGCGGGAAAATTTGTGCGGGTTATTGATGATAGTAAAGGGGCTTTAGTAACTATAGTTGAAATTCAAAAAACAACTGAGGTGACATCACAAATGGAGTCGAAAATTGAGAATGTAGACAATGGGCCGAGAGAAGACAGAATAAAGCCCAAAAAAAGAAAATGGAAACTCCAAGCCCGAAGTGTGGAAGACATCGTGGGGGCAAAGGAGGGGATGCCCAACTCCAAAAGGCTTGCTAGTTCGATGGATTGGGAGAGCCCGCGATCAAAAAAGAACAAAACTAGCAGCTCACAAACTGAAAAACGTCCATCTCACTATCAGAAGGTTCCTGTAATAGGAACGAAGTTGAATTTTGAAAATGAAGAAAGTGCAGGTTGGGCGAAGGATCAAAATGAGAAGAAAGAGACATTGGCGGAGGCTGGGAGTCAGCCCCGCCGACAACCATGAAACTCATCAGTTGGAACGTTCGAGGGCTGGGCAAAGCTCGAACGTTCCGTGAAACCCAGCAAATGGTGCAGGAGCATAGGCCTCAAATTTTGTTTCTTTGCGAAACAAAAATGATGCCTAAGCAAATGCAAAATACAGCAAGAAGATTACAGTTCCAAAATTGCTTTAAAGTCAGTCGGAAAGGTTTGGGAGGTGGGTTGGTTATGATGTGGACTTCGGAGGTAACGTTAGAGGTAAAATCCTTCAGCAACCACCACGTGGATGCTGTTGTTCATAGTGAGAATGGAAGCTATTGAAGATGCACTGGGATTTATGGGCACCCAGAATCAGATCAAAAAAGGCACACCTGGGAGTTGTTGAGAAGGTTAGCTGCTTTAACATCGCTACCTTGGTTATGTTTTGGTGATTTTAATGAAGTGCTGAATTTAAATGAGAAGCTTGGTGGGAAAGAAAAAAGTGTGAGTAGGGTTAATGATTTCAGGGAAACAATTAGAGATTGTGCGTTACGGGATTTGGGTTACTCTGGTTACCCCTTCACATGGTCAAATAAAAGGGCTGGTTCCCATATCATTGAGGAGAGATTGGATCGGTTTTTGTGTGATAGTAGCTGGGGAAACTACTTCCAGGAGAAAGCAGCTGTGCATCTTGTCTCTTGGAGTTCTGATCACACTCCAATTTTGATGGAGGTCTTGGAAAAGGGTAAGGGTAAACGGTATATGAGGAGAACTTTTCATAGAGTCCATTACGAAGATATGTGGAGTCCGTACGAAAAATGTAGGGAGATAGTAAAGCATGAATGGAAGGATGGGAGTTGCTGGACCAAGAATAACCCGGTTGAGTTGTTCAGGAGAAAGTCAAAAGACTCCTTGGCTGATTTAAAAATTTGGAGCAAGCAAGAGTTTAATGGAAGAGATAAGAAGCTGAAGCAGCTCAAAAATAAGCTAAAAGAGATGAAAAATCAGTTTAGCCACTTTGATAATAGGGAGGAGATGCAAAGGATTGAAAATCAGATTGACAATATTTTGATAGATGAAGAAATTTTTTGGAAGCAAAGATCAAGGGCAGATTGGTTAAAAGAGGGAGACAGAAATACGAAGGTTTTTCACGCAAAAGCTTCAGCTCGGAAGAAAAAAAATCGGATCAGTGGGCTGGAAGATGAAAATGGCAAGTGGATTGAAGAAGATGACAAAGTGGAGCAGCTGATTTGTGACTACTTTACCCATATTTTTACCACGACAAACCCTTCACAGAGCCAACTACATGCAGCCCTTGAAACTGTTCCAGCAAAGCTCACAGAGGATATGAGAAAGTTTATGGATCAACCGTTCACAACTGAGGAAGTAGAAGGAGCTCTTGCTCAAATGTGCCCTACAAAAGCACCAGGTCCAGACGGGCTCCCTGCAGCCTTTTTTCAGAAACATTGGAGCTCAGTTAAAGAGGGAGTCTTCAAAACATGCTTACACATTCTAAACGAGGGAGGTAACCTAGCACCCTTAAATCATACTTTTATTGCTTTGATCCCAAAAACCCAAAAGCCTAGGAAAGTGTCGGAATTCCGGCCAATTAGTCTTTGCAATGTCATTTATAGAATTGTTTCTAAGACAATGGCTAATAGGCTTAAGCAAATTTTAGATGACATTATTTCCCCAATGCAAAGTGCTTTTGTCCCTAGTAGACTTATCACCGATAATGTTATCATTGCATATGAGTGCCTAAACAAAATCAGGCAGAGTAAGGGAAATAGGGAGGGTCTGGTAGATATAAGCAAAGCTTATGATCGCATTGAGTGGGTTTTTGTTAAGGGTGTAATGCAAAAGCTGGGTTTCCCTAAAAAATGGATAAATTTAGTAATGAACTGTATTTCTACAGCAAGTTTTTCTGTGCTGATAAATGGAGTGGCAAAAGGGCTAATTCATCCCCAACGAGGGCTAAGACAAGGCTGCCCCCTCTCACCATACCTTTTTATCATGTGTGCTGAAGTTTTTTCTAATATGTTGGTGCATGCAGAACATCAAAACCTTGTCCATGGTCTGAGATTCAGCAAAAACATTTCAGTCACCCACCTTCTTTTTGCAGACGACAGTCTGATTTTCTCAAGAGCCTCTAGCTTTGATTGCAAAAATTTGAAGAGGCTTTTTGATTGCTACACTGCAGCCTCTGGACAAGTTTTTAATTATGAGAAATCTTCTATGTTCTTCAGCTCTAATACAAGCAGCAGCCATATGGAGGAAATCAAAGGAATTTTTGCTTTAAATGTGGTCTCAAAACATGAAAAATATCTTGGTTTACCTTCTATGGTGGGGAGGAAAAAGACTAGCTTTTTTAATAATATAAAGCTGAGACTTTTGACCAAGTTATCTAGTTGGGAAAGCAAATTTTTTTCCAATGGGGGTAAAGAAGTGTTGATTAAAGCTGTTGCTCAGGCTGTGCCAGCCTATGCAATGAGTGTTTTTAAGATCCCTCATAGCTTTTGTGATGACATTGAGAAGGCTATTGCTCGTTTCTGGTGGGGTTCCTCTGAAACAAAAAGAAGCATTCACTGGATAAGGTGGGAACGGTTGTGCCACGCCAAGATAAGGGGGGGATTGGGTTTTAGAGATTTCTCTAGTTTTAACCAAGCCTTAATTGCTAAGCAAGGGTGGAGAATTCTGCAGCACCCTGACTCTTTAATGGCAAAGATTTTGAAAGCCAAATATTTTAAGCATTCTGGTTTTATGGATGCGAAATTGGGTTCACACCCCTCTTTTGTTTGGAGAAGTATATTATGGGGTAGGCAGGTGCTCCATAAAGGCCTAAGATGGAGAATCGGCAATGGTAGTCAGGTTTTAATCTCCAGTAGCAATTGGATAAAAAACCATCAGCTTCCCAGTTTGGTTCCAAATCCAGATCTACCTCCTGAAACTGTAGTTGCTGACCTTATTGATGAAAGTCACCAATGGAAGGAAGATATGGTTTTCCAGCACTTTCCAATGGATATTGCAAAGAGGATCACAAGAACCCCTCTCCCAAAAACTCCCCAGCAGGATCTTCTCATTTGGAAATATGATAAGCACGGAATTTACTCGGTGAAGAGTGGGTATCAATTGGCTGTTAAGCAAAAATTCCAAAATTATCCAAGTTGCTCAGATGTTACCAAGTCAAGGTGGGAGGTGATATGGGCTACGGATCTTCCAGAAAAAGTCAAGATTTTTATTTGGAGGGCTGCTCAAAATCTTCTCCCTACAGTTGGAAATCTATGGAGGAGGAGGGTGGTGAAGGATTATTTTTGCCAAAGATGTAATTGCAGAGGAGAGGATGTCTTCCATGCTTTATTAGAGTGCAGGGCAGCAAAAAGGGTTTGAAAGTTGACTGAATTTTATAAGGATGTAAAGCAATTAGCTCGGCAAGACATGTTGAGTGTGCTGCAGGATTTAACTGTGAAGAGAAAAAAGAATGAGCTGGAGCTTGTTGTTGCGGTGTGCTGGGCCATCTGGTACTCTAGGAATCGTTTGGTGTTTGAAGGAAAGGATGAAGATCCAAAAAATTCAGTGGCCAGAGCAATTGCTATGGTGGAATCATACAGGCGAATAAAAGTTCCAAATGAACAAAATTCTCCAGGCCATAGCAGAATCAGTCAACTAGAATGGGCAAATCCTCCAAAGGGGTGTTATAAAGTCAACGTTGATGCTGCAATCAATGTTTCAAACCAAAAGGCAGGGTTGGGGGTAGTCATTAGAAACTCTGTAGGTAAGGTTGTTGCTGCAGCAGTCTAAGGAACTCCATATAGGGGAGATGTGGCGTGTATGGAGGCTGAAGCTGTTCTGTTTGGTATTCAGAGTGCCCAACAAGCAGCTGTTTTCCCAATAATTATTGAGTCCGATTCAAAGGAAGTGGTGGACCTATCTTTAAAGAAAAAGATCAGCAAGACTGAAATTGAGTGGAAAATTGCAGAAATCCAAGCAAATCTGGAAAATCAGAATGTGTCCTCGCTGTCATATGTCCCTAGAAGCTGTAACTCTATTGCTCATTCTATTGCAAAGATAGCTCTAGGTTTTGAAAGTCAAGTCTTTTGGCTGGAAAACTTTCCAGAACATATCAGATGTACTCTTGCTAAGTTCATCAATTGAAAAGCTTTACTTTTCTCATCAAAAAAAAAAAAGTGTAAACTGTATACTTGCCTGCCTACTCAGTCAAAGCTCATTAGCCCTTTCACAAATGGCGAAAAACTGCATCGGTTTGGAATCATAATTTAGAAATCTTATTTTGAGCCAACCAATCAATTCCGATAGAGCAAGTCTATATTATCTATTTCTTAACTAAAAAAAGTTTCTATCTTTTGTGAAACGAAAAGTGAAATACGTTGATCAGTAGTATCATCGAATGCATTTTCTTACGAAAGTTATACCAAAAGTCTGGGGACTGCTTGAAATTAACAGGACAATTTTTTCCGTTGTTATCTGACCTTAGTTACATAATCATAATTCACAAAAATCTCCTTATGTGATGTGGGTTGACTCGAAAGCTAAAACTATGAGATAAGGGCCCGAGATTTTGCCGTTTTGGACTTAACTACAATGAACTTAATTGCTTTGGAAAATGTATGTTCTTCACTTCATTGTTGTGCCCTCTACGTCTTCTTCACTCTCTGTTTCATTGCTATTATTTCTTTTATCTAATAATATAATTTTTAGGAACTTGGATAAATTGGATATCCTTTGTGACTAATCTGACTGAGTGCTTCTGGCATTTTATATAATACCTATGGAAGCTTGATTGATTTAGTGTTATATCTATATATGTATATGCAGATTCTTTAAATTCTTTATTTATTTTCATTAGAAATTATACATTATATTATCGCGTTGCCTTCATTTTCACAAGCGAAGTGAATTTTCTGGGAGCCCCCCGCCCCCCCCCCCCCCCCCCCCCCCCCCACCCCCCCACAGCAAGGTGTATCTTTGTTACTGCTTGAAACTCGTTCAAGCAAGGCCCGGCTCGTATGAGTCAGCTTCAGGCCCGGGGGACTATTGTTACTAAGATTACTCCAATCGCACGGATAAAAAATACAAAAAACCAAAAAACAAAAATCTCACACATATCATAAGAACAAATGACAAATGAGAATAAATTTGAAGTCAGTGATATTGACTGACCCGAAAGCTTAAGCTATTAGCAGTCATTAGATGAAGGTTAGAGGTTTTAAGCCACAGCACACCTTATTGCCACGTGTAGAGAGGTTCAGACCAGTCGTTGTGCCCCGGTCCAACCGAACCCCCGGTTTTGTTTCATATCTAAATTGTGAGAGAAATGAATCAAGAAGTACACCTGTCCCTGAGCAGAGAGTCCGTTTGCCAGCGAATACGGATCATATGATACTACTGATGCGAGGAGGTGCAACCAGCCAGTAGCACATTAAAATTACAAAAAGATTGCAGGCTTGCAGCAAATATAGAGTGGGCCTCCAGGCAACCCAAGTACACAGGTCCTTTCTCAATTGCTCACTTTTCAAAACTACATTATTTATTACTGTATCCTATCATCCAGTTCAAGAAGATAAAATTTCTGCCATACACTCAATTTGATTAGAATGATAACAAATGTTTGAGACAAGATTAAGAAATGAAAGATTCTCATTCTCACTGTTGATCATTGCTTGGCAGACAGAGCAAAGAAGCAGAGTTTCCAGCTTTGCCTTCTTCTGAAGCATTAGCTCTTTCTTCATTCTGAGCAGAGCGTTAAAAAAAAAAAAAAAAAAAAAACAAACACATTAGGCAAACAAAGATAATACATTGAAGATCAACTACAAGCCAAAATTTGAACATTCAAGCAAAATCATCAAATTGCCAAAAACCTTGGACCGGATAGAAATCCATTTAACTCATCCAAAAAAAAAAGACTGGTTATATTTCAATACTCTATTTTCTTTTGAATAGGTAACATCTCATCGTAACACCAGTCCAGCCACTACTAGTCGCGTTAATAACGAAGAGCAGCTTTTGTTCTGCTGGATGACCCATCAAAGGATGATCTTGTTGATGACATTTATAGAAAGCAATTTAGAAATATTTCTCCAGACTTACTTCTGATCTTTGCCTGTTTGTCATTGTGAACAACAGAGAGCCAGCTATAAGAAAGGATGTGCCAATCTGGCTATGCAAGTTGCCATCCAGTTATTTCAACTAGGTTGTTTCTAAGTGGAACTTAACTCGATTATTCACGGTGACTAATAACGAGCAAGAAAAACTGGCATACCTAGGTATCGGAAAGTAGTTTATGAAAACAAAACCAAAAATATGTTTGTTTCTAATCTCTCACCAAGTGTTTAAAAAATACGAGTTCATCTAGTAATATCACATAAATACATAACTATAGTGGTTTGAAGTTCATTATAGGTACACATAACTATAAGATCGTAAAATTTACGCACAAGCATGTCTACGGGAACCTGCAAATGATAAAAAATGAGATTTCAAGCAATTTACTATTGTGGAAACAAATAGTAAAATCCAATATCAATTAAGAATGGTAAAATGTCGGGCAAAGCCCGCTCGGCCTAAACATGTCTTTTTTGGAACCAAACTAGGCCCAACTCGAATCAAACTTCTTTCGGGCCTAGCCAAGAAACCAAAATTTTACATTCTACACTTTTTAAAATTTTTAATATGTTTTGTAAAATTTTAATTTATAAAATTTATTTTTTAA
Source organism: Citrus x clementina (assembly GCF_000493195.1). Classification (NCBI taxonomy): domain Eukaryota; kingdom Viridiplantae; phylum Streptophyta; class Magnoliopsida; order Sapindales; family Rutaceae; genus Citrus; species Citrus x clementina. The sequence continues at coordinate 4,067,626 of NW_006262075.1, read as the reverse complement.
ATTGAAATAATATAATTATAATTTTCAAAAATTTTAATTATTTTTGGAGTTTTTGGGCCTGGATGGGTTTCACTTAAAAAATTCGAGTATTTATAAAACATACTTGGGTCAAGAAGGCTTTTCTTAGATAGTATCTGATATTGATATAAATGATGCTTGTGTGAATAGAAAAATATATGGATTATGAAACTTGTATGAGCAAGAAAATTAAAGAAATTATAATGCAATCTTTATATTTATGGATAAAAAAAGTCCAGTAAGTTTTGTATAATTTTGTGGAATGGGTGTTAGAAAATGAGAACAAAAATTATAAAAGTGAAAGCGTCTTCCCTTTCAATTGTTCATTAAAAAAAAAAAAAAATCACAGAAGAGCAATGGTGTATAATAGTAATTATGTACGTGTACGACTATCTCAAACCCAACAAAATAAAGACTTCAATTTTAAGAAAGATTCACAATTTTCATGGTCCTAAAACTTCTTTCAAACCTGATAAAAATTAAATTTTTGTCTCATCAAAGGATTCTCGTTGTTCTATCCGCTCCTTTTATTGGTGTGAAGAATTTCAATTCAAGTGTGAGCGCGAAGCTTTAAATAGACATGAATTTGTCTTCTTAGGTAAAATTTCACCTTGGGATAAAAATGTAAATATATTCACAAAGAGTTTGGAGGGGGGCTGCTAATAGCTCAACTCGTTCACAAGTCCTTCTGAACCGAATGGCCTCTGGGCCAGCCGGCCCCTCTCATTACATGGACTCAAGTCTGGCGGGTAATCATGATGTCAAGAGCTTTCATTTGCTTTCTTGCCTTTTAGTAATTTACCCATCAGTAAAATGATGACATATATAATAGATATATGCCACGCGCAGATGAAATAGCAGAATCCGATCGACCTACTTTTTAAATGGAATCTGTCTTTTAGCAGATTCCATTAACAGCAGGGAACAGAAGACACAACTGTCCACCAGCTAGCCTTAATGTAATGGCAATTCAGGAATCTCCATGACTGAATGTCTAAAGAGAATTGCTGAATCCTGAATCATGTACAATGATGGACTGAGCTGTGTCTCATGTTTTGTTTGCTTCTTGTTTTTCTCCCATACAAAATAAAAAAAGCCTGCAGCCAATGCCAAGCACCCCTACTCTCTCTCTTTTTTTTTTTTTATTCCAAAATAATTCAAGTTTCAAAGTTCAGAATATATCATCAACAGTAGTATTAAAGCATCTTATGATGCAGTATTGGTGATACCGAGTGGCCGTCGCCGTGGCCCCCCTTCATCACTGTTTGTCGTCTTGCAAATCCCAGTCTGTAGATTCTTCTGTGCCGTGATCAATCTCTTTTGTCCACTTATGTTCATGGTCGCTTCTTCAATTTATATAATCAATGACTATAATCTCTCTCTCTATATATACTCTCCTACAAATTAAAATTACCTAACAATTATTAATTGAGTGTTTATTTCATAAATTTAAGCTTTGTTTGGCATCTTAGTTGCGGCTCTAAGGCCACATCTTCTTCTGTGGATGGAAGTTCTAATATTAAACATCACTAACTATGATTTGTGAAGTAAAAGTTATTCGTTAAAAACCAAAGTTGCACATTTAAGCTTGTCAATACAAATAGTTGTGAAGGAACTAACCTATGTTATATATATAAAAGATCTGATGATCATGTGATAGCTGAATGGAGGCATGATGAATTCTGGGAAAGATGATGAGCAAAACCATGCATGGTCATTATTATGGTTGGTTACTTGGCACTTCAAAGAAACTACAATATAATAATTATAAAGCTTAAAAGAATATCGCAAACTCTGAAAAAGAAAAGCCTAACTCTCCGGAAAATGGTCCGTCAAGATTAAGGACCACACAGATCGATCGTTTGAATAATGTTAAAACTCTCTGTCACGGTATATATATATATATATATATATATATATATATATATATATATATATATATAATGATCAGGTTACATGTAATTATATCATATCATATCAACAAAAATTGATACTGGCAACTCAACTGTATATATTAACAATAATGATATTTGCACGGCTCGTGAATTAATATATACAAAACCCTAACTGCAGCAACTCGTTCGATAATTTCAGTAATTTGAGTATAAATCATGGCAGTGGCAGAGCACATTAATATATGTATATATACGTAATTTTTTTCCCATTGACGCAAGCATTGTCTGATCATGTACAAAAATAAAATACTAAAAGTAATTTTTATATTCCGTGATTACGGGTGGGTGGGTTTGAGACTTTGAGATTCCTCTCTAATATTCTTAAACACACTCCAAATAATAATTTCAAGTATGCATACATACATACATACATACATACATGCATACATATTATATATATATATATATACACACAATACACACACACACGCATGCACATTTTTGTTTGGAGTCAGGAAGAGAAACATTTTCGATCTTCCAAGAAAAAAAATGAAGAGAAAACACTCGAGTCTCGACGACATATGCTTCTTCAAAGAATACCATAATTTTTTTTTTGGTTAAAAAAATTATTTCTTGTTCTTTAATATATTGATATTTATTCTCAAGTTGAGTTTTTTAATTTATTTATTTTTATTTTAAATATCTAGTTAAAAAATTAAGAACTTATAGATAATTATCCAAGTGCCATGAACAAAATCACTTTTGAAACCGGAACTTCATGCATGCATGTGTGTTTTCTTTATTTAATTATTGAAATGATTAAATGGCTAATCAACATCATTCGCTGCAAATTCATTGAACCCCGATTACTGAGATTAATTTAACTTTATACAAATTATGATAAATATTATTAATCTTTTGTGTCAGGGAGATCTTTTTCTTTTTAATTAAGTTATCACTTCAAAACATTGAGTAACATGATGAGTTCATGGTCCTCACTTGATGCCCATAGGTTCCCAATGCTCTTTATACTCATTTCTATGACTAAACATAAGAATCCATGGTCATGTGCATTGCCATAATTACCTAAATTTGAGTAACAAATGTATATAAAGCTTCTTCGTCTTTTTATTTTTTTTTCCTGCCTGAATTAATGCTAATAAAGTAGTCTGTGTATGAATTGTATATATAAACAAATGTATCTTTATTTTTTTAAGAAAATTTTTTATATATATTCGAGTTCGAGTTCTCTCGTTTTTAGTAAGTTTCAATAGAATCAGCTCCCAACACTCTTTATTATAAATGCTTTTTTGGTGCTTTGCTGTTCTTACAAACAGTTTCATCAGTTCAATCAAATTTGATAAAACAAAGTTTATCAATCTTCTAACTATCCAAAAACATTTTCCTCTAGAGGAGTAATAGAGTCCAAAGAAGTACCTAAAAATGGTGAAGCAATAAAGGAGCTCAGTCCTATCCTAAAATTCAGGAATTTGCGATATCGCCAGAAGGATATATAGCTTCCAATAAAGTACTAGAACTACATAAAGATAATGCCTTGCAAAAATCTTCACCAGAAACACCACATGGTGATGGGTCAATTGTTCACACACTCCAAACACAAAAGTGACATTCATAATTGTTTCAAGTGGGCGCATACATCTACAAAGCCTGTGGAGCTCCAAGTGGTCGATAGGTATGTGTGTGCAGGACATTTCAGTCTCCACAAGCTCACCCACACTCGCAGGGAAGCATATTTTTTTTTTAAAAAAAAAAAGATTATGCAGGACTGAGAAGATAATTGATTCAAAGTGATGTGGTGATATAAATAAAACTGAGCATTATCATTGGGATAAGTTATTTAAAGGTTGGGGAGAATGTGATAAATTCATAGTGACTATGTATAAATACTGGAGCTTTGCATTGAATGTGAGGTGAGAGGAATATAAATGTTGTTAATGAAATCGGATAAGGGAAATTAAATATTGCGGTCGCAATTTGTCCACTGGGAAGAAGGAGAAGAGAGACTTCATAATTTTGATTGGACTAATTAATTAAGAAATTATCAAATAAATGAAACATTCATGAATGGATTTTTTTTTTTAATCCTGCTGTCGGATTCATAGATACGAAAGCATATAGCTTAATTCACGAGAGTCAAATGAACCAAGACCAATGTATTACTTGTATGCTGTTTAATAAAGTTCATGCTAAAATAATTTTTTAAGGAATTTTATTTAATTAGTCCTTTGAGTTTAAATTTTTAATGCTTTTCAAATGATTATCACACTAATAAATGAATTGGTCGGTATAAAATCCATTGCCACGCTAATTAATTTATTGTATATCGATAAAACAAAAAAGCTAGCGAATAAATTAGTGGAAAGGATATTTATATCAACACTTCATCTCTTTGAAATATTTTTGTACAACGCACAAATTTATTTACCATATGAATGATTTAAAATGAAAAAAAAAGTTATATCTTGTCAATTGTTCATAATCTATGTTTAGATATCTTTAGTTCCGTATTAAAAAAAAAAATATTATTAACATACTAGATTCGTTAGAATGAATCATTTATTAATTGAGTGTCTTCATTTTCTTTTTTATCCAGACACACTATTAAATTATAGTTAATTTTTAATTTATTATTAAATTATACAGTTTAATAAAATTGTTTTAATTAATTATATTAAATTGTATGATTAAATAGTATGTTCACACGAAAAAATATATAAATACTTATATGAAAATGATTATATAAAGAGAGGGGGGTACTTTAATAAGTAATGGGGATATTTTAACGTAATATTACAGCGGAAATAGAAAATGTATAAATGAAAAAAGAAGGTAGACAAAAGAAAAGTGGCCAAGTTCGAACTGAAAAGCCATCACTAATCTAAGACCATGTGATGATACCCAGAATCCAGCCGAAGGTCCACTTAATATTGTAATCGAATGAGCCGATAATATCGGCAATATATCATATTATCGCGAGAGAAGAAAAACAGGAGGCAACAATTAAAGTCAGTTGGTTGGTAAAGTCAGTTGGTTGGTGTGAATAGTTCGGCACTCTCATTTATTAAGAGAGGTTAGGGGTTCAAGCTCCACTCTCGTACGTAATCACCACTTTGAGCAGTACTTTATCCTTTACGAATAGATCTGATAAAAATATTAATTAATCTGAATTATGATACAAATTTAAAAATATATTTCACAATTATAATTTATTTAGGACCATCTCGTGATTAAAAAAAAAAAAAAAACAGGAGGCAGCCTTAGTAGCAATTATCTTTTACTCTTTTAATTTTCAAAATGTTTAATTTAATAAAGAAGAAAAATGAGATGGATGGCATTGTTATCAAAGTACGCGCGAGATGATGGACGTGGATGGGTCGTTTTCTGGTACATGGGGGCTGTTTCTCACTAAAACGGAGGTAAAGTAAAGCAAAGTAATGGGATGGAGTCCGAGTCAGGTGTGTAAATTGTAATTTGTGTTACACAGGGGAAACATCGAAGTTGTGTCTTGTCAGTCTTGGCGTGCAATTGCATTGTCTTTGTTATCGTGGGGGCCTCATGTCATGCTCTTGCTCGTGCATGCTTTTCTAATTCCCTTCTCATCATCTTATTCTTTGTCTCTTGGGCATGATAAAGCAACAACCCTCCTTTACTCTTTAATAACTTTCTTTCCTGTGGTTAAATCTTATAATTATTATTAAGTTTTGCAAAATCAATTAAAAGTAAAGAGAGAGAGAGAGAGGCGGTGCTCGTGCTGATTCAAAGGAAAGAGAGGGAGGAGAGGGAACATTCTGGGTTCTGGCTTTATGTGTAAGCAGTGGTGCCTGTCAAAAGATGAGGAAAGGATAATCTTTTTGAAGGGTGGAGAGGGGGTCAATCTTTTGGGGTTTCTGTTTGTTGGGTGGGTTATTTTGTGTTATGTGGGGTTCTTTCTTTTGTGTTTTCTTCTGCTGAGATGGGACTGTTAATCCTCATACTCTGAGCGTCAACATTGTCATTTGTCATACGGATGTTTGATTCTTTGTACTTGACAATTCGCTCATTTTAAAGAGAATCGCGCTTGCTAGATTTCTTCTGAAACCATTTCAAGGTAAGCTAACACTGAGCTCGTCATATATATTAGATACTATTGAATTTGTCATCTGGGACTGTGACTGACCCTGGCTTTGTCATTCTTTCGTTTGAGGAGGGTACTTTTCCTTTCCTCTTACTCCTCGTTGTTGCAATTTGTGGTTTGATTATTCTGTGTCTGCATGAGTATAGCTGATCTTAGTTATTTATGTGAGAGCGAGACCATTAATTTTCTGTAGTTAGGTATGTTTAATATCTAACATGTTGTGGGAAATGACACGGAGAGAATTTTTTTGGGTTGTGTTTTCAAGCCGAGCAGGAGTTCTAGCTTGTTGGCCGATTCTTAGTTCTTTATTTGGTCAAAAAGAACAGGGTTTTTTAATTCATTTTTCCGTGTTAGAATCCGCAAATGTTATCCATTTTTCAGCACTTTCTTGAAACAACTTTGTTGGTATTGATAATTGATGTTCACTTGTGTTACCATCTTTTTAGAAATCTCCAAAATTAGTGCTAATTGTCAACCATTTTGGTAGTTTCTTCAACTCATATCGAGATAAGCTGTTTCTTTGTTGCAGGTTGTGTTGTAGTTTCAAAGAATTAAAAGAGCAAAGGTGAGACTATGATTTTGTATTGTAAGGGAATGTATCTGAGTTTTGGGTTTTGAACTTTGTGGACCAAAAAAAGGCATTGGTGCTGGTATGATCCTTTGAAAAAAGAAAACAAAGGAAGAATAGTTAAAAAATTATTTTAAGGGCGGTGGTGTCAGTTTTGAGCTAGTGGGGGTGTCTCTGGTTTTGAGAATTATATATGTTTTGAGTCTTTAGGCATTGTCTCCTTAACACTCTTTATTTGTCCGTGGTCCTTGGCCTCTGTTGCCAACTGAGGAAGCAAACACTTCTTTGAGTCTCTTCACATTCAAGTGAACATTTTATTGATATATTACACTTTTACCACTTTCTCTTTCTTTCTTTGGCCTTGGTTTGTGGGAAAGATTCGGTCATACTAAGTAATTCACCAGATTTTGCTTTGATCCATTTTATTATTATTCTAACGCCAGAGAATTCTTAAAATTCTGTGGTTAGATTCCCACTTCTGTGGTTTTACTTTAAGTCTTACTGGCAATTTGGTTCTGATTGTCGGTCCAGGAATTTGAAGATTGGAATCTTTGGACAGAAAACTGAGGAACTGATCTTTCATTTGGCAAAATGAAGTTTATGAAACTTGGATCCAAGCCTGATTCATTTCAGACTGAGGGGAACAATATCAGGTAAATCTTTTTGATCTCTGATTCTATCGAGAGCTACTAATTTTACTTTTCTGTTTTGCTAATTTATTTTACTTGGTAACTGGGAAAATCCTTTTCCCAGTTGGTTTTGTGTTGTTGGAGGATGTTTGTTGAGTTTTTTAGTTCCGATAATTGATCAAGCTTCAAATGGCTAAGCCTTCTCTGAGAAAATCTGAAAAGTTAGGAATGAGAGAGTCTGTGTAGAATCATTGCAAGCATTATGCCATTGGTTTAGTATATAAAGATGTTGTTTTCCTTGTGCCTTCAAGGATGTAGAGAGGGAAATAGACACCGCACTAAGAAAATTTTTAGCTTGAGACTTGTTCAAGTCATTTATCTATGGAATCAAAAGAAATCTGGCAAATTTTTTGTTATTGTTAATATGACAATAGTGACAGGACTGACTCACTACATTTTCAAGCTACCTTTTCAAGCCTGGATTTTCATAGTACAATGACTATATAGATAATAAAAAGTAAAGCAGCATAAGCTCACTTTCATTTTTTCCTTCATTAGAATTAAGTAGTGTTCTCCGGAGAATAATAGACATGTAGATGCATAAAACAGCTATTTTAGCGTGCAATCCTCTGTGAGTTTTTGCAATCTGCTGTATTCCTAGAAGTTAAAAGGGTTGAGATGTTAGCATCCATATAGTTTGTCAAATGGATGTCAATTAATTATTCACCTTGTGTTAATCTTCTTTGTCTTTCCAATAACAAAGTTAAGCTACAATGACAACAAGATGCTTTGCAAAGCAAATCTATTATTTTTACCAGCAAAGATCTCTATCACTAGAAGAAATTTTAGTTTCTAGGACTTGTTAAATTCAAACAGAAAGTACACATGAAAAAATCTCCAACAAATGCACATTTTTATCTTATTTACTTTCTTCCCACTTGGTAGACTCTACTTGTGCTCACTGTGTAATGCTTTTTCCATGAGGTCAGAGATTCTTGGATATTGCTTGAAAGTTAAATGCATTGGCTTTAGTTTTATTTAATTTCAATTTAGCTGTATGCCTGTATTCTATGGAACGTGGACTGCACTTTTTGCACCATCTGCCACATGTGGGTATTTTTTTCCCACATGTTTGGAGAGAGCTTCTTAAAAGATATAGTTGTGCTTTCATCTTTGTGAGTTCACTTTATTGTTAATATAACCTGACCAACATCTTTGTGTACAGATATGTGGCAACTGAGTTGGCAACAGATATAGTTTTTAATGTTGGGGACGTGAAATTTTATCTGCATAAGGTATGAATTACATATGATAAGGTAGTTCCTTGATTACAACTTACCATTCACATTTATGGGATACCAGTTTAAAAAAAAAAATTTAGTTCTTCAACTTAACAATTTAGTACATGTATCTAGAAAAGCACAAATAGGATCTGTCTTTCCTCCTTTTCCCAAAATCTCGCCCCATTCTGGCATGATTAGCACATTCTCTTTTTTTGAATCTTATGGATTATTAGGAATTGAGACCTAGAATTTGATTCACTTGGGCGAAATTGTCTAGATCCTAATTTTCTCTTCTCACTAGTCTGTGGAGTCCATGGACAACCAATTGCAGGTCTAAGTTTCTAACCATTTGATTTGTGCCTGTTAATAGTCCTATTTACTTTACCAGTCAGAGTGGCCTGAGTTTTAGAAACACTAATTTAATCTTACTTGTATTGGCATACACTTGAGTGTTAGTTGCTTGTTGGGTATTTAGTAATATCTACAATATTTGTGCAGTTCCCCCTTCTATCCAAGAGTGCACGCCTTCAGAAGTTGGTTGCAGCCACAAATGATGATAACAGTGATGAAATGCCCATCCAGGATATTCCTGGTGGACCTGCTGCTTTTGAAATATGTGCTAAGTTCTGCTATGGCATGACAGTCACTCTTAATGCATACAATGTGGTTGCTGCTCGATGTGCAGCAGAATATCTGGAGATGTATGAAACAGTAGAAAAAGGAAACCTAATTTATAAAATTGAAGTCTTCCTCAACACTAGCATCTTCCGTAGCTGGAAAGACTCAATCATTGTTCTTCAAACTACGAGGTCTCTTCTGCCATGGTCTGAGGAACTTAAGGTGGTCAGCCACTGTCTTGATTCCATAGCTACAAAGGCCTCAATTGATACTTCCAAGGTGGAGTGGTCATACACCTATAACAGAAAAAAGCTCCCGTCGGAAAATGGAAATGATCCACACTGGAATGGTATGAGGAAACCCCAATCAGTTCCAAAGGACTGGTGGGTAGAAGATCTTTGTGAACTTCATATTGATTTATATAAGAGGGTTATATCAACAATCAAAACAAAAGAACGAGTCTCTGCTGATGTAATTGGAGAAGCCTTGAATGCATACGCCCTCCAAAGGTTGCCAGGATTTGGCAAGGGAATGATCCAGAATGGTGATGTAACTAAGTATAGATCATTGGTGGAGACCATAATGTGGCTGCTACCTACAGAGAAAGGTAGTGTTCCCTGCGGTTTCTTGCTTAAGTTGTTAAGGGCAGCAATTATGTTGGAATGTGGAGAAACGGAAAGGACAGAGTTGATGAGGAAAATTGGTCAGCAGCTAGAGGAGGCTACAGCGGCTGATCTTCTGATTCGAGCTCCATCTGGAGACACAACTGTGTATGATGTTGATACAGTGCAAAGCCTCGTTGAAGAGTTTCTGGCATGTGAACAGAATGCTTACAGTGATCTTTCCCTGGAAAATGAATTCCAGAAGATTAGAAGCCCCCGAATGACTTCAGATGCTTCTAAAGTGAAGGTTGCAAAGGTGGTTGATTGCTACCTAGCTGAAATTTCAAAGGATCCCAACTTACCTCTTGCAAAGTTTGTTAATCTTGCTGAAATTGTATCTATTTTCCCAAGACAGTCTCATGATGGACTTTACCGTGCTATCGACATGTATCTGAAGGTAAGTAGCAGGTTTTCTAGTGTCTGCAGATAAATTTATATTTTATTTTTCCTCATATCTTCCACATGCATGACAAGTGTCTGCTGATCATTACACAGCTCGCTGCTACTGATACAGAGTATCAACTTTGTTACCGGAATATATAAAGCTGTGAACTTAAAATGCGAGTGCAGGGTGTATGTGCATGGATTTAATGAAGGCTATTGGGTTTGAATTAACTTCTCTAATATATCTGATACAGGAGCACCCTGGGATCAGCAAAAGTGAGAGGAAGAGAATATGCAGGTTGATGGACTGCAGGAAATTATCAGTAGAGGCCTGCATGCACGCTGTGCAAAATGAGAGACTTCCCTTGCGGGTGGTTGTTCAAGTCCTCTTTTTTGAGCAGATACGAGCCACGGCATCAGCTGCTGGCAACAGCACACCTGACCTACCAGGGTCCATTAGGTCCTTACTCCCCGGTGGGTCTCATGGAAGCTCAAGGTCGACTACAACGAACACCGAGGAGGACTGGGACTCAATACCGACAGCTGATGATATCCAGGCTTTGAAAGGAGAGATCGCTACCCTGAGGTTAGCAGGTGGTAACAGTGATAAAAATGGGAATGATGGTTGTAAAATTGATGCTGAGAAAGTCACTGCCGGTAAAATGAAAGGCATTCTCATGTCAAAAATATTTTCAAAGCTCCGGTCAAGCAAAGACAAATATGGTGAAATCAGCAGCTCCGATACATCAGAGAGCCCAAGTCCTGGTTCTACAACTGCAGAGGAAACCAAGTCTACCCCATCTAGAAGTAGGAGGCACTCAGTATCTTAGTCATTGGCATGCTCAGTAGAATCAGGGCACGCCTTGTTTGGCCTGTATAATTGTATCACTTATTTGACCATTAGGATATTAGAAACCACTGACTTTATCCTGGGATATTTTGAGCAACAGAATCATGTTGAAGGGTTGTGGTTGTGGGGAAAATGAATTTCTTTTGGATGTCAACTTTTACTTTGGCCCCTCAAGAGATTAGAGGTTCTGGAAAAGTACTGATGGTTGATCTTTCTTGTGTTAGAGATAGGCTGTGACGGCGAACCAGTTTTGCTGTACTATGAACAAGACGGAATCTCAAGTTTCTGCTTGCTTTTCTTTTCTTTGGTTGCCTTTTTACATCGTTTTAAAAAGCTTCTGGCTTTGCAGCCACGCTTGCTTCCACTGCAAGGCCACTCTAGGATCTAGGAAGCCATCTTGATGGAGAGTAGATTATTCCTATGAGAATATGGAATAACAGAATAAGCCTGGAGCGGCGAAAGACTGTGCATTGGCCCATAAATGGGGCCCAATTTTGGAGAATATAGGCCTAAACCGAAAGAGCTGCCTGCGTCAAGAACCCAACGCGTCTGGGGCAGATAATCTCTTCGCAAACGTGGAAAGAGCATATGCATCCTTGAATATTAAGTACAAATATTTATAGACTTCTACTTATAATGTCAAAAAAAAAAAAAAAAAAAAAGGTCACCTGCAATTAATTAAGTGAGAATTTTTTTTCTTTAATCTTGTTAAAAAAATTAAGACATTACAACTTATCCAACATTCAGTCTTTTTTATTAAATCAGGCTAATTTTTCCTTTTCTTATTGTTGATTATTCAATTTCTCTTGTCAACTCTAATTTGAAAAGATATCTCACTATTTACTAATGGAAATATCAACAGCGGCAGAAGCATCTGCATGTAAAGGTCGTTTTGACAATGCTATCTTCCTAATTTCTTGCATTCTGGGACCTAATTTCCCCACTCTAAGCTCTAGATTTGATGACTTTTTGACTTGAAAATCGAAAGCCCATGAGCAACCCAATCTAAATCCATGGCCGACTATTTTTAATTTCGAGCCCGTTCTCACCTAAAAGAACCATAGATATCATTTGAACTGGGCAAAAAGTACATGCACTCAGTCAACCCACATTTATGGAATCCCATGAGCCAAAAATGCTGATTCAAGTTCAAAAGATGCCCTTCCAAGTATTTGCCTTGCTATGATCCTGCAACACCCACCACCAAAAAAGGAAAAAAAAAAATGACAACCCACTTTAGCTCTTCAGCCATTGACTTCAAAGGAAGACTTGAACCAAAAAGATAATAAAGCAAAGTCAACAAAAAATTTACTTACCGATGTTGTTAATGTCTCCTCCACCGCCCTCATACCTAAACCACCTCCAAATTTTTTAGTGAACTACAAAAGGACATTGGCCAAAGTGACCGACCATTGAAGATTTTTATTGAGCTTCTAAATCGAACCTATTTTCATTGGAACAACTTTACTTGAAGAAATTGGCATTGTTGAATTGGAGAGCGGGCTTTCATACGTATATGATAAGTTAATTAATTATAATTAGGCTTATAACTTTGCATTAATGAAAACAACCTCTAGTCAAAACTTGCTGAACATTCCTCGTCTACTTGCCTAATTTGAACTTTAATGAATGGCGTGCAAGTCATAGAATAATGAAAGCTTTTTCTCTGTAATCTGCCTTCTTTAGTCTGTGTGAATGGATAAATTTATGTTTAGTATTATCAAAATGTTTCAAGGTGGGTATGATTAATATATGAAACAAACGGTTCTGGTTATATTGAAACCACTCCACGGTAGAATATTCTTTCATGACCACACATTTAAAATTATAATATATTTTTTACTGTTTATTACTTTGTGTTTGTGATTATAATTCACGTTATATCTTAGAGCAACTCCAAAATAGTAATGCCCCAAACAAAAATATCAAAGGAATCTATTAAATTTTAACTTTGTTGTCCAATTCGTCCATTTAAATTATTCGAAATTGGGGTAATTTAATGAGATCAGGATCTCTCCTAATTTGATGTCTTCCTGTGCAAATATACATGTGGTAATTGGTAGTTAATAACATAAATAAAATAAAGAAGTTAAATCATATGCATACACTATCACTTAAGGACACATAGCATAAAATCTTTAAAAACTTATGAAAGCTCAGATCAGGAGATAATATTTTTTTCAATTTAATTATATCAACGTCTTTTCAGTAATGTGTATATGTGTATCTATATATTATTACTGAAAAGGCATCCATATCATTAAATTTGTAGTCATTGTGGCACTCTTTTTTATAAAGGTAGTCAAGGTGGCACTTGCTCCTAATGACTCAAGCTTTTCTGTTTGTTCCATCTTGCAATTTGGTGCATTTGCATATACACTCCATGAGAAAAACTTTGAAAGCAAGTGGATATGTGATGCAAATTCTTGTGTTTAAAAACAAGACCAAAATGAATACTTGGTTGGTTGGTTTAAGTAATGAGAATGTAAGAAATTGTCATTAGGATGTTGATATCACGTTTACTTTTTATTTTTATTGGTCTTGAAAGAAGTGGTTAATTTTTTGTTATTAATAACATTGACTCTGACCATTTAAAAAAAAAGGGTAAAAGTCTATTTAGTCCCTATATTTTAATATTAGTATTGATACCCCTACCGTTATTTTTTATTTCTTTTGGCTTACTTTTATAATATTACCATTTTATAAACATTTTTTTGTTTGGACATTAATAAAAAGAAAATAATTAAATTACCAATTTAACCCTAAAAATTATATTAATTTTTAATTGTCAAAAATTGTATGCAAACTATCGAGTGTGCAAATGTTTGTTTGCAAAAAAATTAATATGATTTTTTTATTTTCTAGGGTGAAATTGGTAATTTAATTATTTTCCTTTTATTAATGTCTGAACAAAAAAAATTATTATAAAAGGGTAATATTGTAAAAGTAAGCCAAAAGAAATAAAAAGTAACGGTAGGGATGTTTCGAGGCATTTTTAAAAATACAGGGACTAAACGGACACTAATCTTAAAATATAGGGACTAAATGAGCATTTACCCAAAAAAAAGAAGCAATCATTTTTTTTAATGAACAGACTTAGAATTATATTTAATTCAATCAATTCATACAAGGATTAATTTGTTATTTTTTCAATATAGTAGAGAATCAAATATCATACAACATTAGATAAAAATACATGGATCTTGTAAATGTTACAGAGTTATCTAAGAGAAGAATAAGAGAGAAGCTTATTTTTGGAGTGAGGTGATCAAGTTCTTACATGGAGTTATAAAATGGAGGAAGAAACCTTAAATATCATGGCAGAAGAGAAAAAGAAAAGAAAAAGTCTAATTCTTCCAAAAGTTCAAAATTGAAGATGTTTAGCTTATATAAAGTGTTTCTAAAGGTGTTTTGGTAATTTTAGATAGCCGGCAAATTCTCATTGGCCTGCCCTTCACAATTGGGACTATTTCCATCTTTTTCTTTTATTCACTTGAGAGTGACCAAGTAAGCTCAGTGAACAAGTAATCCCTCTAGCCCTCATGTGGTCCTTACTCTTTACCATATGGTGACTATTGGTTGAATGATCTTACTTCTTTTTAAGGGCAGTTGAGGAGTGTTGACATATCCTTTCCTTATTGTTCTGCTTAACTGATCTATTCTCTCATTAATCTCTTATTTTTAACTTAAAGGACAAAGATATTTATCCTTTTTTTATGGCATGTAGCCCACAATCGTGAGGGCTCAACTTATTATTATTTTTGAATTCTACTACTTTGCCCCTTGAACTAACTAAACAAATCTGCTGAAGTTGTTCTTTTTTTCAAAGAGTACCCCTGACTCATCTTGAGTTATACTCCCTTTACTCCATAGTACTGATTTTTCTTATTTTTTATTCTTTACTGCCATTCACCTGCCCATTGATATAAATCAATGCCCTAAATTTACCCGCAAGTAATAACTAATATTAAAAATATTTCGCAATGAAAAAAAAAAGGTCAAGATTTCTAAGTCTAAGAGGAAATTTCTTCTTTTTTTTAAAAAAAAAAAGTTTAAGCAAAAATATTAAATTTGGGAGTAAAAAAAAAAGATGAGGTTCGTACTAATTGATCGGACAATTATATTTTAAATACATAAAATGTTACTATGGCCATAAATATTTTTATTATGAATTATAAATTTTTATTTCCGATGATAATTTCTTCTATTATATTTATAAATTTTGTAAAATATAACAATCAATCAACAAAGCTTTATTAAAGATAAATTGATAGGCAACATACATATTTTAAGAGTATTGATTTAGCGGGGGATGTTGCTTACTTTGTTGTGAGCACAATACTACCAATGGTGATGCCTGCGGCATTTTTTTTAGGGTAAGTGGAATTTTTTTTTCGTAATTTTTATTGGCTTTGATTGATGGGTTGTTTGACATTGAACTCTCTAATAATGATGCTACCAATTCACTAATATCTTCAAAAGAAACAAACATCACATCCATTATAAAGTAGGTGCCTTTCCACCAACTAGTTAAATAATAATAATTAGGTCTGTTAGTGACGAGCTCAAATTTAGATCCTGCACTTGTCCACTTAGATGGTTAATGTTTATTGGCCGCGAATTATTATATGAATTAAAAAATAAAACCGTACTTCACGTGATTTTAAAAAAATAATTTAATATTATTATTATTTTTTATTTTATATTTGATGAAATTAATAAAAAATATAAATTAATTTTTTTAAAGATGAGGCAGTCTTATAAAAAATAAAAAAACTATTAGCCAGCAATATAAATAAAGAAACAATGCAAGATAAAAAATAAAATGAGAGAATATATTATAAAATAATTTTATTCATTCCAATTGTATGTGTACAAAATAAAAAGATGAACTCTCATTTTATAGCTACATAATCACTCCATGAAATTAATGAAAAATTATGGATTATAATTCCTTGTAAGATAGTGGGAGTTATAGGGAAGCTAAAGGTTACTAATGAGAGATAGTGGAGAGACTAAGAGATATATATAATGAACATCTTCATTTATTTTAATAAATTCATAGCACTCTCTCTTGGATGTTCATTACAAAGAATATGCCCTATTAAAATTTTTATATAATTGTTATTGTGTAATAATAATCAAATTAATTATGAGAAAATAAAAAGTCAAATATAAAAAAAAATTTATCTATTTATTAGATAATAAAAAATATACAAAAATAAAAAATAATAATATCACATCACCTCCTCAAATTTGAACTTTATATATATATATATATATATATATATATATATATATATATATATATATATATGTGTGTGTGTGTACGCGCGCGCGTGTGTAATAATTACTGGACTACAGTATTCGGAATTCGATAGATGAACAGACTCATGAACTCTCTCTCTCTCTCTCTGTGTCCCCGCGCAATTCTCTGTATTCTCTTTTCTTTCTTCTCTCTTTGTTTGTTTGAGTCATGCTCCATGTGCTTTTGTTTATTTATTTTTAAAGTAAACCTCCAGAGATGAATAACACATTATATGAAAAAGAAAGCGGAAAGTTGATTTGAAAGAGACAAAGCGAAATCCTATAAATAGTCTATACAATATTAAATTATTATGGGACTAAGAAAATCAGTACTTATGCATTCTTCAAGAGTCATTGGAAAGGAATTTTTTTAATTTTTAGTTGAAAAAAAATTCTCCCACGTCAAATCGGACAAACTCAAACAGATATAAGTTAAAGTGTTTGTAACATCATAATCTTCTCCATAAATATAAAAATAACGAATAGAATAGATTTTAAGAAAATTATCTATCATATATTTTTAAATGAATATCTGTATTAAATATGTGTGAATATTTTTTAAGTATATCACTCGTATATTTTAAATTGACAAAACACTTCTACAGTCCATCAATCTATTAACTGTCGTTTGCAAGCGCTGACATCATAAAGGTAATTTAGTCTTTTAAAATGGACGAAACTTTGATTAAAACAAACGACAAGTCATCCCATTTACCTAGTAAAAAATGACATATCATATGATATATATTAATAAAAATGACATGTCATCCCATTTATCAGATAATTACTAATAATTACTAAAAAACATTATTTTACAACCGAATCTACTCCTCCAAAATTGAACCTAAATTTTTGAAGATCTACTCATCTAAGCTCCAACTGGAATTTTTTATGGTATAATATGTTGTTAATAATTTTTTATGGTATAATATGGATTTTTTATGGATAATTGTTAATAATATGTATTATTAATAATTCATTTTTTAATAAAAATGTATTGTTAATAACAAAATAAAAAAAATTATGTATTAAAAATTTACATTAATTTTAAGGATAAATTTATCTTTTTTACCTCATTTTGAGTTTCAAGGGCGAAATAGTCAATTTACCACAATTATGTTAACTTTTTAATGGAAGTTAACGGATTAGTGGACGGCAGAAATATTTTGTCAACTTAAGATATACGAGTGAACACTTAAAAAGTGTTCACACACGTTTGATACAAGTATCATTTAAGGATATATGACTCATAATTTTCTTATATTTTATTATAATTAGACAATTGAGCCATCTAATATAAAATTATAAAGAAGAAAATAGGATATCACTTTTGAGGAAAGAATAAGTAGTCATGTTTAATCACTTACTGATGTTTCAATATATTAAAAGAGAGACTTTAGATGAACCGAGCTACTGCCCAAGTTAAGCTTCGCCCTTTGGGTATTCAACGTAATTCTAATTGTTATTTTGCAGTTGCTATTTATAAAAATTATAAAATCATATTATGTGTCTTAGTGCTCATCAAACAATGACATTGAAACTAATTGAAACTACTACAAGGTTGATGGAGTTACAATGTAACGTAACTTGACAACACCTTTTTTCTTCTTATACTTTTAATAATTTATAAACAAAACTGTTCAAGCTGAGATGGGCCACATCAGTGATAAGGCAAGTTAAAAAGCTGACATGTTTATCCAATTATGAACCCAACGCAATGAAACAGTAACCATTCTCTTTCTTCCTCATTGTTGACCTGAGGGAGGCTGAGCCTGATCAATCCTATATTTTCTAGCTGGAAGTCACTGAGCCCACTCAATGCACCACTTTATCAGAAACCAATGCCAGGCCAGCATTTGGTGAGATTACCGAGTCCATTGAAAGTTTTTACACTTCATTAATATATATATATATGGACTTGACTAGCTTACAGACTCTGTAAGCTACAGACAGCAGCATCAGCCGTTGGATGTGGTTGGATGTGGAGTGAGAAACTAAACAATAGAAGATCGGATGGTGGGATGACGGGAGATGTTTGTTACAGAATATATATATATATATATATATATATATATTAGAAGTGTTTGGCTTCATAATTTTAAAATACAGAAAAATACGAGAAAATTTTAAAATTGTGTCGTTTTAAAATTTTTTTAGATTTTTTCATATTTTAAAATTTTTGATAAAAAAACTATTATTATTATTATTATTATTATTATTATTATTATTGTAGGTAAAAAAAATTGTCTTTAGCATATTAATATTAATATTTTTGGTTATATTTTAGTGTATATTTTTACTTTAACAAAATAAAATATCTTCATTATAGAAAGATTATATATATATATATAAATTATCATATAATTAATAGTTATATCTAATTAAATTATATATATTATGCATGAATTAATTTTTTTGATAAATATATATTAATTAAGCATAATAACTCTGATATATCATAAAATTTTGTATGATGTGATGTGAAT
This sequence comes from Citrus x clementina, assembly GCF_000493195.1. Classification (NCBI taxonomy): domain Eukaryota; kingdom Viridiplantae; phylum Streptophyta; class Magnoliopsida; order Sapindales; family Rutaceae; genus Citrus; species Citrus x clementina. The sequence goes on along the minus strand of NW_006262075.1, from coordinate 4,048,791 downwards.
TAGATAGATAAACAGCAAAGCGCACGGTAGAGACTAAAGACACGGCCGCTATATAAACAGTGGTCACATTAATTCATATCTTAAATCTCCTGTTATCCACCTTAATCTCCAGCGTGATTCATATGATTCTTCTTATTAACAGTAGTAAACTAACCACGTGAAGAACCGGTCCCCAAAGTTGCTGCTTTACCTTAACGAGCCGTCATTGCATTTGCATGCATCACCTATCTCCTTATTTCGACGACAATTGCTGAGTTACAGCTACTGTAGCTTACACCCTTTCAAAAACATGTAAAAAATTATAACAGACTCATATGATTTTTGCATGAGACATAAGTTACAGCAGTCGTAACTCAACGGTATCCTCATTTCATCTTATATTACTCTATTTATGTTCGCTCCTTTTAGTTTCTTTTACTAAAGAGGTGGTCAATTTTGAGTTATATTTCGTGTACTTTACACTCACTCACATAAAATTTATATTAGGGATCCCTAAAGAAGCTTGTCTTATTCTGCCGAGGCCTATTCACAAGCTAAGACGGTGGAAAGTGAAGAACGTACCTATCAAACATGCCTTACTTTTTTGCAGTTTTGTATATATTTATAAATTTATATTTTTTCACTTGATAACTCGGTTTGATTTGAAAAAACGTCACCATCCCGGAACCTGTTGTTTATGGTCCATAGAGCAAGATGAAAAGTTCAAAACCCACTGAAATTGCCGTAAGTAAAAAGAGGAGTTGTGTAGAGGAAAAGACAAACAAACAAATAACCACAAATATATATAATAGTACATTACTTGCTTTCTCTGTCAATGCAAAAATTGCAGCAAAAAGCCAAAATCTCCAATCAATTTTATCATCATAATATGAAAAGCAAACCCCTCAAAGACAATTTCGTCTATTAAAAGTGGCCCACCATAATTGTGTCTTGTCTTTTGAAAGTAGTGTCATAGCTTCAAGTACCTTATCTTAAGGCACTTTTGCCCTTATTTGAGGGCAATATTTGTTTTCTGAGGTCTAAGATAATGGGGAGGCGGCCTTTAATAAATATATATATAATCCTTGGCATCAAATCGGAGGGAAATGTATCGGCATAACAAGTCCTTTTGAAAGATTTTAGCTTGAAACGACATTTGGATTACACATGATTTGTCATTACCCATCAGAGAACCAAGTTGTGACTTTTTAAGATTATATGTGGATAGAATAAGCATAAAGAAAAAGCCCTAAAAGATGATGATGATGATCAATTCCATATGAAACAAGGTGCGTCTGGTTACAAGAAGATCTTAAAAAGCCACGTCCATTTACAAAAGTAACCCAAGAAATTAAAAAAACAAAAAGACTTGGGGGATATTCCTCCCTGTGCATAAACATTCATATCTTGTCATTCCCTTTCTTTTATTCGTTAATATCATCACTAAAACTTTAAAAAAAAGCCGGAAAAAGCTAATTTTAAAAATTTTACAACAAAAACCTCTCCTCCATTGAAATTGAAAAAGCCTTGTGCTGCTAACATATTCTCTCCTCTTTTCCTACTATGATGTAGCGAGATAGCAGGAGCAGATTAATAGGATAAATAAATATTAGATATTATTTTAGTGTCAGACCAAGCTAACATGAGTAGATTACGCTCTAATCAAAGTGTAATTAGATCTCGTTCTAATCTAAATAACTCAATGAGATTTTAATAATGCATTAAATGAGATTAGATGACGCTCTAATTCAAACGACTTATAAGAGAGATTTTGAAATATAATACCAAAGGCAATTATAAAAGAAGTTTATTATTATTATTATTATTATTATTATTATTATTATTATTATTATTTCGCAAAGGTTGAAGTTATGAAAATAATAATAACACCTACCAATTTACAATAGGATAAATTTACTTCTTCAAGTTTCCTTAGTGAGAACAAAATTACAATTATATTAAAAATAAAAGACTAAAATACATACCATAACAAACTCTAATTAAAAATAGAAAATTTCAAAATACCTAAAGTAGCAAAATTCCACAACTCTAAGTAACGTCCTACATCAATCTCCCCTCTTAAAAGAAAGCTCGTTCTCAAGTTTATCTAGAGGATATAACTTGTAGTGGACCATCAATGCATCTTGGAGCTTGAACTTGTAGCATTACTTATCAATCATGCTTGAAACTCGAAATTCTCGATACTCTATCTTTTCTTTGATCTTATGAGTAACTCTTCGAGAAGATGAAGTCTTATATAAACAAATCACTTCTAAGCCTTTCAAGTCTTTTGCCAAACTCGTTCAATGTTTTTGTTAATTAACTTTATTTTTATAGCCAAATCTTCTTCAACAATAACCTTTTTGTCTTCAACTTGGATAAACATAATCATGTCAATCATTACTGAGGTTTTTTCATCTTAATTTTACTATGGAAACTCATTCACACTATTAGGCTCAATGCGCAAATAAAAAGTAAGTTGTACTTCTTCTTTAAAAATCTCATATAGACCAATAATCTCATCATCTTCTATTTTTATTGGTGTAACAAATGATGGTTCGATACCAACACAATGAACAAAATGGTCTTCTATCAATTGCCTCATAGCAAACCATTCTTTGATATCATCTAATCCTTGTCGAATCTTTGATTCTTGTAATTGTTCCTACCAATCTAAAGCATCACCTATCAACTTAAATGATTGCATGAAAGATAGCAACTTTTAAAGTGACAGTTTGAAGAAATCATCTTTTTTGCAAATCTAGCAAAAAAATATCATTAGGATTACTATCGAATCTCGGATATCCTCAAACTCAAAGAGATAATATAGACCCTGATATTCTATCTTTATCATTTTCTTGTCAAATTAAAAACATAAATGATGACAAAAATGTACATAACTTGACTTTCAAGGTTTGGTGTTGTCAGTGGTTAGTGGCCATGATTAGGACCAGAGGGAGACGGTGGCTAAGAGCATGCTGATGTCGAAGATGACAGTCAACTCATGGCAGTAGTGGCAGATTAAAATGCCAAAAGTATGGCTACATGTTTGGTTTGGTTGCGACGATTTCGGTAATTTTCAAACTCGACAGTGGGTAGAATTTGGATGTGCGACTAGAGGAAAGTTTGATGATGGTGTGATTGATGATGAAACAACAACACTGGTCGTGGTGCTTGTGGTGGAGTCATGGGTTTGTTGTGGTGGTAGTGGAACGACTGCGTAAATTAAGGTGTGTTGCAAGGGCATTGGTTGCCGACTAATGGTGATTCTAGTAAGGATGGTTGTAGTTAAGGTGGCGACAATGGCGGCTCGTTTTTCTAATTTTTTGGATAAACGATGTTGAATAATTTGGGCGAGTTGTGGTGAACGGACATGATGATCAGGAAAGCTGTGCAACTAGCACAAATATGCTTTGATACCAACTAATGAAGTGCGGTAACAGAAGCAGATTGATAGGATAAGTAAATTTTAGATATCGTTATAGTACCAGACCAAATCAACATGATTAAATTACACTATAATTGAAATGTGATTAGATCTCATCCTAATTCAAATGACTCAGTAAGATCTTAATAACCGTTAAGTGAGATTACATGATACTTTAATCCAAATGACTATACAAGAGATATTAACTCTACAAGAGATATTTTGATTGATAATCCCTAAAGGGAATTATAAAAAAGATTTCCCATAATTGAATTGGGTTTTCACTAAAATTTTTATTAAGTTTTTCTCAAATTATTATAATCATATATGATTTGATTGGTTTTTATATTTATATTGAAATCACCACAATGACTACTTCAAAAATGAAATATTTGAATTGTTCGCCTCATGGGTTTTAAATCCTTGGTGTTATAATTGAATGATTACATGACGTTTTAAGAGTAATTATTTTTATTAGTCATTATGTAAATGAACCAACAAAGGAAATTTACTCCTAAATGTATATATGTACCATATGATCATAAGACCATAATATTTGGAGTAAGAGGTTGTTTAGTCTTTATATTTTAAGGCTAGTGTCAGTTTAGTCCTTCTATTTAAAAAATACTTCAAACCATCCATATTGTTAAGAGTAATGATACAGCCACAAACTCTTGTACAAACTTATTTTGTACAAACTGACGTGGCATTAATTCATTGGTTGAATGAAAATATAAATTAATAAAAACAAATCATGTGGGCCAAGTGATATTTAATTCAACCAATCTTATCATGCCACATCAGTTTGTACAAAATAAGTTTGTACAAGAGTTTGTGGCTGTATCATTACTCTATTGTTAAACTATTGACACTTTTACTGTTATTTTTTATTTATTTTGTCTTGCTTTTATAATATTACTATAGTACAATAACATTTTTTTGGGACATTAATAAAAAAATTAATTTTACTCCAAAAAATAAAATAAAAACAAAAAGGATATATATTAATTTTTTTAAAAGCTTATGTATGTCCAAAAAGTTAATAGTATGAAAAAATTAAATTACCAATTTTTTTGATATTAATAAAAAAGATTAAGATATTAACTCTCCAATAGAGTGTTTTATAAAAATTAATATATATATATATATTTATCTTTTAGGATTAAATTGATAATTTAATTTTTTATTAATGTTTAAAAAATTATTATAAAAATATAATGTTATAAAAATAAGTTAAAATAAAAAAATAACAGTAAAATATTTTAAGATATTTTAAAAATATAATAATTAAATAAATATAAAAAATAAATAAACTCTTATCCTCATATTCGTATCACTTTTTATGGTCCATAGAACAAGATGGAACCCCACTGAAATTGCCATAAGTAAAAAGAAAAGTTATGTGAAGGAAAAGACAGACAAACAAACAAACATCCTCAAATGTATAGAATAGTACGTTGCTTGCTTTCTTTTTCAATGCAAAAATTGCAGCTAAAAGCCAAATCTCCGATCAATTTTATCATCCATAAACCCCCCTAAAAGACAAATTCGTCTATTAAAAGTGGCCCACTATACTTATGTCTTGTCTTTGGAATGTATTGTCATAGCCTCAAGTGACTTATTTTTAGGCACTTTTGCCCCTTATTGAGGGCAATATTTGTTTTCCAAGGTCTAAGATAAGTAGATAACGGTGAGGTCTTTAACTGTATAAATGTTTTAATTTAGAATTTAAAATATGAAAATATTTTAAGTTATAAATTTTTTAAACTCTATAATTTTAAAATTATATAATAAAAATCAAAGGGAAATATAACGGCAATGAAAAGTCCGTTTGAATATGTATAGCTTGAAAGGATATTCGGAGTACACATGATTTGCCATTACCCATCAAAGAACAAGCTGTAACTTTTTAAAATTAGAATAAGTAAAAAAGAAAAAGCCCTGAAGGATGATGATGATCAATTCCATATGAAATTAAAGCCGCCTTTGGTTACAAGAGGATCTTAAAAAGCCACATCCATTTACAAAGTTAACCCAAGAAAATTTAGATTACAAAAAAAAAAAAAACTTGGGGGTATATTCCTTCCCTTGTACAAAAATTCAGATCTTCGTCATTCCCTCTATTTTCTTCCTCAATATCGCTAAAGACTTCCAGGCCAAGTGGGGGAAAAAAAAAAAACACTACATTGAAATTGAAAAAGGCTTTTGCTGCTAATAATATATTCTTTCCCCTTGTCCTTACTAATTTCTTTCTAATTCTCATTTCTTTCAGAATTCTCTAGGGTCAACAAAAATGGACAAGCCAGGGGGTGATTTAGTCCAGTCACCGAGAGACCCATCACTGTAGTCTTCCCCAAGCCTCTTAATGCACCACAGGTCCTCATCGCAAGATAGCATTTTCCAGTGCGGAATTCCTAACTTCAGCGGCTCGCGGCTTGACACCTCTGTAGCCACCACGCCGCACCCCCGCTCCTTTGCCAAGTTATGCGCGTGGCCACACAGTGCTTTCACCAATTTCGCCGCGCGTGGGCCTTCACCTCCAAGCCCGTACAGAAAATGCAACCCGAAGGGGCTAAACACCTCGGGCACGGAAGGTATCCTCAACCAAGGCAAGACCCGATCGACAACCCTCGTCGTTTTGGCCAGGGTGCGCTTCACGCGCGACGCGCCACGGACCTCGAGTTTAAACACGTCCTTGGAGTTCCAAACGCTCAAAATCGCCCACGACTCTGGCGGGCAGGAGAAAAAAGAATCCGACCCGGCCCACGAGTCAGGAGAGTAAGTGCCACGTGGGACAGCCAAGAAGGTTCCGAGATTGAGTTTGTTATTTAGCACAGAGTCAATGTCGCGGGGGAAGAACTCCGTTGTTGAGAATTTACGACGGTAGAAAGCTTCAGCGTCGGAAGGATTCAGTTGGATGATGGTGACTTGTTTGGGAACGATAAGTCGGTGAGCGAAGACCGGGTTGACCAGGATAGAGGGTGTGCGGAACTTCGAGTAACCGCATTTGTCGGTGAAGAGTTTAACGGAAGCGTAATTGTCGTTTTCAGTTGCTATGTAAGAATATTCAACGCCGCTCTCTCTAAACCACTCTTCCATTCTTTTCACCAGCTTCAAGCCTATGCCCATTCTCCTAAAATAAAAAACACGTAAAATTAGGACTTTTGTGCTTGTTCTTTTGTTTAACAGTAAACGCGTACGATCGGTATACACGAACAAATTCAAAATATATATATTATATAAAAAAAAAAAAAAGAGTCAAGGAAGGAAGGAAGGAAGAAAGATTGAAACCGTACCGGTGAGAGGGGGAGACACGGAGACCTAAAATATAGGCGAGTTTGGTGTAAACAGGGAGAGGCTTTGGGGGTTCGATATCATTAGTGGTGTATTTGGTGTTTCTGGAGATTCTTTTGCCACACGTAACGGTTTTGATGCAGCCTCTTATCATGCCAACTATTTCGTCACCTACCTCAGCCACCTGCAGAGCAGCTCAACACAGCACAAAAACACCAATACGTTAGTTAGTAGAATGGAATATGAAGAAGCTCTCAAAGTGAAAGGTGACATTTTTAAAGAGGGTAAGTCATATGAGTAAAGTGTGTACATTTTTATAATCACGGTACAAAATAAAACGTAGGTCTAGGTAGTGATGTTAATTATTAGAGAAAAGGGCCAAAAAAAATGACAAAAGGAGTAGAGTACCAGCATGAGAAAGGCAGGAGAGTGGCGGACCCTGCAAATAGGGTCACCCAAGAGGTCAGTGAAGAGACAGAGCTTGCCGCTGGGACCAACCTCACACCTTCTCTCCACGTCTTCTACTCCCAAACAATCTTTGTTTGGATCGAACTCTCTTACCACTATATTTCTCATCATCATCTCCACGTTCATGTTCATGTTGTTTTCTAACAAGTTCATTTCTTAGACTATATATTAATCCACAATCACAGCCAAGTTAAAGACAAGACACTCAGAAGTCAGAACTAAGAAAACACAGGCAGCAGTGGCTCTCTTGTTTTCTCTTCTTCTCTGTTGGAGGGTGAAGGATATGAACCAAGTGAAAGCCAGTTTACTATATATAGACTCGAGGGAATCGCAGCTTTTTCAAGGCCCGAATTTGCCTGTATAACGTGTGATATAAGCAAGCCAGTCATAAGGGCTAATACATGGCTAGGCGATATCACACATTTAATCAAAAGGAAAAATAGAACAGATAAAATAATTCGCTAATAAAATTATCTTCTCTCTGGTGTTACCTGCGCAGAGCTTCAAGCTGGTTTTGCTGTCTATAAATACTTGATTTCTGGGCTCACTCTCTCTCTCTCTCTCCAGAATCTCTATTTTTTTCTTTTATTTATTTATTTGGGGTCCCTATCTCTTCTTCTCTCCTCTCTTTTGTCTGTCTATATATCTTTATTTATTTCTCTTCAGGCTGACACTATTACTTGGGTCATAAATCTAGCTGATAATTTTAATAATAAATTACCCAAAAAACTATAAATTGCCAAAAAAAATTAATGCCCATAAAAATTTATTTATTAATCATAGCAAAAAAGGGTAGAGGAAATGGCGGCTATGGCTGCGCAGTCCTGTGTGTTGTTGTAATAAGTTTTTTTTTTTCGCCTTCTCTCCCACTCGTCCGATTTATAATCATTTATTTCTGCGGAAGGAGGCGTTGCCATCATGACCCCATTTGTAATCATTGCTTCTCTGTTTCTCTTCATCAATGTCTTATGATTCATCGGTTCACCATCCATCATCATATTCACATCATGGCCATACACTCCGCCAGTGGGTCCACCTTGAACTCTATTCATTTTTATTTTTCTTTTTCTCTCGGCAAACTCTTTACTCCTCTGATTCACGCGTTCTGCGAGAAGCTTTAATCGAAAAGGATAAAAAAATAAAAAAAAACATATACTCGTCAAAATTTTAAAAAGAATAGAAGTGTAATCGAATTAATGATATAACGAGGGGTAAAAAATAAAATGCAACGTGGCAAAATGGGAGGCGTTACTTTCGGGGAGGCAAGTACCAGGAATAGCGGCCGGTTGAGTAAATGGCCAGTAAAAGCGGGTTCTGTTTTTGTGCTGGTAGCGTGGATTTTCCGATCACGATGAAATCAACGTTATCATTATCTGAATCTAAATGGCCTGCTAGATGGACGGTCATGATGGCCTCAATCAAGGGTAGCTCGATGAAGATTCGGTGACTTCATGAACGATGCTATGATACAACAGAGTCAGAAACAATATCAGACTATGAGTGCTACGCGATGATAGCACAGAGCTCCCCATTATGAGTGGGCAGCAACCACAACAGCAGCGGAAACAGCACACTGTTGAATTGAATATTTGAATCTACCCTGTAGTCTGCTTTTTGTTTTTGAAATGTCATCAATCATCTTTTTATGTGGAAATCAGTGATGGAACGTGACTCCACGCCACTTGATCAAAAAGCACATTTCCGCTTAATCAAGAAGGATTGAACAAAAAGTGACACTCCTTTTCTTCTTAATAAAATTACTTTAACCAAATTATAAAAAGAATATACTTGATAACATTTGAAAAAATTTGGAAATACTTAGAATTTTTTAATTATGAATAAATCTTTCATATTTATTTATATTCAAATTACAAAAATAAAAAATAAAAAAATCATAGTTGCTGTTGGTTGGCTGGGTTGGTTATGAAATAAAGAAAATATTTTGTTTATGAATTATGACGGATCAGCCCCATTGATGATGGAGCACGGAAACACGTGACTCTTCGCCCTTTTAACTTGTGCAAAGTTGAAGTGCTTAATTAATTGCCAGCCACAAACGGCTCTGACAATGATTGAGGTTTAAAAGAAAGAAATGGGGAGACGTCGCATTAAATTGGGTTATTATTGACAATTAATTAAATTATTCTATCATTTACAAGGCGGGGAAGTGGGGCCGCCATCATAACATAAGAACCGTTTGATATTAATAATCAATATTTGTTCCGCTGATAATGACCTAAAATTATTGGCTTTATTAATAACAGACCAAACTATTGAAGAAGCGAAATGGAAGAAAAGCCAATGGCGAGTAGTGAGAAGCAAGAACTAAAAGTTTCTCTTTCGTATGCGATAATATATATAAAATTCATTTTACTGTACGGTGATGAGAGCATCCAACCAAATCATGATTGCTATGTTAACTTATAAAAATAATACAACATCTAATCTAGTAAGTGGGGGCCTATGACTGGTTACCTTGAAATATCTATGTGGGTTTTGTGTCGTGGGGTTGTTAAAAGATTATTATTCGGGTGACAATGATATGGACTCCCCTCCAATTGGAGATTAGCAATTATTCCTTAGAAGTTTTTTTTTTTTTTTTTAAAAAAAAGAAGACACTAGCATGTTGCCAAATGTTGATTTAACAAATTAATTATTGATCCACAACAATTCGACTTCAGGATATTTATTAGCTAAGTGGATAACGGTGATAAAGGCCATAATTGAAAAAAATGAAAAGCTTAGTCTGATTAATCATGTATGCCAAAGCAAAGGAAGTACTCGATTTTGAATCAAAGTTGTTTATATTTTCTTGAAAACTATCGACCTAAACTAATTCTTAACCCAACTTTAGTACCAGCATGGGGTGCCCAATGATAATGTCATTGTGCACTACTCAAAATCAAGTTGTTAAGTCAATTCTTATGCAACGTTGATATTTTTAAGAGTAACGATAGAGATGCAATATCGTGCCCCTTTCATCATGCACAGTATTGTATATACAACACGCCAAAGGAAGAAATAATTGTCATAAATCATTGATTAAAATTATAACTAGTAGCACATAGTAATTAGATGAGAAATTGATAATGAATGGTGATGGTGACAAAGAAATTAATGAACGAATAATGACGATTGTAAAAGTTAGAACAATTATAGACTGGTTAAGATTATAATGACATCAATGTGGATTGACACAATATGTGTATATACATACATATACATAAAAACATTATGCTAATTATAGTAAATAGATTAACTTAAAAAAAATGGTCATATAGCTCATACGGGCATTAACATAGCTCTTTCAAATCATTGTTGGTGATCATTAAAAAATGCTTGGCAATAGCATATTACATATCTATTATTCTTCCTTTGGAAAAAAAAAAAAAAGAAATCAAAGAACGAGATTAGAATAAATTAAAAAAGTGATGAAAAATAAAATAGGTCAAGATTAGAGATTCTTTCTCATGATTATTTAATTCTTATTCGATCAAGATGATCCTAAGAACTCAGAAACATTATACTGACCATATCATTTTTTATATAGACTCTTGTTGGGTCTCCATCGAATTTGGAATCAAAGGAAATATTTGAAAAGATTTCAATGCTAATGAAAGCATTGAATTAAGATCTCTATTTATTGACTATCTTAGGCTACCTAAGAAGAATAATTATTTGGAATATAGCGTCTCTCGTTCAAGATATACATGTTCCGGAATCTTTCTTAATTAAGAGTTAATTACACAAGGAATTATACTTTGATTGGATCTTAAATATAAAAGATGGTGCCGATGACGAAAGAGCTTACGGGAACGATAATCATACAATAAACACATGATTCTTGCGTCGATTCTGGCTTTTGTTCCATCTTTCTGTTGCAATCTTATTCTTGATCAAACTTTAGATATTGATTGGGTCGATGATGGATCAAATAATTAAACTCCTGTTTTGAAAAAATAAAAAAAAAGGAAAAGATTAGATCAATACATGAGTTGTTCTGCATTAACCAATCAATTGTAAAACCTTCCCAAAAAAATAATTAGGGTTTGGACCAGGACCAGGACTAGGACCACTACGTCGTTTGAATATATTGATATATATATATATATGTATGTATAAAACCTAATACCAAGACTAGGTTAATTATATAATAAAAAATGCTGCCAGTCAAAAAGAAAATGGGTCCTCGACATGTAGCATGTTAAAAATTTTCACCTTGATGAAAAAATAATTGGAGAAAGAAACAGTTAGAGACAAATGCCAAGACAATTGCCTCGAAATGATAATGGAAGAGATCTTGTTCCCTTCAAATATATTAGCCGTACGTACAGCACCCCATCATATACAAAATGAATAATATCGGTTGCGAGGCACAACTAGCATTGTAGGGCCGGTGAGAAACAACAATTATTTTCACTAGACTTTGTTTCTTCTTGCTTGGATACGAGAGAAGAACATGACGAAATTAGGGCAAATATAACGTGCGGATTGAAACCAACAAGAAAGAGTAAAGAATTTAACACGTAGGCAGCATGTTCACAATCATCTTGCATATTGTCTTGTTTAATGGGAACTAAGATATAGCAGTGTCGCTTGATGGAGGCGATTTAAAATTGATTAAGACAGTTGGAAAGTTTAGTGTTGGATCGTTAAGTTGACTAGACAATATGAGAATTATGTGGCTCGAGGAATGATATATGTGATTAGTTAACTAACTGCCCTTTTCTCGCTCTTTTTTCTTTCTTTTGTCCTCCATAATTGTTTTTTCAGATTCCTTCTAGGTTCTTAAGCATCGAGACCTTCAAATTGACCCGGAAAAACTGATATAAATCTTATGGGTCCAAAAAGGTATCGAAAATTAACATTATTAAGTAAAATGAATGACCACAAACAGACCCTTGTTCCCTTCTCGTTACATGTTTTAAGGGTCGGTGACGGAAAAGAGATTAATTAATTAAGTTATAGTTTCTACATGTCTACAATGACCTATAAATGATCTACTAAACCATTTACAAAAAGCCAAATATTGAGATATCATTAATCAAGTTATATAATCTTTCTTTAATCTAATCCCGATGTTAATTAATAGGCAAGCTGTATATTCAACCTATTATTAATATCCTCTATCTGTACAGCTGCTTTGATTTGAGCGGGCATGCATGAGGTCACTGACTGATGAATCACCCTTCTGATATCGATATTTGTTCAAGTGTTGTACAGCTTTGGTTGCTGGGGCTTGGCAGAAGAAATTGGGGCACATGAAATTAAAAGAGCAGAGATAGAGAGGATTTTGGTGCAATTTTCTTACAGAGTTAAAATAAAAGGAGTTGTGTGTGGGGACGTATTTGGGGAATTTGGCTGAGGATTGATCGAGCTGTCATTACTATTCAAATTTATTTTAGTAAGAAATGTTGATGAATTCTGTAGGCTAAGAGTCCGACACCAGGGTGCGGCCCTGGCTCGGCCGAATCCCCGAGATTATGCACCGTGTCTCCTCTCCTCTTTGAGATGTGCCGATTTGCCCATGATCGACCCATATCATATATTACAGCTACTCACATTCCATCCACTGCTCTATTCCTATAATCGTGAACATGATCATCTTTTTTGAAATGACATTTCATCATCGCAGATATCTTGAAACGTGGATTACATGCACCCTGACTATAGCTAGTCGGCATCATGACAAAATCACAACCGTCCATGTACATTTGTACGTACATTATGTATCTTTTTATCTATGTGCATATGAATCTCATCAAGTAAAAGCCAAGCTTTGGTTGAGAGTTGAGCCGCTCCATGCATGTTTGGTTTCAATCTTCATTCAAATAAACCAATAAACTACCAATAATGCTATTATTTACATGGTTCTGATATATAATTCTCATCCAGAGTGAGGTATCATACCAATTATCATGAACATATTTAAGGTATTAATTGATTTTATCATTCATCATTAATGATTATTCATCATCAATGTATCAATTAGCACTCAAAGAATTAATTAAGCTTCTCTTAAAAGGAAATTTTTTTATCTAATATCATGTCGTTGTTGTTTAGAAATCTCATTTATGCAACGTAAAGATGGTTCGGGGTGAATTTCATTTCCTAGTCACCACTTAACAATAAATTTCAATTAGGTTAAGTGAACTAAAGTTTAATTTGGGCTGTTTTATTTCATTTTTGAAGTAAATTTTTTGAAATTAAGCTATGTAATATCAATAATGCTATGTTTACTAATAAGTTTGGATATTTAGTTGAGATACTCACTAATGTCCCATTTCACTAATAATTTAATGTCATGAGTATGATATTAATTAATTTTATTATTAATTATTAATTTATTATTTTTATAACTCACTCAATAAATAATACATACATATCACATTATTAAGCATCTAATTGAGTATTCAAAGTGAGTAATTACTAAATATAGCATTACTCATCCCATCCTATATGTGACAATACCTACTTGTTTTGGTATGCACAGGCTAACGATTTTGTAGGCTGCAGGGTGTAGATTTTGTAGGCTTGTGGGAGAGAGTGCAGAAGAGCAAATACATAACAACCAGACAAAAAGGAGCGAAACAGAAAAGCATGGCGACTCTGAGACTCGTCCATTGCGGATAAGAACAAATTCAGGACTCAGAATCCCAGCCACATCGTTTATCCAGGTCCCATCAACATCAACATCACGATCGTGATCATAACCACAACATCATCCCCCCCATCAACATCGTTATCCATGCACGGCCATGCCATGATGTTCTTGTAACTGTGCTGTACACTGTGCGGTATTTTTATACCGACACATTGCTCGTTAGGTCATTGGCTGGGTTATTGGAGTCTAGTTTTATATTTTCAATTTCGTAGTAATTAAGTGCGTGAGCTACATCTGATAACTTACTTATACAGTGCAGATTATCGACTCACGTTTAGTTAGTTCTCAAGTTAATTATAACATAATTATTATGATTTGAATAAGAATAAAAGTTGTAGATTTGATTAGCACCGCCGGTCCGAAAGCGAAACCATAGGTTAATTTGTAACACATACTAATTTAAATTCATGCTTATATACATAGCTATTGAATCATTTAAAAAGGAAATAAAATAATGGATCAAGGAAATTAGAGATGGTAGTGGGTAATTGAGGTGGATGGTTCCCTTGATGGAGGCCCCGTAATCGGATTATATGCCAAATGTCTCTTCTCTCATGCAGAGATGAGCTTCAAGATTCATGTCCTAACCTTGTCTCCGATGATTAACTAATAATCCCTATTCCTTCCTACTCATCACAACTCCAATGCGTGTAACCACGCTCCATTTCAAGCTAGACTTCCTTTTCTCTTACCCAACCATTGGTCGGACTGAGATGCACGCGTTTTTGAGAGCGTGAGGTAATCAATTTTGGGTATGAGAAGATACCCTTAAATTATAGGGACACATCCCTTAAGGTGGTGGATTTGTGGGGAGGGTTAAGGGGGAAGTAGGGCAAAGACGACAGCGAGGCTGTGACACCCAAATAAAAATGTGTTCGATGATGTTGGGAATTCTAGGTTTAATAAAAATTTAAAAAAGGAAAAGCACAGCAAGGAGCCATGAAAATATGATGAGATATTACAGATTAAATAATGGGCACTTGACATCTGCATCCTAAATTGAATGAATATTTGGTAAGAGACCACCTCATTTCGCTGTCAATACAACTTGGTGAGGATGGGGATCTTTGTCTTTCAATTGGTCAACCCTCTTTCTCTCTCCTTACTAAATTGACCTTAAATAATTGAAGGAATTTGGTACGCTTTGCTCGGTTGTACTTTCTCTGTCTCAAGTTGGTTAACCAAAGTGCATAATTATACATAAATAAAAGGAGAAAACCTTGTGTGGGGGCGAGGGTTGGGTCCCACAGTGAGATCTATGAATCTTTCTTTTAAATAATGTAAATTTTATATTATTTAATTTTTTTGAGTCTCACTCCTATAATACATTGATTATACTTGCTAAATAGTAGGTCTTTATTGATTGGTCAGATCACCTAATCACATAATTTTCTCTTAAAGAAAATAAATTTTATGGTGCACTAAATGAGGTAATGAACTATTTGATTGATAGTCTAAAAGTTCACTAAATAAATAAATAAAATAAAATACGAGATCATTTACCTTGTTATAGAAAAAGAAGATAAAAAATTAAATGCTTCTGCATATTTGGAAATAGTAAAAAAAAAAAAAAAATTATTCTTGTAACAAGGAGAACAACCCCACGAGTGAGGCCCATATGTGCATTAAGCTCATACATATGTTCCCACCACTAATATTGAGAGAGAATGAGCCCCATAAGGTTTGAACTTATTCCCTCTATATATATTGAGGAGATGAGTACCACTCAATTTCAAGCTTAAATGACAATTAATGTTATACTTGTAGATTAAAAAATAAAATCCTAGAAAAATGTCATATTATTCTCTTGAAAAGGTCCAAGTGACTGCAATCTCCGTATAAGAATTTCAATTTTACATGATGAAGATCGAATTCAGAACAATATTGGGATAAGTTAGTATTAAACTCTACAAAGTAATGCATCTCGTGTGCAATTATAATAATAATATATGGCTAAAGATTAATTACTCAAATATTTTTATACATTAACTACTGATTTAACAACTTGTAGTTTGCTCAGTACGAGGTCAAAATCAAAAGAATATTTCTACACATACAAAATTTATATCTCGATTCTCAAACAACATTAAGTATAATAATCGATTACTATGTGTTAAGTAACTTAATAATTCCATCATTAATATGTTAATTATTAACTTTACTCATCAAATGAATACGATACCATGTCACTCAAAATTAAAATCTTGCATCACAATTTTATTCTCGCGATTCAAACCACACAATGATTGATTGAAAATGAAGAGAAAGGAGGGGGAAAGATAGCACACGCGGGTCGTCCATTTAATCTATTTTTAGGCTCTTGTCAACGGTCAAATCCATAATCGATCGAGGCCTCAACCCCGAGGCCATGGCTATGAATAGGTTCAGCTCGTAGTCGTAGACATTACTTTAATTCGTCCCTTTTGTGGCCTGTGTCACCATGAATGGAAATAAATTGAATCCAATCAAATTGTTTCACATACCATATATTATTATTACTGGTATTATTATTAGATTCAGACCAGACGAATGGCCAATTGGTTCAGATGTGAGACCAGGCGTAAGCAGAAACTGCCTGCATTCATGATTCAATATTCAATGGCCACAACCTCCCCCGGTGTAATAAATGAGGAGGTTATGTATGACAAAGGCAGATAACGCATGCAATCTTGGTCTGAAGTAATCACAAGTCCACGGATTTTAAGGTAACGCCAGAACATTTTTGTCGTGCCACCATTGCTTATTCTTTTAGCTCCCATTACACACCAGAGGACAAGAGAACTATGGCGTAGCTTGCAATGCAAACACAAACAAAACAGTTAAATGAATTGCGTGAACAGGAATCAATTTCAGTTGCGTTGGAATTTTCCATTGGTCATTCACGTTTCGTTGCCGGCGATTCCTTTCTTTGATAGCAAAGGAAACCAACTCTAGCTTCTCAAGGGCTCAAAACCAAAATAGAAAATGTAACTGAAGCGTCAAAATTTACAAAAACAAACTCGGCTCGGGGCAGTAAACTACAAAGTCGTTGAATGATGATGCAAAGTGGCCTTTTACAATGACATTTCTAATCAGCTGACCCGTAAGACTAGCGCACCGGTTCAATCTACAGCTAAAAAAGGTAGTGGACTCTTACCTCTTTCTTGCTAGCGGCCCAGAGTTATAGAATAGAGATCAAAGACAACTTTTTAAATGGCCCAATTAGATCAGCAACTGACTTCGGGGGATGGGACTGGGCTAGGACGAGAGCCACCCCCTCAATAATCCTCCAAAAACCCCACTTCTGTATATTTACAATTTTAGCCTTCAGTAAAAGTATGCTCCCTTACAGTTCGCTTCGGCTTCAAGCTCTTTAACACCAACGTAGGCTGGTGTACGCGAAGTTTCTTCGCATTACCAGCTCTTTGGCACCTGCAAAAAATGGAGGAAAGGACTCTGCAACAGCGAGTTGATTATCGGCAATTGACTTTCCAATTTTTTATTTATACTTTCTTTTTTATGCTTGAATTTATTTGCTCTAAGCACGGTGAATAAAATGCGCGTTCTTGCATAATATCCTCTTGCGCTTCCAACCTCTTGTTCTTTAACTTCTCAATCCCTGCCTCGTTAGTTCTCTTAGGGTGCGTTTGGCACACTACATTGTATTATGCTGTATTGCATTATTTTAATGTTGGTGTATTGTATTATGTTGTATTGTATTAGCACTGTATTATAATAATGTTATACAATGTTTGGTGCTACACTGTACTGTATTATTTTTTTAATTAATTTAAATTAAATATTATATTATATTAATGTTTTATATTATGTTAATATATTTAAATTGCATTAATATTTTATGTTATTATTTATATTATTATTAATTTTAAATTAATATTATTCAAATTTATTCATATTTAAATATTTTTATTAGTTATAATAAGTTATAAATTTATTAATAAATTCTAATGTAAAAATAAAAAATATACTATTATTGAATGATAAATTATTTATTTATTAATTTATATTAATAATTATAATGTAAAAATAAATAAAATAAAAATATTATATTAAATTAAAAACTATATTTATTTATTATTTTAATAATATAATAATAATAATAATAAAGCAAAAAGCAAAAGTTAAAAGCAAAATAAAAAAATAAAAAACAAAGCTAATGCATCAGTTGACGCATTAGCCTTCCACCCTAATCCCTTGTAATTTTATTCCAAACATAGGTTTGGTATTATGTTAATGTGAACAGTGTTATAATACCCCCTTAATACTACAACCAAACACACCCTTAGTATTTACTATTTAGCGCATCGTTGGTGCCATTATTGATCATTACAAATCACAAGCACTCGAGAGTGTTTTTGATACACTGAATTATATTACATTGTATTAAGTTATATTGCATTAGAATTGTATAGTGCGGATTTTATTATTTTATATTAATATTAAAAATATATTATTTTACAATAATATTAAAATTAAATTAATATTATTCAAATTTATTAGTATTTTAGGATCTTATTAATATTTGTTGAAGTTAATACTAAATATTTATTTTGTATATATTAAATTTTATAATATAAAAATGATTTAATAATATACTATTATTAAATAATAATATATTACAATATAATATACTATTATTAAATAATAAAATATTACAATATTATGTTATATTATTAATATAATATTATAATTTATTTCTATATATTAGTTATTATAACATAGTATAATTGAATGTTATATTGTAAAAATATATTGCTGTATAGTTATAAAATATTATTTATTATTATCGAATATAATTATTTAATTTAAAATTTATTTTAAAATTTAGTATTTTAGTACATATAAATTATTAAATAAAATTAAAACGATTTTATGTAATGAAAGTAAAATTATGTATTATCATTTATTTAATAAATACTTAGGTTTATTAATATCTAATATTATTGTTTAAACTACATTTTTTTATTTAACTATAAATATAAATATAAATTTATTGTTTTCAATAAATAATAAAAGTTAAATAATTATATTTGAAATATTAATAGTATTTTAATACAATACAATCTAAACCCTACATCTCATGAATTTATTTTAGGGAAATTATCAATTGTGTACCCTTAGTTTATTCCATTATCAAATTTACTACAACACTTTTAGGGTATATCAGTCGTCTACCCTCA
The DNA here is from genome assembly GCF_000493195.1 of Citrus x clementina. NCBI lineage: Eukaryota > Viridiplantae > Streptophyta > Magnoliopsida > Sapindales > Rutaceae > Citrus > Citrus x clementina. The sequence continues at coordinate 4,029,779 of NW_006262075.1, read as the reverse complement.
GTTGAAAAAATGTATCTGCCGTCCACCAAAACATTAGTTGCTGTTTAAATATGATGACGTCAAAATGGTAATCTGGTCTTTTCATATGATACAAGTGATAATTTAAGGGTATATGAGTGCTAATAAGAGATTTTAAGGGAATATAAGTGATAATTTTCAAGGATAAAATCATTAATTCACTATAGTTCCATTAATTTTCAAACGACAGCTAACGGTTTAGTGGTCGGCAGATAACTTTTGTCAATTTAAGGTAGACGATTGATACACCCTTAACGTGTTGTAGTATTTTTGATAAAAGTACAAATTTAAGATATATGAATGATAATTTTCATTTATTTTATATGCCTTTGATTATATTAGTAACTTTTTTAAAGTAATGCAACGCAACATAAATTATAGCCGAACATGGGCCAGTATAAGAATAATATTTTAATACAATACAATATAATATAATACTAGTTGTCAAACACGGCCAAATGCACATAAATTATATTGTTGCTAATTTCTTTTTCAAAACCACACGACTTATTATTATTATTATGATTAATTTAGGTAACTCTAGGCGGCCTCCACATATATTTCAAGTTCTAATAGTAGAATTGGAAACCATCTGCCTTTTTTGAATGAAAGGTCATTTAGAGAATGAACAAATATCCATACTTTTTTTTTTTTGAAAAGAAAGCATACTTTCATTAAATTAAGAAAAAAGATACAACAAATGGGGCGGGCATGTGCCCACCCACTGGACATGATCATTAACTTTTAGAGCCATTTTAGCCAAGTCATGTGCTGCTCCATTACATATCCGTGGAGTGAATTGCATTTTGATGTCCTTAACTCTCTGCATTTGTTTTTGAATGTCTGAGATAATCCATAAAAGCTCCATATTACTTCCTGTCCTTCCCGAAATTTGATTAACCACCTCTGAACAATCACTCTCGACTATCATTGGCCCACTTGCTACTGCTTCTGCTACGTTCATCCCCAAGTGCATTGCTTCAGCTTCTGCATAGGCTATGTTGTCAATGAATTTGGACGTTTTCATAGCAGCTGCCACAAAGTCTCCCTTTAAATCTCTAATTATGATCCCAAGCCCCACCTTTTGCTCTTTCATATAAATTGCAGCATCCGTATTTACCTTAACATACCCTTCAGGGGGAGGCTTCCATGTTTGTTCATTGTTGGACTTTTGTCTACCCTCTGCCTGCATCTGGGGAACTTTGACTTTTCTGTACACTTCAATTGTTGCTTCAGCTCTGGCCACTGGAAGTCGGGGATCCTCTTTTCTTCTTTAAAAAATGAAGAGGTTTCTTGAGTGCCAAATAGCCCAACATAGAGACACAAACAAAGCCACATCTCTTGTGTTTCGCTTCTCTGCTATAGCTTTCATGGCAATGAACATATCTTGGTTCTCCATGCCCTCTATATCCTCTTTGAACTTGGTCTAATTCCACACCTTTTGGGATAACTTGCACTTTATAAGCGCATGAAAAACGTTTTCACCTTTCTTTCCACACCTTTGGCACCATGGATCTTGCAAAGTTTTCTTCTTCCATAAGTTTCCCGCCGTAGGCAATAAGTCTTGGGTTGCTCTCCACATAAACACCTTCACTTTTTCCGGAATTTCCAACTTCCATATTGCATTCCATTCTGTTGGGCTGGCTGTTGAGGAGCTCGGTTGGTCTTTAAATTTTAAACTCATTACGATCTGGTATCCACTTTTAACAGCATATCTCCCTTGCTTGTCATAAGCCCATATCATCTGATCTGGTTCAGGGGCTCTTGGGAGAGGGATCTTTAGAATTTTGTCTGCATCTTCATGATCAAAATGCTGCTTAATCAAGTTTTCATTCCATTTATGCTCTTTGTCAATCAAGGTTGAGACAGTAGCTTATACAGGTAAGGTTGTTCTGGAAAAAATTTTGAAGGAGGTCGGTCTAGGGATCCATCTGCTCTGGTATATCTTCACTTGCTGCCCACATCCTATTCTCCAGCGCATCCCATTCTGAAGCACTTGACGTCCCCATAACATGCTTCTCCAGATGAATGAGGGGTTTGATCCGAGTTTAGCTTGCATGAAGCTTGAGTTCTTAAAGTATCTTACTTGTAAAACTCTCGCCATTAAGGATTCAGGGAAATGAATTACTCTCCATCCTTGTTTTGCCACTAAGGCTTGGTTGAAACAAGTTAAATCCCTAAACCACATTCCACCCATTCCTTTCGCTTTACACAATCTGTCCCACTTCGCCCAATGAATGCGTCTCTTCTCTTTCTTGGATCCCTACCAAAATTCAGCAATTGCTTTCTGAATAACTGTACATAGGCCTATAGGGAACCTGAAAACGCTCATAGCATAGGCTGGAATTGCTTGGGCTATGGCTTTGATGAGCACTTCCTTTCCCCCACTGGAGAATAATTTACTGTTCTAGTTGGAGATTTTGTTTAAGACTCGTAACTTGATGTCATTGAAAAAGGTCACCTTCTTCCTTCCCACCATAGCTGGCAGCCCAAGATATTTTGCATGCCTGGAAACAACTTGAAGATCAAAGATGTTTTTTATTGCAGCTACTTGAGCTGCAGGTGTGTTTACACTAAAGAATATTGAAGACTTATCAAAATTAAAGATTTGGCCTGATGCTATAGCATAACACTCAAAAATGGCTTCCAAGTTGATGCAATCTTCAGTGGTGGCCCTTGTAAAGATGAGGCTATCGTCTGCAAAAAGGAGGTGTAAGATGGATAATTGACTGCTGAACTTTAATCCATGAATGAGTTGCTTTGATTCTGCTTGCGCCAGTAAGTTGGAAAAAATCTCTGCACAGAGGATAAACAAATATGGTGATAGAGGACAGCCTTGCCTCAATCCTCGTTGGGGGTAAATCAAGCCTTTAGCTACCCCATTTATCAAAATGGAAAAAGAGGAGGTTGTTACACATCTCATAACCAGCTCCACCCACTTTCTAGAGAAGCCTAAGTTGTGCATAGTATTCCTTAAAAAATCACACTCTACCTTATCATATGCCTTACTGATATCTAACTTCAAAGCTACTAAGCCATGTTTTTTGCTTTTACTATGCCTTATTTTGTGAAGGCATTCATAGCCGATGATGACGTTATCAGATATGAGTCTCTTTGGAATGAATGCACTTTGAGTGGGTGAGATAATATTATGCAAAACTTGTTTCAGCCTATTAGCTATTGTTTTTGCTACAATTCTGTATATAACATTACATAAGCTAATTGGCCGAAATTCAGCTACTTTCTTAGGCTTCTCAACTTTTGGAATCAATGCAATATATGTATGATTAACTGAAGCTATGGTACCTCCCTCATTTAATATGTGCAGGCTGGTTGTCAAGACTCCTCTACTCACGGATTGCCAGTGCTTTTGAAAAAAGGCTGCTGGGAGACCATCAGGGCATGGTGCTTTGGTAGGACACATTTGAGCTAGGGCTGCTGAGACCTCATCTTCCGTAAAAGGTTTGTTTAGCTCCTCGTTCATCTCTTCTGTCACTCGCTTTGGCATCCCCTGCAAGGCTGCATCAATTTGTTGTTGCGATGGCTTTGTTGATGTGTATAGGTTTGCAAAGTAATCACATAAGATTTTTTCTACATCTGCAGCTTCCTCTGTCCATTCGTCTTGCTCATTTAAAATCCCTCATATCTTGTTTTTCCTCTTTCTAAAAGATGCTTTCGCATGAAAAAATTTCGTATTTTTATCCCCCTCTCTTAACCAATCGGCTCTAGACCTCTGTTTCCAGTAAATTTCCTCATCAACAAGAAAACCATCAATTTGTCTTTCGATGTCTTGAATCTTTTTCCCATCCCCATACTGCAAGCCCTGTAATTGCATATTCTTTAGTTCTCCCATCAGCATCTCCAGTTTCTTTTTGCGGCCTCCAAATTCATCCTTACTCCAAAGCTTTAGATAAGCCATTGAATCTTTCACCGCTTTTTTAAAACTCTCAATTGCATTTGCACTACTCTATTTTCTTTGGTCTGACCACTCTCTTTTCACAATTTGCTTGCATTGATCATATGAGCTCCAAGAGTCTTCATAATGAGTACGGCTGGTAGATCTCCGCTCATACCTTATTCTTCTGCCCTTCTCCTCAAAATCCATTAGAATTGGGTTGTGGTCTGACGTCCATGTTACCACTGTTTCTGTTGCATTTTCATGAAAAAGGCTACTCCAAGATTTATTGCACAGGAAACGGACTAACCGTTCTTCAATTAATCCAGCTTCATATCTCTTATTCGACCAAGTAAAAGGCATCCCTTTCCATCCCATATCCCTCAAGTCGCATTCTCTAATTGCCTCTCTAAACTCATACATTAGCGTAATATCCCTATTGTTCCCTCTTTTTTTTTTCGTTTGGCAGTATAATTTCATTGAAATCACCGAAGCACAACCATGGTAATGAGGAAAAGCTTGCTAACCTTTTCAATAGAGTCCATGTATGATACTTTTGTCCTGCCACTGGGTGTCCATAGACTCCTGTGCACCTCCAATAGCTGCCATTTTCTGCATACACCACTGAGTCAATATGGTGCTTGCTAGGGGTGGGCAAAAAAACCGTAGTCTTAAAAAAACCGAACCGAACCGATGATTTTTTCTAATTCGGTACGGTTTTTTTTTTAAAAAAAACCAAACGATACAATTTATAAAAAAACCGAAATGTCGGTTCGGTATTCGGTTCATTTAACTGAACCGAAAAACCAAACCGAAAAACCGAATTATTTTTAAATTTTATTAAATTAAATGTGTTAAATTTTAACTAATTGTGTAAGATAACTAACATAAACTTGCATACACACAATCAGAGTATATATATATGTTAGTGTTACAATTTCGTAAATTTTTATTTCCCAAAATAAACCCTAAAATAAAATATAAAACAATTTCATAAATTTCGTAAATTTCAATTTCTTGAAGAATTTTTTAGGCCAATGCAGTCTCAAGAACAACAGCAAGTAGCTGAAGAGTAAATGATAGTTGATTGATGTTGCTTACCAGTAAGTTTTCTTTATTTTTTTTTAAACTAGCATCTTATTATATAGATTGTTTATTTAATTATTTATTAATAGCTAGTAAGATATTATTGATAAAATGTGTTTTGAATACTTTGTATTTATTGTTAATATTTATAATGAAATTAGGGTGAACTTGTTGAAAAAAATTATTACATTTATGAAGCCCAATGGGCTAAAAATTTGAAAATTCAAAATAGGCCCAATAGGCCCAGAACCGAAAAAATCGAACCGAACCGAACTGAACCGAAAAGAACCGTTTGAGTTCGGTTCTTTTTTAGTTCGGTTCTTATTCGGTTCTTTTTATAAAATAACCGATTTAAATCGGTTCTACTTAATTTCGAATCGAACCGAACCGTGCCCACCCCTAGTGCTTGCTATATGACTGAATGTGTACCGTGACTTCCGAACTCCACAATAATGCCAGTCCACCTCCCATACCTTCTCTACCAACTTCAAAGCAGTTTTCAAAATTCAAACTTTCACTAATTCTTCTCATTCGTTTCGGCTCCAACTTTGTCTCACAAAAGAAAACTATATGTGGTTTGTATCTTTGGAGAATATTTTTTGCTTCACGGAACATTCAGTCCGTCCCCAAACCCCGAACGTTCCAGCTTAGGACTCTCATGGTTGTCGGCGGGGCTGGTCACCAGCCTCCGCCGTTGAGCTTTCAAGGTTCCCGACTGCCATTTCCATATCTCTTTCATCTTCTCTGTCTGTGAACTCCCACTTTAGTATTTGCTCTGCTGCTGGAAATGCAGGTGGGGATTTTGTAAATGAGCTATCCATCTTTTTTCTTTTTTGCTTCTGAGCTTGGCCACTTTTCTTCGCTTGCTAGTCTTTTTACTAACAAAGAGCCGTGTTTTGAAAACACTCTTGGGATATTAATTCTAGCTTGAGCTTTCCATTTTTTGGCTTTGGGCTTAGCTTTAAGAGGCTCTGGTCCATTTACATATTCCTCCATCACGACTTCAGTATGGGCCGAGGCCTTGTCTAAGGCTTGATGCAGTGGCATACTTTGAGAATACCCCCTGGTTTCTATTTTTTCCCGCTCATTTTTCCCTCTTTTTTTTTCCGTTTTCCTCTTCATGTTCTGCACTGAGCTTTTGACTGTCCTTCAGCAGTTTTCCTTCTTTCCCCTTTACCTCTTCTAGCTCCTGCTGCCTAGCAATTTTTTCCGTACTAGTTACGTCTTCAGGTGTTTGCCCATTTTTGTCTACCAGTCTCGAGAAACCCCCTTCTTGCATTGAATGCATCTCTGCTGCTTTGGATTTTCGGGTCGGATTCAACCCGTCTTCTTGACCCGGTCTGTCTGTAGCATTTTGGCCTTGCATTTCTGTAATGCCTACTGGAATTTGATTTGATGAGGATTCTGGTTTTTGCTTGTTTGTGGTTATATTCCATCTTTCTTTGCCCCTGTGTTGCTTCAGTTTGTCCACCATAGTTGTGGCTTTAATCCATGGCCCATACAGTAACTCCTCTTTAGCTTGGTTTTTAAACTTTGTGCATTCTCTGTACTGATGACCAATGCAGCCACAACAATAGCAAAAATCAGGCAGCTTTTCATATTGGATTGTAATTGGGACAGCATCTTCTTCACCATCTTCTTGTTCAAGCGATAAGAGAGTCATTAGAGGCTTAGTAATATCAATAAATATTCTAAGCCGGATAATTTCCCCAGTGCATTCTCCATTTGCATCTGTCCAGACTTCTTCTACTCTTCCTATGGCTGCTCCCAGCTCTGAAATTGTTCCCTTATCCATACACAATGGGTACATTTTTTAGTTGCACCCAGAATGATGCATTGGTAAAGGATTGTTTTGACACCTCTCCAATACCGGTTGGTTCTGTGAATATAATAAGTGCACCATTAAAATGCTAGGGGCCACCTGCACTTGCTCTCCTCTTGTCGGTTTCTGCTGCAAATCTAAATATGAAGATATTTTCTCCCATGGCATCAATCTTCACTTCCCTGATTGTTTGCCATGCCTGTTGCATCGCTATCTTCAATCCTTCTTTATTAACATTTCTACTTGTCAGCACTTTACCTACTAAACACCCTGCAACTATCTTTTCTCCTTTTGACTTCATTTCACTCTTGAAGGATACTTTCCCTTCCTCCCCACCTTTCAAAGTTATGGCTTTGCACTTGCGAATCAACTCTTCTGTATCCATTTTGGATCTCAGAAGTTTTACTCAGCAGCCCCTCCCCCTCTCTATTTAATGCAATATTATTTAAAGAAACCGCCTCAAATAAGCCATCGAGGCTTTGATTTTGCACAGACAATGAACATACTTAAAATAAAGAACCCAACTAGTAGGTAAAAACAAGAGTCATAAAGACTCTATTCATCTTCCATTCTCGGGTTTTCAGAGAAAACGAGAGGACTGGCCGTATGAAATTATATCGTAACAAATATCCATACTTGATCAAACAGTAGTTAGTAGAAAACAGGATGACTTTCGAAATTATTTATACAATAAGAAAATGAGTTTTATTCAACAAACAAACAAGAGACAATGAACAAAAACAAAAGAGGGATCAGCGAGTCATAACATAGTCCAGTTCGCAGAGAAGAACCTCGAAAAAATAACAGTGGATTCCACCGTCTCCTCAACATCATCAAATTCAAATAAACTGGTAAAAAAGCGTTTGGAATTTTAATTAACTACTGAATTTGATTCGTCGGGTTACAAAATTTCAGTGTTTTTAAAAGGAAATGAAAATGAGGATTACATATTTAAGCCATTTCTCAAGTAAATAATAGCATAAAAAGGGTAAGAAAAATATTTCTTTTCCATTTGGCCATGGAAAAATGTAGGACACAAATCCACGCTACCTTTCGTAGAAATCAGATCAATAAGACGATTCACAAAGTTGGAGCACACATAAATGAGATTACCCGCAAATATAAGGTAAGTTTCTAAAAGTCAAAAGAAAAGCTTAAAATGAAGAAAAATGGAAGATGAGGAGCTGGTATCCGATAGTTTGCAACAGCTGAAAACTAAGAAACCACCACTATTGAAGGATCGGACAGACAAAGTAGCAAGGTCACTGTGCACCGTGAAGATGTTGATCTTAACAGCATCCGAAATTGAATATGCTATGAACGACTTCTGCTGCTTTCTGCATTTCTTATCGGGAAGAAATAAGGATGGGCCTGCAAAACAGAAAGGTGGTTTAATTACAACAAAATATTGTATGAGCAACCAAAACAAAAGAATTATGGGCAAAATATGCACAAGAGGGATGTCAACAGTTTTGTACAAGTTTAGAGTTTTGACAGGTAAAGACCATTGACTTACCATTGCTTCTTTTGCTGTCGGCCTTTCTTGGTGATCATATCGCAGCAACTTGTCAAGAAAATCAACAGCCTCCCAAAAGAAAATATATAAATTAAAATGTATCTTTAGAATTGCAAAAAGCATCAACTGCAAATGACTAAGAATTCTACCTCAGGAACTGCCAAATGCTGATTCTCCACATTAATGAACTTTGACCATGGTTTCCGGCTGTGCCTGTACCAAGAAGTTTCTCAGTAAAAAATTACAGGTTTTGAGGCAAAAATAATAATTAAAAAAAATAAAAAATTGAAAGAAGTACGATAATATCACCAACCTTCCCACGAGAGCTGCAAGATGCGGATCTAGCTCTATATGGTACTTATTCAGGTATGCATTTAACTCATCTGTCCCAAGCACCTGCCACAGAACATGACCCAAAAAATAAATAAACAAATAAGCAAGAAAGAATTCCAACTCAGGACTTGCTAGTGTCACATGCTGATAGACGGTATTATACATCTTTTTTTTTTTTCTTCTCTTTTTATAGGGAACTCACATTCATTTAATAGTGTGCATCAGCTGAAAACAAAACAATTGATAGACTCTTCTAGATAATCGAATATCTAAGGGAGAAAAATATCTCTTAATTGGAACAATATGTGCAAAATGCATTACAGATCTGCTCAACTCTTAGTTTATTCCGCATAAGACCACATACCTTGGCAATTTTGACCAACTGATCATAATTATCATGCCCATAGAAGAAAGGCTCCTTACGAAATATCTGTACAACACAAGCCTCAATAATAAGCATCAGAAACCTTGACGTTATATGAAATTTTGATCCTGCTCGCCATCTGCCACCCAATGGATGAATATGCAAGTAGATCAAGATCACTCATCTATGGCATGTCCAAGAAGATATTCTACCCATATATCTAATAAGATGCTAATTTCTGGACAAAATCTGTTGCGACCACTTAAGAAAGCCTCACACAAAAACATGTCCATTAGCTGGCACTCAATAATCACAGTGTCGGTGGCAATATAGTTTTGGGACTTGACACAGAGAAGATATGTCCAAGCCCACTTGCATACACACCACAAATGGGAATGAGGAGATTCAGAGGAAAAAAAGGAATGCTACATGTTCTCAAAAACCAAGTATTGAGACAGGAATGACCCAGCCCACTGACATAAAAAAGTACTGACGGAGAAACACTTACCATTCCAGCAAACATACAACCAAGACTCCATAAGTCTAAAGAATAATCATAATCTTGCAGATCAACAAGAAGCTCAGGACCTTTAAAGTATCTGCAACCAAGGATGGAAAGAGGAATGACATTAGTTTGCAGTAAATTCTCAGAAATGACCCTTCACTTTCAGATGCCAACCACTTTAACATCATACATTGAATACAAGGACAAATCAATTTTGGAGCTAAACAGCAAGAACATATGACGACCAACACCTCCCACCTCCCAAACAAACAGAAGAGCAAACAAAGAGGCCCACCTTTTCTCTATTCCTAGCAGACTAACATGTTATACGGGTTTTGCGTCTAAATTTTGGGATATTAGTTATTTCATTTTATTCATAAATTTGGCCTGGTTTTCAGTGGTATGATACTTATTTCCTAGATTCAAGATCAACTATGATTTGCTTTGACATCTATAACTGTACTTGAGACATAATTCTTTTAAGATACATTTATTCATTTTCGAATTCATTGTCCTCATCTACCCAATTTTTTCCATTAAAAAAATGCACATTTTAGATTATTCTGGAAGTTAGCAAATTATTCCTTTGTCTTTCTTTTCTATGGACACAACTATTCTCGATTAATCCTGAAATTTTGATTACAGAAACATATGAATCCAACATTATCCCATTACACTCAATAACAGACATTCTTTGCAGCAATGAAATTCAGAGTAAAAGGAAAATCTGTCAAAGTTGATACAATAGTAGTTGTGTATCCTTGGGCAAGGACAGATAATCAAAACCCATTGTTCTTTCTTAGGAATTATTCAAACCAAATGATTTATCAACTAACAAATTATGTGTTCTGTCTTTTTTCCCCTAAACTTAGTAATAAGTTTGTTTCACGTATATGCCTGAATTTCAAAGTGTCACAGCAGTGGACAACAAGAAGTCCAGTCCACGGTAATTCTACGATAATACCCAAAATGAAAAACCAAGAACTAGTTTCTCAGACATTATAGACAAACGTCATTCATTCCTCCAACTACAATTTTCTTAATACAATATTAATCGGCAATCAATCGTCCAACCAATCCACTGCCAATGATAAGTTAAATCAATTCCCAAAGCCAACCCAAGTAACAAATAGTTAAAATCAGACCAGGCGAAGTTACAATTATCTGGCAATTTTTAGATGCTATAATGTCTTCGACAAATGAACAATCAGATGAAAAAACAGATACTCAAATAATAGCACCTGTAGAAGTGAAACAATTTATATATTGGGAGGGAAGAAACCTCAACCTTGAAGCAACACGAACATTATATTCTTTGCCAGGATGATAAAACTCTGCAAGACCCCAATCTATAAGACGAAGTTTCCTTTGCTCATGATCAATCATCACATTATGGGGCTTCACATCTCGATGCATTATGCCTTGTGAGTGGCAGTAATCCAATGCCTGCGGATCAAGGTTGTTATCAAATAAAGAACAAATGCATTTCTAAAGATCACAAACAACATTAAAGGACAGTGATTTAAACATATAACATCCCACACCCAGCAATCCATATATCAGAAGACAAGGTATACAGAAAACTCATAAGTGCATGCACAAGAGTCAATTTTCTTTCTTATAATTTCAAACAGCACAGCATCTTGCAATCACAAAATCCAACAAACTTCCAGACGAGACTAGCAGACCTCAAATCTAAGAGATCTGTCATGCAAATATGTCTGCTTCCTTCAAGTATAGATAAATGGTTTGCAATTTAACACTTGAATGATTCCCCCAAATGGAAAACCTAACTCTTTCTTTATGAAGAACGTGTTCCTAAAGACATATAGAGAGCACAGCAATCCTCCCAAAACGATGATATGTTTAACGAAACATTAAAGAATGTCAAAGTTCAAAACCAACGTATTCAAAGAAACATAAACGCAGGACCGACCTACCTATATATTGGTGAGAATACTTGAAATAAGCAAATGAACCGTAGTTATTGACATAGTTATAAATCATCGTTGCATGTAGAATGTAAAGGATAGTGAAAAAAAAAAAGGAAAAAGGAAAGAAAAGAAAGCACATCCAGACTGGAGTACAATTTAAGATCCATCTCACAACTCTCCAACAAAATTACACTCGTTAATATTTCCCAAAAAATGAGTCCAAGCTCGGCATCCAGAGTAATATCAGGACAAGATCACCATTCAATTCCCATAGAAGAACGTAATCAAGCATTCCCATAGATGAACATAACCATGCATTAACAGAATATATTGACTTTTGTTTTGCTCCTAGAATATAATTTCTCCAATTGTCGCTAGAATTTCTTTGAGACAAGAAACGCTTCAATGTGTCTTCACTAAAAATTTAATGGAGAATGAAACTCTTGAAAGAATGGTGTATTTTTGTGTTTTTCCCCCTTGTTTTATAAATCATTCAACGAAGAATATGAACTATTATGTTGAACTGCATGTTTGAAGGATAAAAAAACCAATGTGTTTCTTTCACCTCACTGAAAGAACTAAAACTCTTTCCTATATATTTCATACCAAATACAAATGCAAAAAAGCTCATCAAAATTTTCCATTACACTCTGGCCATCGATAGAAAACAAGAAAAGAAAAGCAAATAGTTGAAAAACGTACAGATGGAAATTCTAACCTAGCCAACTGAATAAAAATGAATACAAATGGCCACACAGACACGCACACACACATGCGGGGAGTAAAAGAAAAAGAATAATGATAACTCTAATGATATAAATCCAAAAAACACTACATTGGAGATTGTGTTTTCTTCATATTTTAGCTCTGTCCGCACTAGACAATTCTTGAATGTATATGTATATATGTTGTGATGAAGAAGTATAAATGATTGTATAATATAAGGTTTGCAACCTCTTCAAGCTATCAATTGAAAAACAAACTAGTGTTTCACTTGCCTTTAGAAGTTCATAGATGTAATACCGAACATCATAGTCCGAGAGTGTTGGATAAAGCACTTTAAAATCTGTATTATTCACATGTTCAAATATAAGACTTGGGGTCTTTGATTGCTGGTCTCGTACAATATCAAGCAACTTGATAATATTCGGTCCACCACAAAGATTCTGAAGTATTTTTATCTCCCTCTTAATCTGCATTTGACAAGAAAAACAATGTCAGGCTTTCCAATTTCAAGCTAAGCCATAAATCACAAGCTTCACAAGCATAGTTAACACAATCTGAATTTCTTCAGACCAGAAACATAAGAAGTTCCCCATGGAAATGGAGGGCAAAAACAAAGCTTGCATAACCAACCATAGTTTTCAATACAGATTCAACTAAAGAGTATCTGTTCGCTATGCATACATGCATGTATAATAAAATAGAATAAAAACTTTTCCATTTTAACATAAGCACAACAATTTAATCAACGCTCTCCTCAGTAGTATAACATTCCAATGAATAAAGAAGTTCTCAAAATACACATTCTAATTCAAAACTCTTCCAGGAATACATGTGCCTACCAACATAACTTTCAATTCTCACATTCTTCAGCAACTGACGTGATTCCATCCACAAAAACTAAATATCTAGAAACACGTGCATATAATGAAAAAAAGCAAAATAAAACTTAGAAATAACAAACATATTTCCCACGTCGAAACTTACCTTCTTCTTCTTAACAGGCTTAAGAATCTTAATAATACACTTTTCATTATCAGTGCAGTGCACGCCTTCAAACACTTCACTATATTTCCCCCTCCCAACCTTTCTCACCACCTCGTAATCATCCTGCTCCCTATTAATAAACCAAACACACCAATAAATAACCATTACATGCCCCCGAAACATGTCAAGAAACTAAACGATACAAAAATATTTATAATTTATAGCTTGCAATGATAAAACTAGCATTTTTAATGCAAGGAGATAATATACTCCCTATCAGCTAAACAATAATTTTTTAGTAATTCTCCCGTGAAACAGAAACCCTAAGGCATAAAGCAAATGAAACTAGAGCAAAATAGATGAGAATAACTAATATATAGAGAAAAAAACCATGTTACCCCCACTGAACGGTGAGGGACTCGTAGTCCCAGTACTCTCTGGGGCGAACCACATTAATATCGGAATAAACCCTAGCTTTGGAGGGCGCGCCTGAGCGCCGAACCGATTTTCCGATCTTTTGAGCCAGCGTGTCCGGCGGCGTGGCCAACTGCCTTAACCGTTGATGTTGGTGTCGCGCGTGGGATAGAGACGCGCTGGAGGCGAGTCCGCGAAGAGTGCCGAAAGGGGTGAATATACGAGAAGATTGAGATAATGGAGAAAAGAGAATCTTTGACACCGATGTTGTTCTTGACGATGATGTGTTTGATGAAATGGCAAAGAAAGATGAAAAGAGAGTTGTGTTTTTGTAGTTGTTGCGATGGATTGTGAACTGGAAAGGCCTTATGGCCATCTATTTACCCAAAAAGAGTGTTAGCCGGAACGGGGAATCGATTTTTATTTCAATCATGTTTATTGTTTTTTTTTTCTTTTTCCTTTCCCCCTTTTTTTGCTTTTTCCCCTTTTTCTTTTTTAAATCAGTCCTGTTTAAACGACGTCGTATTACTGTAGGCCTTGCTAGTCGTCCTGATAATGCTTAGGGATGGCAAAACCTCAGGCCGGGTATTGCAATGACCGGATCCTACCCGGATGCAATCGGTCCGGATCTAAGTTTGGATCGGGTTTTAATCTGGATATCCGAATTTTATATTTTTTAATATTATATGTGTATATATTTTTTATTTTTTGGTAATTTTATAAGTTTTAAATTTAATTTAATAAAATTTGACATGAAAATATAAACTTTAAGTATTTAAAACTTTATATATGTTTAATAAATGAGTCAAATAAATATAAATATTTAAAATAATATGTATTTTATAATATTTTTTTAATAAAATCCAGATTCCAGATTTATCAAGTGATGCCCAAGACCGACCCGACTTCATACCCGGGCAGAATAATACCCGGCCCACAACGTCCGAATACGGTCCGGGTCCAGACTGGGCGGGTAATTTTGCCGCCTCTAATAATGCTGAGCTGTTTCAATAAAAAGTTTAATTAAATTAATGTCAATGTATAAAGCATTGTCTATTCAAGCAAGAAACCTCCATGAAGTAAATAATCTCTTCTCAATTGAAAATCTAATTACTAAAACGTTTTTCTATCTCTTTTTTAGTATCAATTAATATTGATTATACATCAAATTATTATATTACATTAAATATATAACCGGAACTTACATTATTACATTAGATTTCATTAAATACATGTCCAGATAAATAACTCTCAATAAAACTTATAAATTAACTCTACACAATTATGTGTAATTGAGGAAAATTGAGTTCATGAGCATTCAAACCACTACTCTCACAATCATACTTAACTGTGAGGGTAGACCTTTCAATTCAGTTACTACTTCTCAATAAAATAAAAAATCATTGAGCTACTTCTACAAAATAAAATTTTCATTATTATTCAAACCAATTCAACCAACTTGTAAAAATTAAAATCATGACTTTCTCCCAATTTGTGCTGAAGCCTTTTTCTTTTTCTTTTTTAAGGACAAAGTTCTGTTGAGATTGTATCCTTAGTAGGAACCACGGAAACTTACAATTTTTGTTGCATTCATCCAACAAATGTGGGCGGCTCATTTCTATTTTCTCCTTTTAGCCAATTTTCATTCCACTTTGTATCCACATTAATCCAATGAAATATTATTAATCGTGTTTGTGCGCAATTGGCCCACCTTTCTAATCATTACACGAATAAGTAAAATGGCAAATCCAGCGTCTACATGAAAACTCAATTAAAGAAACATAAATTGTTTGATCTATCACTTTATTGTTTCGGATTTTTAATTTAGTGTTGTCCATTTTTGGGGCATACAAAATCATTGTGCCTCCTACTTTTGTTGGAACTGGGGGTGGGTAAATAATCCGTTTCGGTCTGAAAATTTCAAGCTCAGACCAGATGTAGATGAATGGTCCAATATGATTTTAGCCAATTAAAACTCTGACTGTCTCACATTAAAATTAAAAATGTAATTATAATTGTTTAAAAAGAAATAAGGAGAAATCGAAATGTTTAAAGAGACGAAGCAGCTACCTATCAAAATTTGATAAAATAATGATAACCCTATTTGATCTGAATTTATTAACCGATCCGAATATGAATTTGATTAAATTATGACGTTGGATTGAGTTCGAATTATCTTTTTTCCAATATGATCAACCCAAAACCCAATCCAATTCATTCGAAAAGAAATGAGAAAAGCTTTTGGTCTGTTAACACAGTGAATATCAACAAATGTTGACTGATATGTTAGGGCCACAAATTAACATGATATAACAACATTGGTTAGATAAAACATTCTACGAACCACATGTTTTATTTTCTTAACCTTATAAAAAAAAAAACAGCGGTAAGAGAGCAGCATTGTAAATAATTTTTAACAGTAAAAAAAATCAAATGGGTTGTGGTGGGAAAAAAAATCCCGAATCGATTCTAATTTTTAAACAGGGTAAAATTAAGTTCAAAAAGTGGTCCAAGCATATCAATTTCCTACTCTCACCAGAATTTTTGTCATCTTTAGTTTTCACAAAGTTTGTAATTATAGTATTACTGTTATTCCTCTTTTTATTTTAAAAATAATACTAGAATTGTAAAATTATTTTGTACAAATTCAAGTGACATAGCACTGCTGATTACATAAAATTTAATATAATAAAAATAAATAAAGTGAATTAGGTGTTTTCATTCCATCAATAATTTATCAAAGTGTTCGGCAAAATATTATTAGGTAATCACCGGTGGCTTCACCTACAAAAGGGGAATATAAATAATACGGCCAATTGTAATAATGCCTAGAGGCAGCGAGGCACATGCATTAGTGGGCCTTGTCCCCCAATGGACGCGACAAAAGCCTGTCCAATTCCATCGCTCAGACCCAGCTCGTCCCCAATTTGACAAAAAATAGAAAAGAAATGTCTCACCTGACACGTAAAACAAACGACTGCTACTACGGACGGATGGCCGACGCTTAGTTAATTTTTATTTTATAGATTAAATTAATTGAGTCAAAAAGGCAGCCGCAAATACCATTGACTGACTGTGACAATGAGCCTTTTCGGATAACTTTATCAGGCCAAAAAAGGTGGCAATTGGCCACTGCATTTACACATGAGAGTTGAGAGAGGCTTTGTATATTTGTGTGGTTGAAGACTGGGGTGTGATGGGGTGGGCCCAATCCAACCCCAAATCCACTCCACACTCACGGGGCGGTGGTCAACATACAAACTGTAGCACACTATAGCGGGAAACTTCGAATTATCTTACAAATTGGCTTTCCTAATTCTACTCTGTAGCTTCCATTTGTTGTTCTACTATATACACACACACACACACACACACACACACACGTTGTCTGTCAGTTTATGAAATCCCATTTAGGGTTTAAAGACAAGAACTCACAGGTCGGACCCTCTCATTTGAACCACAGCCACAGCCACAGCCATGGACGATGTCAGGGAAACCTCTGCGTGGGTTGCTACTCACTCCTCTCACGTGCTCGTTGACTCTTCTGGTCTATTACTTGGGCTCTTTTATTTTTGTTTTACTCGCGAATGCATGCAAGTTCGTCTTTTTATTTTTATTTTTATTTATGGGTATAATATTACTGTTAGATAGTCGTGTTAATAATGCAGGGATTGAGAAGGTCGTAGAGAATATACAAGGCTCGATTCCTAAAGTGGAGTGGGATTACGAGGGGATTCACTACTTTGATAACGGCCCGCTCTCCGTTCAATACCTGTTTGTCTTGGATGCCATGAATTTTTGTTTTTGGCCTGGTAATATAATCTCTTTATTTGTTTCTATTTTTCACTTTGTTTGTTGCTTATTCTTTTAGCATTGCCTTTGTTTTTTTCGTGCTATATTTGTCCCCGTTCCCTTTTTTTTTTTTTCGTTTCAAAAGAAATATTGATTTCTATTCTCCTAGAAGCTCAAGCCACTCTTTTGAGGCTTTAATCGTGTATGGTGTTGCATATTTCGTCCAAATCCATTTTTCAAAGCTTAGGATACAATTTCAAGTTGTTGGATAAAATTTTGGGTCCAATCTTATAGAAAATGGCTTGCCGTTTTCAGGACATCCCGTAGGATTCTCATCGAATAGAGAATTGCTTTTACAAGTTCCTAACTGGGTTCGCTACATAAACAGTTCCTGTATCCTTAATTTTCTGAAAATGAAGAATTGTTTTTAGATATTTTGGATTCCAACATGTGAGATGTTTGTATCTAATTTTCCTCTGCTTTAGATTCAAGTCTTACTATTTCCCTACACAGCTTGGAAGACTTTGCCGCTGCTTAGCTCCAAGATTACTGGAAGAACGTGGTTGGTGGATGTTGTAGGCATTTTAGTTATGCAATAGTATTGTAGGAAGATGGATCCCCTTATCACTTTGTATGCGCACATCAATACTTGATATTGATGTGCCCCAGTAGTGGGAACTGAATGTAATTTGGTATATCTGGTGCAGTGATAGGAAGCAAATTACTAAGTAAACTATTCATATTTGGTTTTTTTTTACTGCTCACCACATTCTTCTCAAATATTTCAATTCGCTTACAGCAATAAACTCCTCCAAATTTGAGTAGAAACCCCTGATATATTTTATATATTTCTTGCCATTGTTCATGCAAGTTCTTCTTGTTTGCTCCACTAACATTTTTTTTTCCCTTTTTTCTTCTGATCTTGTCAATGCTTAAAGATAAGGATCTAAATTATGATCATCTAGCATTGGGTCTGAAGGCTGCTCTACAGAATGACAAATCTGCATTTGATGCCGATCGCCTGCAAAAGTACACTGGTATTTTTTTCCCCCCTGCTATCTGAACTTTGTAGGCTTTGTTGTGCATGTAGAACCCTTTGCTTGAATACAGACAAAGCGACGCATTCAAAATTTCCCTCTAATTAGATAGACATATAGAGTAAAAATGTAGAAGAAATAAATACTGAGCTGTTGGCTCAGGACAACAGAGCAAATTATGAAGATGGCAATATTTTCTCAACTGCCTTCTTAGGAGCATGCTTCACATCATCATTTGTCAGTGGTGTTGCCGGTCAGTGATGCTTACACACACACACACACACATTATTCAAGAGTGTGGAAGGACCTATGCAAGTTGAGTTTTTTCATGTGTTGCATGAATTTACATATTCAG
Source organism: Citrus x clementina (assembly GCF_000493195.1). Lineage (NCBI taxonomy): Eukaryota > Viridiplantae > Streptophyta > Magnoliopsida > Sapindales > Rutaceae > Citrus > Citrus x clementina. The sequence continues at coordinate 4,010,998 of NW_006262075.1, read as the reverse complement.
TATAGTCAGCAAAGCCAGAAGTAGAATACTTAGGAAGTAACCTTTTTGCTTTGTCAAATATCTCTGTTCTTAGTGAGATAAAAAATTTTATCACCATGTACAGAACTCGTTCATGGTTTAAAGTTTCATCACCTTTTTTTGCCTTTTCCTCATTTCTTTTATGAAAACATATGCTCCTATATTGCACACATTTCTGTTCTTAGCATGAAAGATCAGCTGTGGAATTCTTCACATTCATTGAGAATTCTCTATTCCATAGGAAAGAAAGATGAGAGCAATCTTTTGGTTTCAGGTCCTGAGTTACGTGAATTGTTGAAATGGCCTAGGCCACTTCCTTTGGAGGATGAACGAGTCCGCCTATTGCATGAGGTAAAACTTACCTTTCCATAGTCGAAGTTAGCTTTGCCCCATGCAATTCTCTAGATTTATGGCCAAATTAGTTGTTTGAAATCATTAAATTTCATTTCTAGGTTGGGTTTGAACTGGAAAGAAACTTTGGGGGTAAAGCATCCAATCTTGTGGAATTATGTGGAAAATCAGCTGCAAAACTTGTTGCTCTTGTCACCCGTCACTTTGCTGGTATCCTTACTACTTCTTGTTCTATATTCTTAATGTATCATGCATGCAGGGGCATATGTTTTATATTGTTGTATCTCAGGCACAGCAGGCTATTTTTTAAGGTAGTTGCAATATGATGTTGTAGGCTTTCGAGATCACTCAGTGTACAAAGGTCACCAGGTATTCTTGTACAAAAGGGCACAGATATTTGTTGCAGATTTATGGGGTGCATTCAAAGGGCAAGGATATGGAGAATTTTATGACATAGGTTCAATCACTATGTTTGCGGACTATGTCGTACCAGCAGTGCTTGAGCAGCTTGGTGTGCTAAAATACAGTTCAAGACTTGCCAACATAATTGAGACCAATAATGAAATAAGTTCAGGCAGTGAAGAGGAAGTGGAATTACGAGCTTGCTCTGTATATGCTGTGGAGAAAATGAGGGAATTGATCAGAATAAAATCAGGAAAGCAGGTATGGGCTGTATGTTCACTTTTAATTTACATTTATTTCTTTCAACGATACAATATTATTGCAAAGAAAATTAGCTTCAGCATCATTTTGTCTATGGCTGGTATTATCTCTAGGCCTTTTAGTGGAGCTTGAATATTCTTGACGCATGCTTCTGGGCACATAGCTGCTATTCCTTCAGAATTCTTAGTTACAATTGTTTTATTCATGCCTACAAGGATAAAAACATTGTTCCTTGCAATATTTGTTTTAGCTCCAATGATACCAAGGCGTTGCTGAGTTAAAGTTATCTTAAATCTATTATTACCTAGGAATATGAAAGCTTTCTTAATGATACTGACTCGGGCTGTAGCTGGATCACATCAAACTGGTAGAAAGGATTAGGATAAGGCCTGTTTGACAGTCCAATGTTAAATTAATTTGCATGCAGATATTTTAATAACACAACAGTGTAGTTTATCTTTGCAGAATTACATAGCCTCTAGTGAATCTGTTAATGAAGTTTTGTTCTTGCTGTTATGGAAGTTTAGATGATTCAATATGTTCCGCTTCCACCACCCCCCAACCCCCAACAAACATGCACACACAATCTTCTGCAGCTGTAGCTCAGTGTGACTAGTGTCATTTAAAAAAAGGAAAAAATAGTTAGAAACTCAATGTAATGGCCTTGTTTTTTGCCTTTTGGGAGAGGGATGTGTTGTGAATCAGAGTACACATGCTCTTTCTTTTGTGCCTCTAGAACTGAAACAGAAAAGAATCCCTTTTATTATTCCCATGCTGTTTCTTCATTTTCCTTCTTCTTCTTCTTCTTTTTCTTAAGTATTCATCTGCTTCTTTGTTCAGGTTCTCAGTGTGGAACTGGACCTTTGGCTCTGGTCTGTTGGCGTCCAATGCCCAGCTCTACAACACCATCGGACGCTCTCAATTTATTATTGACTGCACAACATGACATTGTAGTGGCTTGCTATATATTTGCTGGTGGGAATCTGGAAATGTTAGCTTAGAAGAGTTGGGGTGATTAGGACAAGGCCAACATTAGTTTATGGCATCCTCTTTTGTTTTATACATTGTGAAGAGTCACCGCTTAAAACAATTTTAGAGACCTAAGTTGTGCTCTCTTAATTAGTTGTACTTTTTAGTGGATTTAGATAAACCAAACAACTTTATTATATATACTAGTCAATATTTATTAAGTCCAATATTAATATCAAATGCTTCCTACAACAAATGGCTTTTCCCTTTGGGCTCAACGTGGAAATCAATGGCGCATGAACTGTGGCAGCATTTATTTGTGTGCTAATTCAATTGTACTCTGCAGGAATAATTTGGTACTCACCTTGGGGATGTAGTTTGGACTTTTACATTAGGCCTCACATGAATGTTGTTTCTCTTAGAAACTTGTAGCATTTCATATAAGGACTAAGGTGATGGAATACTGAAATTCATTGGATAACTTAAATAAATAGCTGTCCTTTGAAATTCCTTTTTTTTTTTTTTCATAAAGTCCTTTGAAATACTTATTAGTGGCTAATTACTATTTCTATTGATACATGTATGCCAGCCTGATTCTTCAACTTCTTGGTGAGGTTTTCTTTCAGAGCTATCAGCTGTGGAATATCCATGATCATTGTTAAATATTCTGAATAAGAATATGCTGTTTTAGCATGGGAGTTGAGGGTTGCATCAAAGGAAAGTTAGTAGCTTATGCATATACTAGAAAACTAGTTAACTTTTCCACCTACATTTCTTATGTCATAGACCTATAGAGGACTTTCTGTACTATAATCGCTAAACTTCAAGGTCAGCTGTTGTATTTCACTGGTTGCGCTATTGCAAAGAATATAAAGACCTACCTGTTAAATCTCCAGTTATCCAAGGCAGGATTGTGGCTAGGCTAGCTTTTGATGGGTGTTGAACTCTAAAGCATTGCTTGCGTGAGAAATTATCTTAATCATTTATCACAGGAATATAGTTATGAAGTTTTGTGACACAACCTTTTCTACTGAGGACATGGTTCTTATGCTGACAAAGATGATGCTTTTAATTCAAGCAGAAACTGCAGGTTATTTTAGTTTCTTACCAATGCGTATGACCGTATGCAACAATGCTATAAGGCATTCTGTATTCCGAATTCTTATTTCTTTTTTTCCCCTATTATCTTAGCACCATTGACTTCAGTTATACTGTGGGTCCAGGGTTCTTTGTCGTGGGCAAATTTCCAACAGAAGTGCATTTTAAGACATCTGGTTTCCTCACTCGGGGTCCAACTGACACCTTGCTGCTTTTTGGGAGAATATCCTGCACAATCACAGTTATTACCTAAAGCACTTGGGAATGCGTTTTCATTTCTTAAAAAGTTTTATTAAGTTGATAATGCTTTCTGATTCCTGTCAACTTGCCTTGATATGTACACGTTGTCCAGTATAGCATTTTGTACCTGTATCCACTTTCCAAAATGCAATGTTTCACATCTCTGGCAAAATATAAGGATCTTGAGGTTGTATCCACGTTCTTTCAGTGGCATGTTGTGCATATGCAAAATTATCTCGTGGCATCAAATATTAGAAATTACGCTTTACTAGTGGATTGTTGCTTGTGGTTTAAGCATTTGGAATTCTATCATTACTGTTCATTGCGGTTTTCTAAACCATTTGAACCCACGGAGTGTTCAGTAGCGTCCTTTATGAAAATTATCGAGCCAGTCATTGGAGTGAGATTATGCATCTGGAAGAGAATCTAGACTCTAAGAGAGTTTTAATGGAAACGTAAATCCCTCTGTTAAATCTCAGTATCCGATAGGTGCTTAACTTTTACCAACGTCATAAAATTTGAGGGGTTTCGTATTTTTTTTAAGTAAGGTGATCGATCTATGAACATTGAGTTTGTATAGAAAATAGGGGGAAAAGTATTTTAACCCGCTGGGATATAGATGTTGAGATCGCGAGGGTTGCAACTGCATTGGGAGAAGAGTCAACTATTCCTTTGCAATTCGCACGGACAGCACAATTGCAGAAGATACATCTGAAACTCGCCATTTAATATTTTGTGCGAGTAATGGGAAGAATCCTCAGTAATATCCTAGCACCCTTGCATTAATTCTTTTTATCGCGTGAGTATAATTGAGGGGGATCCGAATCTGTTCTTTGGAGTAGCCAAATTCAGAGAGGTAAAGCCATTCGTGCATTAAGGTTGTGAAGAGCTAGCTATTGCTTCTATGGCTTCTTCGTCCAATCTATCGGCACTATACTGTTGGTGGTGTAATGACGGAACCATGGATTAATCTGTGAAGATGCAGGGAGTTTCAACGTTTTTGTTGATTTCTTAAATCCTGGGAATAGCCGAAAAATGGATTTCGTAAGACAAAAGTAACAAAGGGCTATGGCCAAGTCCGGTATCCTATCTGACTGTTGTGTTATGATGGCAAATGGGTCGATATGGGCCGAGCTAGGCCTAGCTTGGGAACAGGCATTGTGAAGAGTAGGCCTCTTCACACTCTTCAAAAGTCTTCTGAAAAAATTCTTTTTTTTTTTAATTAAAATTACTTAAATAACTAAAGATAAATTAATTCATTTTCTATCTTGAATTAAAATTTAATTAAACACTTAAATAAAATATTTTTTATAAATTTTTTACACCCATCTCATATCATAATTTATATTTTTAAATTTGAATTAAAACTATTTTTCTTATAAGAATTTTTGAGTTATGGAGATATGAATAATATAACAACAAAAAAGAATCCTTAAAAAATACAGAATTTGTATGTATTTTATAATAAAAACATAGAAGAAAGACTTTTTTTCTTTTTTTAGGGTGAAATTTTATGAGAAAATGGTTTGTCTTTTATAAATTGGACTGGGGTATTTTAAGAAATAAAATTCGAAAGGATGGTGGAAGGATTTTAGAGGGGTCTTAAACTCTCCGCTTGGAAGATTGTAGCCCATTTTGGACAGGCCCGACTTTGGCCCGACACGAGCAGGGCAGGGTTGGGCTTGAGTTCAAATCCAGATTTTATTTTTCAAGAAAGATAGAAAATGATGCTTAAAAAAATCTGGCGAGTGAAGTAAGTGGCGGCTGCACATTGAAATTTGAAACCTGTTAGCGTTGGATGAAACAGGGCTTCGGGGAAAATTGGAAGCCGATAATAAATTCCGATGCATTCTTTTATCATACATGTCAATATGTGTTTTGTTCCCGAGGCTTGATCTTCAGGTCGGCATTCTGACACCACCAGTCTTGGACCAAATTCAGCCACGGCTCAGTATAAAATTTTCAACTCTGTCACGGTAAGCAAATTTGGCATGTTATTGAGGAACAAACTCTTTAGACTAGCTTTGCAATCCTGCACCTTCAGTATCAAAAAGGAATTTTCACAGCTATGATTCTCACCATAAAATCTTATTATTTATTTTTTTCATCTTAGTGAACGGAAAAGCTAGAATGGACTGCCACTTAGAATTGGCTGAATACTTTTTGACTAGTTTTCTTTGTCATCAAAAAGCAAGATTGATTTCAGCTTACGTTGATTGTTGAACCAATCCTTTTTTTTTTTTTTTTTCTTTCCAGCGTCCATGTGAAAACCTATCGATAAAAGCACGTATGTCCAGGTGTGATAACAAAAGCAAGCCACTTTAAGAAATAATGCATGTACTTAGCCATGGAACATCATCTTATTTTGAAAGGTCAATTCACTGGCGCCAAGTTTAAATCAACTTTGTGAATTAGATGTAACTATCTCTATGATTTCAAATCAGTACTAAAAATTCCATTTAATTGTTACCTCATAAGACTGTGCTTCAAGTTTTTTGCTTGTTCACATCAAGTTATTGTCTGGATAATGTTATTCGGACACTTCTTACCATATCCAATGTTATAAGTCATATGTGTAATATCTAATGTTCATTAGTTACTATTTGTTAAGTATTACTAATATTATGTTAGTTAAAGATTGTTGCAAGTTAATTGTTCTTATCGGTAGAGTAACACTTGGACTAGCACCATCACGATTTAAGGATAGAAACAGGCTTTCATATCAATAGCCTCATCTTAATCAAAATCTTGAAGATATTGTGTCTTGCAATTCATGATGATTCATGCGTCTGTTTGTTCTCATAGAGAAATCATTGCCCTCCTTTGCTTTATTTATGTTTTATCGGATGGTCCCAGAGTCCCAACATCTGTTTAGGCTTGTACCACTCTGTTCTATTTAGGATTGTGACCTGTTTGCAAGTTAATTGATGGTAATTTTTTGAAGATTGGTCCCATCTATTCGTAGGGCTAACTAGTACTTCCTTTTTGTTAGGATTGTGGTAACACTTGATTACAAGTAAAGCAAGATGATTCCATTCTTGGCATGTTTTATTGGATAAGATTCCTATGTTAAAGCAAGATATTAGTTATGATTGTATCTACAGAGGAAATGGGAGAACATTCAGAGATAACGGAGATGAGAGATCAAAGTACTTTATTCAATGATAATCAAACAGTTCAAAGTCTTGACTCCTAATTGAAAACTTAGGCCTTATTTAAATGACAAAAGACCTAATCAAAAGAAGAAAGAAAGAATCTGTTGCTAGCATAGCCAGTTCTGAATCCCATTCTGTATCCAAAATGCTTCTTTTCATCTTAGTACGCTTTGATTTAGCCTATATTCTGGCTCCAGGGTTCTCTGTAGTGGGCAAGTTTCCTTCATAAGAACATTTTAAAACATCTGGTTTCCTCACTAACCGGGGTCCAACTGGCACCTTGCTGCTTTTCGGACGAATATCCTGCACAAGCTTAATACATTATAGCATAAAGTCTACATGTTCATGAAATGCTGAGGGTTTAGAAAGGAGCCTATTGTTTTTAATGGAAATGTTACTATTTTTATAAACCTAATTATCTGTTTTCGTGATTTTAAGCAGTAGGCATGCATCATATAACATTGTGGTGAATTGATTGATCTTGTGATTTTAAGCAGTAGGCATGCATCATATTGCAATCAGGCGAATTTGATTGATCTCGTGATATTAAGCAGTAGGCGTGCATCATATAGCAATGTGGTGTATATTGAATTTGCTTTGAAAATGGGGGATGTATTAACCTGATCAAATATTGCTGTTGGAACTGCAAGGGTTGCAACAGCATTGGGAGAGTCAACTATCCCAGAGATCCTTCCTTCGCACGGACAGCATGATAAAAGCAGATATACCTGAAAATCACCATTCAGTAATGTGTCTATCTTCACATGCACTTGTTTGAGTTCAGGAGACAATGAAGGAGATCCAAATCAAACCTGTTCTTTGGAGTAGCCAAATTTAGATAGATAGTCAATGGCGTTGAGGACTGCACGTTTGTAAGCAACAGTGGCATCTAAGTAGTGCTGCCCCCCACTCTCATCCACGCTGATCCCTTCAAATACTAGCCATTCTGAGAATCTTGGCTCGACTGGACCTATCTCAAAGATAGGATTTACATGAAGAGGAGTTGGCCCCATTGGTGTAAGGTACTCTTTCATTCCACCTCGTATGATTTCGCATCTGATAACGGGATATGATCAAATGTTAGTCCTCAACAAGGGCTGAAGAATAGATGGAACAGAGAAAATGGCTGTAGCGTAAAAAGATTATCAAACATTTGCAAGAACCCAGGACGTTTGGTGGGAGATTTTTCTCAGATGTCTAAAACTGCCTGATAGAAATGCTAATTCCTCCATTTTTAGTCTTCTAAGTAGGTTTAGAAAACAGGCACTTGTCTTGAAATAGTATGCATCATGTAATATTGAGGCATAGTGTCTAGAGTCTAAGGTGTGAATAGAATGCCAAGATATGAAATAGAAAATATACTTGAGATCTAGAAAGCCGCTCATCTCAATTGCCCCACAGAATGTGACCTCACCATCACCCTGAGAAAAGTGCATATCGCCGGTACTAAGATTTGCTCCATCCACGAATACTGGAAGGTATATTTTTGAACCTCTGCTTAGATTTTTGATGTCACAATTTCCTCCATTTTCTCTTCCTGGAATTGTCCTCGCAGCCTCCATAGCAATTTTTTTCCATTCAGGAGTTCCTTCTTGGATCTAGTACAAACTCATTCCCCCCCACATAGTAAATTAATGTTAGTATCACAAATCTCTAAACTCTTGATAATTCTAGAACGTATATTAACTTTCATGTAGAAAATGTTTATTAGTTTAAGTCAACTTCATGACGTGTATCTATTTGTTTTGAGCCATGAAGATTTGCAAAATTTTGTAATTTTCTACTAAACTACAGTAGTAGACTTAAATACTCAAATTACTTTTATTTTGAGTAGTAATATTTCGTACTTGTCCAAGCAAGCAGCCCTCGGTCAATGGTAGTTTTGCCAATGGTCGCGTATGCAAGACCTCACATAATTTGAGGGATTGAAGACCAGTTTCTTCAAGTTCTCTTTCCCTTTCATTCCATATCTTCAGGAGTTCCATTGATGGCGCAGTTCCAATTATGCCAGGGTGAGTTAAACCTGGAAATCGTACCCCTGAATGTGTACAAACCTATATCAGGGCATAAACATCACATGTACATTTTATTTTCGTTCAATATGGATATGAAATAGTATCTTGAAGAACTTTTCCTTAAGCATAACTGGTTTTAGAATATGAGGTAGAAAATTCACCCGTTATGTGAGGAGAGTAGGCATAAATTCCTTCAAAGTACCAAATAGCTTTGGTTGCACAAGGGAAATGATCAGTCAAAAAACCACCTCCATTTTCTCTATCAAATGTTGCTGTATAACCCCATTCATCTCCAGGCAGAGGACCCAAGTTGCATATTTCAACTGCAAGAAGATCACCTGGCTTCGCTGGAATTCCTTGTTCATCCACAACTTTGATCGGTCCGCTGAGATAATGCACCTGGTGAACATTTTACAAATACATTTAGGATTTTTATTATTTAAAAACAACTGCTGTCTTTTAATAAATTAATTCTCAGACTCAAGTAACTTATGTTTATCTCGATGTCAGCTAGACCTGTCGCAAAGGTTTTAAATTGTTTGCATGCGAAGTGTTTCTTTTGGGTATGTAATAGTGGCTACTTAATTACATTAAGAAGATCGCTTTGCTCAGAAGAATACAGTTGATACTTGCCGTGGAGTGGAGGGGTCTGTTGTTTTTGTATATTATTATCTTTGACATCTCTACTCAGAACGTAATTCATTTGCTCACAGCTAATGACTTTGGGCGGTCGCCGGCATCCCAAATGTGTAGAGGTCCACTGAGATTATATTAATTACACTGAAAGAGTTTCTTTAGAGGTAAGTAAATACATTTAAATTGATACTTACAGTGGAGAGGTCTAAGGTTTTCACATCAATTGCAGAATCATTATCTTTTATCGCACCCCCCGTCCAATCTACCATCTCTACTCTGAAAAGCTCGCCAACTTTAACTTCTGCCACCGGAGGTATCTCCGGGTGCCATCTGTTGTGAAGGGTTAGCTTTTGCTCATTTGGTTTCTTCTTCAAGTCTATTGGCACTACCACCGTTGGGGTTGTTGGAGCCATGGATGAATCTGTGAAGATTCAGAGAGTTTCAAGATTCTTATATTTTTTATGATTTATTAGATTAATCAAATTTCGGTTTGTTGTAGAAAAAGAAGTCGACACGTCCGGATGGGATACTTGCTAGCTGAGAGCTGACTGACAAATTGGGGGACAAATTTTTCCAATGACTCTGCTCAGGCTTAAGATTTTATCCAGTGTGGAGCTATTTGCACCCTATAATATATTTGAACACCTATATTTTAATGAAAAAGATGTAATTTATTATTAAAAACAATATGACACTAAAAAATAGAATACAGTTAGTAATCTTGACATCCACCTAACACACCCATACAACTTACAGTTATTATAAAAAGAAATAAGATCAAATAATGATAATTTGTTTGGTTAAGATACCTTGACCATAAGGATTAGTATCTAAATAATTTAAGGGTGCACAGAGGAAATAAAGAGGTGTAGCAATTATTTTGGCATTTAAAAGGGTGTGCAGGGCAAAACTTAGTTAAAGTTTGATAGATGATGTCATTTTATGATATTGTGAGTTTACCGTATTTATAAATTATGTAAATAAAACATAAAATTTGTAAATTTAATATAAAACTTATAAACCAATATTAACTGAAAAATAAAATATATATTATGAAAATGAAACATAAGAGTTGTAAATAAAAGGTAAAACAAATAAATTAATATAAAAGTGATAAATTAATGTGCTAGTAGTAAATACAATGAAAACTTACAAATGTAATACAAAACTTATAAATCAATATTAAGTGTGAAATAAAATATAAATAATGCAAATGAAGTATAAAACTTGTAAATAGAAGGTGAAATGAGTAAACTAATATAAAATTGGTAAATTAAAGTATTAAAGTTAAACAAAACAAAAATCCACAAACATAACATAAAACTAGTATATTAGTATTAAGTGCTGCATCAATTCATCTAATAGATAAAAGTTGTATTAGTTGATACTCAAGATAAGACTTAATTATTGAGATACTTAACATCACTTCATACATATATAGATGTGATTGACAATTAGAACGAAAACAATAGAAGAATACATATTTCTTTAAGGATATTCTCATAACAAAAATATGGAATATAATTGAAAGTTATTAAAAATAATAATAAAGAAATAAATCTTAACCGTACTATTATACACATAGACAAGAGTAATTATATACTTACAAAAATGAGATACAAAATTTGTCTCTCAAATTAATAATGTGTCACTAATTAATTATTACAGTGTATTTAGTATTAGCTATCCTCATTAATATAATAATTTTATATTACCATTTGCAACAATATTAAAGATACAAACTTTGTAACTTAACTTTAAAAATAAATTTAGATAAAAAGAATCAATTATGCTAATTTTTAAAAATTTTGTGCCACGTATGAATTTATAATAATATCTAATTAAAATTTTTTACTACATATTTATTTTGAGGGAGATTGCCAATTTCTCCCTACTATAATTAATATATACTATTTACCCCCTTACTGTTTTTATAATAGACAATAACCCCCCAAACAACGTTAGTTTATAATATTACCCATATTTTTAAATACACTTTTATTTATATTTATTATAAATTAAATAAAGCATATGAATAGAAACTGAATAAAAAAATAGGTATTAAAAACAAGAAACATATGTTTTGAAGTGAACAAAAAAACTAATAATAAAGTTTTTTTCTTGTATTTTATTATTCTGTAAACATTTTCTTCTAATAATTATTTTATAATATTTTTAAAATTAAATGTAAAAGTAAAAAAAACTATTATTAATTTTTTTACATCAAAACATATATTTCTTATTTTTAATACTTAATTTTTTATTTTAATTTTTATTCATGTGATATATTTAATCTCATAATAAATATGAATACGAGTGTGTTTGAAAATAAGGGTAATATTGTAAACTTATGTTGTCAGGGGAGTTATTGGCTATTATAAAAACAACAAGAGGCAAATGGTATATATTAATTACAGCACGGGGGAAATTGACAATCTCCCTTTATTTTGATCTGATAATTACCGAGTACAACCATATAAATCGACACAAAACGCATACAAAAAATAAATACAAATCCATTGTACACGACGCATCATGATAGATGAAAAATAGTAGACGGCATCCATATTTGATGTTTTTGTATGTTTGCTAAAAAAAAATTGTTTGGCGCTTCTTAAAATTTCACAATGCGTGTAATGATGTAATAATGCTAGAAAATCTTAATAGTAGTGTCTAAAGTTCCTAACTGACATGATAACTTATCTTTAACTGTCACATTATGTTTAATCACAAAATTTCATAATGCAAGTAATAATATATTAATTCTAAATATTTCAATATATGAATTTAAAGTTCAGATTCTAATTGATGTGACAGTTTATCTCTAACTGCCACATCATGTTCAATATTAATATTACATCAGTTGAAATTTAAATCAACACTTTTTTATTAATATTTTTAAAATAGAAGGTAGTCAAAGCCCAAGTTAATATTCTTTTACTTCTACATCTCCCAAAATTCTAGTTCACTAAGTAAAATTGCATCCACAGATGATAAAATAGAACTCTTAAGTTATTAAATAATGTGATCCTTAGCGTTACTCTATACTAATGTCTCTATAAACTTCCACTTGTTGCTTATCAGTTATGAATTATGAGTAAGGCATTACTTTTGACATTCATGCAGTAGTATTCGATTCAACTCTAGCACGCACATGATGAAGTAGAACTCACAATGGAATGATCGCTACATGTTTAACGCCATCATGCACAATCCTGCTTCTGCTGTAGTCCTTTCAACACTTGTTGCGAAGACCACGATTCCTTTGCCATGGTTTCTGGCTTCTTCAAGTCTGTCGACACCACGGCACCACCAGTCTTTGAATTCAGCTACGGCTCTGTGTAAAATTAGATATGTAACCAAGGAAGAGATTCCCTAAGGCTGGCTGAGTATTCCTTTGAGACTTTCAGTACCATGATGAGTTTGACAGCCATGATTGGCACCACAGAGTCCGTTTTTTCTTTTCATCTCAGTGGATGGGATGGACCACCACTTTGATAGAAACTTTTTGACAGACATGGAAGTCTATTATCATTGGAACAAATCAAGATTGAATTTAGGGGTAATGTTACGACTAATGTTGATTGTTGCACCAATCGTTCTTCTAGGTCCATGTGAAAACCTATCCTGAAAAGCTTATTTTATGCTCAGGTTTTATAACAAAAGCCAGCCACTCATTGCGGAATAATGCATGTACTTAGCTAAGGAACATTATCTTATCACCGAAGGTTACTTGAGTGAGCGGTGTCAGATTTAAAATCAACATCGTGTATTAGACGAAATTATCTAGATCATTTGAAATATGCACTAAAGATGTGCTTTTATTGATACCTCAAAAGTAGCGATGTCAATTTTATTTGCAGGTATCTGCTCCGTAAAGGTATTCCGTTCAATTTCTACTTTTTAAAGGTTCGAGTTCAGATTGTGGGTATACAAGTTTATCATCAGTTTCATTCGTGAGTACGGAAAAACATTTCATTATCCACCCAGTATTTGAGCCTGATCTCTTTTGTGTATAAAAGTAAATATGAAAAAAAAAAGAAAGAAAGAAGAGAATTCTTTGTACCACATCCATTACGATTTGAGCTCAAGAGGTTATTTTGCATTTAAACCAATTTAGCTTCCTCATAGTATTACAACATAGTTAATAGTGATAGTATAATTATTCGACTCAGGCCAATATACTTGATCGTCTCCTTTGTTATGCATGGGAGGATGGATTGACGCAATCCTGAGCAAGATGTTGCTTGGAAGCAGGTAACTAAAACTATAACTATTTTGCAGTTTTTCAAAATTTTGCTTTATATTTATCCGCAAGATCAGTTGAATACTCGTCGCCCCAATGGGTAATTAACAAGTTTGGTATTACAGAAAATTTAGCATGTATTTAACAGCTACAAGTATTAAAAAAAATAAGTGAATAAATAACTGGTGCGGGTATTGGAAATACCATTATTCGTCTACAATTGCCTTTTTTAACACCGCTACTCACAAGTAGGAATGGCAATTAAATTCATCCAAGTTGATATCAAAATATCCTATTCAAATGGATTACATAACATCCATTCAAAATATTTTGGATCACAACATGGATATTTTAAAATTTATCCAACTGCATATTGAACGAACACGGATGTTATTTGTTTTATGATATCTGTCTATGAACTTGAATATTTTAATTTTTAACTGTTTGAGACTAAAATTGAATATCATCATTAATATTTAAATTTTATAAATTATACGCAAAATCAAAATAACATTGTTGGAAATTATTGAACTAATGACGACACTATAGCTGAGAAATAGAATAAAGGCAACAATGTAATGTCACTCATTGTTTTGCAACATAGTTATAGTGGTTGCCACTTTTGGAAGGCGTGTGCAATGCTACGAGTAATTGTTTTACAGTATTGAGACTATCATTGTGTAGATCATCCAATTTTGAGTTTAATGGTATCATTCATGAGCCCCTTCAATTAGTGATGCCATCGCCAGCAACAGAGCAGTGGTCGCTGGTGATTATCTATATTTTTTTTACAAAAATAAGTTTTTGTAATTTATAAAAAAATATAAGGGTAATAATTTTGTTTATTATTTTGTTTTATATTAATAATAAAATTAAGTTAACTTTTAATATAATGATTTTAGTAAATTAAATAAAAAATAAAATAAGAATTTTTTTAATGTCAGACACATTAATTAGTTTTTAATATCATAAAATGTCTAGTGATTTATAATTATAAAAAAAAATTCCATGAATACCCATGGATGTTCACATCCATATCAACAAAATCTATAATTATATCTATATCCAAGCTAAAATTGGATATGGACATAGACGTATCAATCACAGATGATGACGGACGGATTTAAATATGGACGGACAATATCCATCTCCAGCTGCTTATTTGCTTCTCTACGTAATATCATGACATGTTTTAGTTCCTTGGGATGGGGTGATATCGAGTTGATAACATAAATTACTGACATGTTGGTTAAGTATCACAAGTAAATTAGTGGCAAGCAATTCGTAATTATCATATCATAACGATTAGTAATTAGTTGTAGCACCATTGGGCTACAAGCTCAATGGTGGGGTAATGGCGTCAACAATGTTGAGTGCACCAATTATAGTCTCCATACGAATTCTTTTGAGATAAATCATATATATACATACATGCATGTATAGAATGGGGGTAAATTTTTCCATTATATTGTTAGTTGAAGTAAATTTTTTAGTCTCTATTAGAATTTTAGGTAGACTCCAAATTATCATGTTCTTGTGGCTATTAAAAAATAAATAAAGATGTGCTATAACAAGTGGACTTGATACCATAGCGATTTAAGGATTAAAACAGCTAGGCTTTCACTTCATGTCAATAGTCGGAAATGGCTTTTGTGAAAGACCCCACAAATCGGAATCTCGAAGATATTGCGCCTTACACAATTCGTGATGATTCAAGCTTTTGTTTGTTCTCATAGAGAAAAACGTTGCTCTCCTTTGCTTTAGTTATTGGATGGTCCCAGAATCCCAGTACCTGTTTATAGGGCTTATACAACTGGTCTGGTTAGGATTGCGATGTGTTAATTGACCTGCGCGCAAGTAAAATCGACAGCCTTATTTGAAGAATTAATGCTAATGGTCCCAGCTCTTCGTTAGTCTAGCTAGTACTCCTTTTTATTAGGATTGTGCTATTTCTTGATTGCAATTTAAAATGATGCCGTTCTTGTCATGTTTTATTGGTTGAAATTCTTATCTAAAGGAAGATCCTAATTATGATTGTAATTTTTGGTGTCAGATAGCCACTGTTAGTAAAAAAGGATGGAACGACTTTCTCATGAATATTAAAGATGTAAAGAAGTAGAAATGATGTTAATATATATTCTTCAGCTTGTAATGAACTATATATATAGTTTTAAGATAATTTTTAACTTAAAAGAATTAATTTAAGACTAGAGCTTCCTTTTGTATTATAACTTCTAAGTTAGGGTTTTGCATATTGAAAGCCCTAATAATCAAGAAAATCTGAATTGGTGTTTGATATATATATAATGATACTGAATTTTATTAAAAAAAAAGAGAAGAAAGAATACAAAACATTTGTTTGAAACGATATTTGGAGAGACCCCAAACATCCTCATGCAAACTGTGACAATTAAAAATAGGAGGATCATCCTACTAATCATAAGGTGCATTTGTGATTAAGACGTTGTAGCTTAAACAGTAATTATGAAATAAAAGTTAATAATATGTACTAAATATAAATTTTAAATAATAATTTTGATAAAATTATTAAAGATATAATAAATTTTCTATTATACAAGTGAAAAATCGTATTAACATATCTTTTAAGCTACAGCGGCTAATGTTTACCAAACACTTTAGTGATGTAACTTTTAAGTTACAGTTGCCCAACTTCAATCCTAAACGCACCCATAAGCATTAATATTTAACCCCAAAATAGCAAGACTATCAGCCTTTGAATTCTCCTTTCTACAGATGTGTGAACTAACAAAATGTATTCAATGAATAAATCTTAAACAATTCAACCATCTGATACGCAGATGGGCAGCTTGAATTTGGTACTTATAAGACAAGCTAAAGCCGAAACCGAGTCACTCTCCACCCAGATAAAGATCCAACCTTTCGAAGAAGCTCAATAGCCTTTAAAATAGCGTATATCTCTGCATAGAAAGACATTTGATGGCCAGGGGCTGTGCAAAACAATCTCAGAAAGCACCATTAAACCCACTAACCACGGCATCACAAGCTGCGAGACCCGGTTTTCCCTTCGCCAAACCGTCAGTGTTCATTATTATCTTAGTTTGTTTTTTTTTTTTTCAATTCTTTTAACTTAGATGTAGAATATAACCGTGCTACCAATTAATTTGTCAAAAGTGTAGAACAAATATAGCCCGATAATAAATTTTGTTAAATGTTTTATATTTTCTTTTTGTCGGTGTCAGTGTGACACATTCATTACAAACGAAAGTTTCAAATACGCACGTAACGCACCCATATGAGGAGCGTAACGTCATCAATTAGATATCTTTGGAACTGTCATTCGTTAGATTATGATATCATATGCTTCCATGAAAAGAGTGTTATGGAAGATGATGAAACTTATCCTAATACCTAACTTAGTTAGGCTTATGTGCGGTAATGAAGTTTTGTTGGGAGTTACCAAACGGGTTTCACATCTTTACACTGAAAATGATTCTCAAAAAATGAAAAAGATAAAACAATTTTCGGGTTGATTTAACGTAGAGATAAGTAGATAACAACAAGATCAATTTCAAAAAGAAAATGACTCGTTCCCATGGTTGGGGAAGTCGATTGGCTGTGTATGCAATTAGCTTAATTCCTTTTTCCCCTTTTTTTAATTAAAAAAAAAAATCTGTAGAAAATATACAAAGAATATGGCAACATACGAAAGAAATCTGGGTGTGTATTATTGTTTGAAAAGAATATGGCAATATATAAAATAAAATTAAAAAAAAAAAAAAGTAAAGTAAAACAAAGCTGAAGTAAGTTGTGCAAGTGGGGGAAGTGACAAGCTTGAAAAGATAAGGACGCCACGTCCCGCTTATATCACGACACCTGCAGCTGTCCCTTTTCACCCATCACGCGCCGAATAACTTGTCTTCCCGCTACGCAGTCGCACTCGGACCTCCAGCTTATGCTGACTTGTCAATCCTACGTTAATTCTAACGTCTAATCACACTTGTCTGAATAAAAAACTTCATATTTTTTTCTAAATTTTTTGTTCTTCACCTCCCAAAAAGGTTACCCGGCCCGGGTCATTGGGCGGCTGGTGGTGTTTTTTACTTTTTTAGAGATTGTCTTTCTTGGTCTTTTTTTTTTTTTTTGAGTTTTTTTTTTTTTTTGGCATTGCCTTTGGGCATCAACTTGGCTTTCTATCTTTGGCTATTCTAAAGATTGACTGATAATTAAGATGGAACTTTCGAGTCACCTGCAGATTGTTTAATTAATTTGACCCCCTGTTTATCCAGATTTTACTTGGTGGGAATTGGATTCTTCTCCGCCTTCGAATATGGCGTGCTTGCATTCAAATGATGCCAACTTATCATTTTCCTAGTTTCATTAATTGATTTTGCTATTCTAATTTTCCCGAGTTTTTCGTTTGGTTGTTTCAGCTTTGCTATTATTTTAACAGATCAGACCCATTATGTGTTTTCCAATTATTATTTTTTTTCAATTTCATGTTGGTAAAATTTTCTCGCTTTGTCGAGATTATTAATAAAAAAATAAATAAATCCGAAAGAAATATGCATGTCACCTTTATAGTGCCCTAAACTAATTATAATCATAAGGATGAGGTTCGACAATCGAGTTTCTTAGACACCAGAGCTAAAAGAGATCATCAAAAACAATAATTCATGAAGATAATGCTAATATATGATCTCTCACAACAACTCAAATTTCATTTTGCTGGACATAATTATGTTAGATCATTATTTTAACATAGCTAGCCTAATTAAGTTAATACGCCAACGCAGGGATCGATCTTGGATTTAATTATTTAACGGGATAGAAACTCCTTGTTCATTATTATGTTTCTGTGATCCGATCAATTTATTTATTGCGAATTCGTTTTATTTTCGATACTGGTATCAACTATCAACTGAGAGAATATATTAATATGAATTTGCTGTGAATAAGACTTTGCCAGTTTGCCTACGCAAAGCCTAAAGATAATGGCTGGTCGCGGTAGATCACAGGTTCCTTCATGTTAGGAGTGAGGACAGTGAGAGTCATGGTAAGAAATGCGCTGGCATCGCCAAGAAAATTTAACCGATCGATGTGATGGATTGTTTATTAAATTATGCATAATAGTTTTTTTAAATTAAAAATAAAACGTTCATGTTTACATTTTGAAGTTCAGAATAAATTTTGTACGAATACTATTGAAAATTATAATAAGAAGTTCACTTGTTCACGCACCTTTTTTACTTTTTTTTTTTTATATTTTTTTTATTTTTTGATACCTGAGACATCACCGACTCATTTTTTTAAATTAAATATTACCAATTTCGAAGAAAGAAGTTTAACTTCCGAAATCTTCTATCTGAAATGATACAGCAGAAGGTTATTCAAACGTACCAATTTTTTTGTGGGAAACTTTTTTATTATTGAGCGCAGTAATGATAATATTTTAATTGAAAGGAGTAAATAAACCCGGTAACAATGCTTGTGTTTCCCGATTTTGCGCCACGGTCTTAATGATTAGTGACTTAAAAGTGTACCATAAATTATCTCCACAAAGTGGATTAAGAATTGTCTTACAACTCTGCGAATATTTTCCAGTACATGTGCATGCCACGGTAATATCCACAAAACTACAAACCTCCTTTTGTAATACCACCGCTTTTCTGACACCATTGCTTGCCAGATGCCGACTTTCAATAAATTAAAATTCAAATAATTAAAAAAATGTTTTGTTGTGGTACTGAATCCTGATTGGGGTATTGTTATATATTGCTTCACGATACATCCCAATTCCTAGTACTCACGCGACACTAGAGGTGGCAATGGATTGGATTTGATCTAAGATCCACGTGATCTAAATTCAATCGATTTAAAATAGATTTGGATTATATTTAGATATTAATGTGCAGATCTAAGACGGATTTGGAGCAGATCTGGAGCTATCTTAATATCTAAATCCATATCCACATCCACTCATCTTTTAATTTTATTTTATTTTAAAAGTTTCTTAATAATTGTGGAATGATAATGATAATAAATTTTATTCATAGCATATTAGTAGTATTTACCATGCATTTAAACTCTTAAAACTTAAATGTTAGTTTTGTAAATTTAAAGGTCAGCCAGCCTCAAAGCATGTACATGCAATATTCAAATTGCAAGCTAAGTAATATAACATGATAATTTATTTTATTATATTAGCCAAATAATTTTTAAGGAATATAGTTATTCATATATTTAGTCAAATATGGTCATAATAAAAATAATAAAGAACTGAATATAAATTATATTTAATTTATATGTCATTATCTAATATTGTAGGAATGAGGGTAGGTGTATCGTGGATAGTAGAATAATGAAGGAGACAATAGAATATTAGATTGATCTTACTCTTGCAATTACTTCTGAATGATATTTTATTATCTTTCTTATTTGTTGTTTTGGTGTAAAAGTATAAGCTACAATATTTATTATATTTTTGAGAAAAATTATATAATTTATTTGTTATCAATACATTTTAGCCTTCAATTTTCAATTTAAAAAATCAGTACTTTTTTATTATTGAATTTTAGAATTCATGACGGATCTAGAGCAGATTTAGATTTTAATTTTTTTTCAGATTTGGAGCATATATAGATATTTATTTCTTTTTTGGATCTGGATATGGAGCAAAAAATATGGATTCATAACGGATCTGGAGCAGATCCAGATCTTGATTTTTATTACGGATTTGAATTTGGAGCAGAGTAGATCCAACCCATATCTGCCCCATTGCCATCCCTACGCGGCACCTTTATTAATTCACAATTTAAATGAGAAAATATTAGCTGCCTAAAGTTACAGCTGTAATTTTTTTTTTAAAAGTAAAAATGCGTACGTTATAAAAGAGCAAACCAGATCCATAAGTAATTGGTTTTATAGGATTAAAATTATATATGTAACACATATATAAAAATAACTTATTTTTCTCCCAGATGGAAAGGCTCTACTTTTTGTAGTGAAGTCTTAGTAAAATGCTATGTGAGAATATTATAGGATTAAAATTATACATCTAATATTTTTTAATAAAAAAATTAAGAGTTATAATCTATAAATATATTTATTTTCATATTCGAAATTTTTAATAATAAAAATTAATTAGAGAAATTAATTGTAATCTCACCTAAATAAAATATTAAAGAAAACCTCACAGAAATAATAGTGTGTGCGTTGTTTAAAGGATTTTTTTTTTATAAAAATATTATAAAATATATCAAAACTTTTTAAAATGTATCATAAATGAAATGTCACATGATGTATATTTATTGAGTGAAGGATGATTTTGTGTAAATTTCTCTCCACATATTGAAGATACATAATCGATTTGAGATAAATTTGAAAAAGAGTGGCATTACGCAACTCCTTTAAAAATTAGAATAAATTCAGATTACAAAAATATATTCCAAAAAAAATCAGTTGGGATGGTAAATTTCACCTTTTAGACTACAAAAGTATCATCAAAACACATGCCCGCACAATAAACTAAGTCCGATAAAAGAAAGCTTAAAACAAGAATTAGAATAGAACCTCCCGTCCCCAGCCGGAATATAAATATATCATTAAAAAATAAAAAAATATATATAAAAAAAAAAGTTGAAAAGAAAAAGAATCCAACGGTGGAGACACGACCAATTGCGGAGACACGGAGCCGCTCACGCCCAAGTACTTGGAATTTAACCCAAAACCTGCCCCAACAAAACAAAATAGTAGTAACCCACAAATTCACAATACAAAGCCTGTTAAGTACATAATAATAATATATGTAACACACGCTCACCACTCACTCCACTGCTAATCAACTAAACCTAACCCTGGTTAAAACTCAACCCTTCGTTTTAACTCCCGTATTCTTCTTTTGTGGTTTATATATACCGCCCTCCCATTTACCTAAGCAAGCTTCAGTCTCCACTCATTCCACTTTGGCTCTCCCCTTTCTGCAGCAGCCAGCCAAAGCAATCAAACAACCTTAATAATTACTCTCCAAATCCTCGCGTTTATGTAATAGCTTTTCTTTTTTTAACCCTTTCTCTTTAAGGATAAAGAAGAACGACAAAAGACAAGAAGCTGAGAGATGAGTTGCAACGGATGCCGAGTTTTGCGAAAAGGATGCAGCGAGTCGTGTATTTTACGTCCTTGTTTACAGTGGATCGAGAGTCCTGAATCCCAAGGCCACGCTACTGTGTTCGTCGCCAAATTCTTTGGCCGTGCTGGCCTCATGTCCTTCATCTCGGCTGTCCCTGAATCCCAGCGTCCTGGTATGTACATATTTTTACATATGTATAATGTCATTAGGGCTTTATTTTTATTTTATTTTGTCTGGGTTTTAAGTAAATATCCCATTTCCCTGTCCTTGCTTTTGTTACTGCAGCGTTGTTTCAGTCTTTGTTGTACGAAGCCTGTGGCCGAACTGTGAATCCTGTGAATGGAGCTGTAGGTCTTTTGTGGACGGGGAACTGGCATGTTTGCCAGGCTGCCGTGGAAACTGTCCTCCGAGGCGGCACGTTGCGTCCGGTGCCGGAGCTTCTCAACAGCTGCGGCGGATCGCCAACACCAACTTCCGACGATGTATCGGAAGCTGAAGTGACTTGCACGGACATGTCTAGGTTGCAAGATCGGTCGTTTCCAAGTTCTCATTGTAGATTCTCGAGTTCAAGATCCAAGGTGTCACCAGCTAAACGTAAGAGAGTGGAAGAATCAGCAATGAAATTGCAACAGTCAGATCTGGATCTTCGCTTGACGCCAAGGTTTACGGGCAAGGTTCCGCCGGAAGTCAGGCGGCGACCTGGTACTCCGTCGATGAATTCGGAGGAATCAGGCACCACTACGTGCTTCGAAAGTGGGTTAACAGATCATCGATATCTCAATGGAGCTGAGGAGAGGAAATTACTCAACTTGTTCGTTTGAGCAAATATTATCCTTAATTAGTTTCTTCCACTTTTAACTCTGTGAATTTATGTTCACGAAGAAGAGTTGTACTATTATCCTTAGTTTTTGGTTTACTTTTGAGAGAATTTTCCCGGAAACTGATTCCGGCGAGTTTTTGTATAATTACCGTCAGAGGATTTCTCTCTTTGATTTATCCAAACGGGAAGAGAGGAAGGTGAATTTGTCGGTGATGACTCTCTTTTTCTTTTCTTTTCTTTTCTTTTTTTAATAAATTTTTATTATGTGTTTAGTTATGTGTATGACATGAATAAAATGAAATTATTGCCGATTAATTTTGAGAGTCTTACGCACTGAATGTATAGATATAATTACCAAATCTGAAGCATGATCGGTCCATTAAATCAATTTTTTTTTTTCTTTTGGATAGGTTTGTTATTAAATCATTGAGAACAGAATAGACCGACGTGAATTTCCTCAGCCGTTATATTCATTGAAGATGGCTCAATAATTTTGGTGAAATTATGACAAAAGAAATAAATACAAGAAAAATTTAGAAGTATTTCTTTTAAAAATTAAACTCCAGGGCATCACTCACTCCACTGACACATCTAGTATAAGTATATAAACCACAGAAAAAGGACTCCTAATTCAGCTTATTTTTTAGTAGGTTTCTTGTTTATATTTTAATCTGATGCCTCTTGATCTTCTGAAGCTTCGTGTAAGTGTGCTCAATTGATTGGACATTAACGTTGTGAATTATGGCACTCTAAATTGGAAACACAAACATCATGATGATGAATGGATAAATTAATTAAGTAGCTTAATCAATCACATATTTGACTTAATGTAAAGCAAAGCCAGCTGATGCAAGCAATTACCCAAAATCCAAAATAACCAATTCTTTTTTTTTTAATTTTTTTTAATATTCCCTAGAGCGTGCCAGGGTCCACGGTAGTCATGCAAGCATGGCAAATATTGGCGCCGAGCATTAAACTTTGACCCAACCCAAAGTTTTTGTTGATACTCTTAAAAAAATTCTCCAACCTTACGTGGCAGTTAGGCTAAGCATCAATTTTATTGGTGCTTGCAATCTAGCGGAAATCCTGAGTCTGGTTAGAAAAAGTATAAAGACTATTACTAAAATGTATCGATTAATGACATATTTAACAAAGTAAACTCTCAAAGTCTTTTGAAAGATGACATAATTTTTTTTTAACTACAATAAAATCTACTAACGTTCATAATGAAAATTTTACTGGAATCTATCATTTTGTGACTGCATAGTTCAATTTAGGGGCCCAAAATGGTTCACATTTAATACTTGGAAATATTTAGGGGAAAAAAAAGAATAATCAAACTGCTTTCCACTAGCATGAACAGAGATGGCTTATCGTAAAGCTCTTGAGTGGTCTCCACGCCATTATTATTATTATAATTTATTCAATATGAGTAGAATTCGAGCCTTAATTATTTCATGATACACTGAAAAGATTACCCAATAGAATCAATTAAGATTACTGAATAGAATCAATTAATACTTACGACTATTTACATTTCACTCAATAAGGAAAGAAAAAAAACCACCCATTGTCTAGGGAGAGATTCAAAAGCTAATCTCAAAATGAAAACCATCACTCAGTCGTATACAGACGCCTTTGTCTGGAGTATTCTATCGAATAAAAAATAATAATAATAATAATTGTTTAATATGGCATTCGTAAGTCGTAAGTCGTAACTCTCACGGCCCAAAGAGAGAGAGTGCGACTTAAATGCTTCTAAACAAGAAGCAAGGGACCAGACACGCAAGTGAAGTATCAGTACAACTTCTGTGTTCTCTCCGTGGTTATCCGCAACTTACAACTTTTAAAAAATGGAAATGTTGACAAATAATAGTTAACGTTGGGGTCACTTGTCGTTGCATCGAATTTATGTAAATATCGGACCTTTCGGCGTACAAAACACAGCTTGAATTGAAAATGAAAGAAAGAGAAAGAGAGAGAGAGAGAGAGAGAGAGAGAGGAGGGAGGCGGCTTTTGGGGAAAACGAAGAGGCGTGTTGAGAGGGAGAAGGAATCAATTTTTATTTTCTAGGATGAGTTTGTGGGGACTGCAAAAGGAATGCAAGTTTCCACGTCTCTATTGACCAATGGGAAAGGTCCACGTAAGCTCACTGTTATAGGCCGTCCCTGTTTGTGGGGGCTTACAACGTTTGTCTCCAGCTCTCCTCCCATCTTGGGAAGTGGTGGGTTCCACATCATCATCACACTACCAATTGCCATTTAATTAGCAAAACTAATTTCTTTTTTAATAATAGTTAAGAGTGATTTTAGAAATTGGATGAATGAAAAGAAAATTGGTCCCGCTTTTTTCATTGTTGCAATGCTGCGTCTCGCCGCATTTGCAGGTGGGACCACAGGCGGAACCTTCTTGCAATTTGCTGTTGGTTCTGCTTTTTTTCACCCACCTGCACCACTCGCTTCTTTCTTCTGCTTTGTGACGTCGTCACCACTAGAATTATGTTACATTGTCGCTGTTAGATATCTCAAATCTAAAATTTTCTCATTTATGATTATGATTTAACAATATGTAATCTTGGGAAATCACCCAAGATGGAACTCTCTGTTGCATAGTCAAAAACCATCAATCATATAGCACGAAAAATTCGTGCGGGATGGATTGAAGGATCTTCGTCTCCCACTTCAATATAATTCTTCACAGGTCCTTTTTAACTGTTATGATGATGATGTGATGAAACGTACTCACTGTTATCTTGACTCTAATATTTTTATATTTTAATATACTTTTAAGAAAAAAATTATGGTACAAATATGATATTGTGCCATAATTACATTTAATCGTTGGATTCTAATGAACTTCACCATCTAAGTGAATCCAACGATTGGATGCAACGGTGACACGGTACTACAATTCTACCATAACCGACTCATACTTTTATGTCATGTTAAACCAAAAAATTATTTGGATAATAAATTAAAGCATGTGTTATAAAAGTGTGCTTATAACGCATGGTTGGTAAACAAAATCTATAAAAAAAAAAAAAAAAACGAATAGAAACCATTAATTGATTCTCGATTAAATTTTCAATCACAACCAAAAAAAACAAAAAACTGATAAACTACATTATCAAAATCTACGAAAAACACAGATGCTTACAAACATGACACGTGGATGAAAAAGATTGGCAAAAAAAAAAAAAAAGGCCTGTGGCCAGCATTATTAAGCTTATCAAAACAAGACAAGCAAAAGAAAGGGGAGAGAAGGTGTGACGCGGGATTCACCACCGCTACCCTTCATTGAATGTAGGCAACCACGACAAATTCCAAGCTTCTTGGTGCGGATGCAGACGTTTTTTTTTTTTTTTTTTTTTTAATATGTTAATGAATCATTATCAAACATCAAATTGCAAATTAATTAATTTTAACAGCTTCGACCGTGGGTCCACTCCAAGCGCTCACTAACAGCTATTAAATAATTGTTGAAAGAGACAAAACTAGTGCAGTACCAAAAAACTCGCTGGATGTCGAGTGGTCGAGTACTCTTAAGCATGAGCCTTTTAGCCTCTAGGTTTCCTTGTAGAAGAAAATTTTTTTGAACTTGGCAAGGTCGTACATATGTGTATGCTTATAACCCACCATACATTATTATAAATTTATATATACCAAATCTCACAGATTTAACAACGTGTTGAGATGGCCGAGTTGGTCTAAGGCGCCAGATTAAGGTTCTGGTCCGAAAGGGCGTGGGTTCAAATCCCACTCTCAACAAATTTATTTTCGATTTTCTTTTTCATCTTTAATCAATTTTCTTTATTGGTTATTTAATCTATATATTATGAAAGTTTCAAGATTTGAATTTATTTACGACAAATGAAAGTTTACTATTGCGTACCTCCCACAATAAGAATTTTAATAGTGCCAAATTTTAATGTAAAATACACTATTATGCGGCAATTGCTGATAGTTGGTAGTTGTCGAATTGTTATCGGTAGTTCTTCACCACTGCCAGTAGTACTGAAGAATTAATATTTTTTTATTTTAATTAAAGAATTAAAAAAAATGTGAACAATGTTGTATTACATATGACTGATCTTCCTTAAGTTATTTAATGCAAAAATGTTTACATTGTGGTACATAGTAATACATCGAACAGGAAAATTGACCAAAGATGATATTGCATTACATTAACTAATACAATCTCATGTAATGTAGTGTTTTAAACACACTCTAAATATATACCTCTACTGTGTAATAGGTGTCTTATAGATAGTTTTAAAATATATTTCCACTAATATTTAAGGAAATATTGAGTTCTAACCCCACAATGACTCGATCTTGTTTTGTAAAGGGAACGAGCCCACTACTGGCCCAGGCGTGGGTGGTGGTCTCCAATCAACTTGACTCAACAATTTCATTTTACTTCAAGCTCGCCTTCTCTCTCATCAACATAGCATTATTTCTCCATCAAAAAAGGTTGAAAAGGAAAAATACACGTCCTTTTCCTCAAGAATAGAGTGGGAAGGGGAGGGAAAAAAAGAAAAAAAAAAGAGCTGGGTTTGATGGCCATTAATAATTTGTTACAGCAAGTTGGCAAGCAAGTTGGCACTTGGGGTCTACCTGAAAGTGGATGTGGATGACGTTGCTATCCTATTTATTTTTTTGGTGGCTTTTTAGATTCTGAATTCTCAATTGCTATGCCTGTGCTATGTTCTTTCCCAATTATTTTATTGTAATAATGTTTATCTTTTTTTTATTTATTTGTCGATCGTTTTCTTTGCTTTTGCTGCCAACGAATGGGTATCTGTATGAGCAACTGTAACCTTCTTTGGAAGGCAGGCTTTGCCTTCTCTTGTAGAGACATGTGGCCCTTCAATAAAATTTACAGTCATCTCATATTAATCATTTTCTTAATCATATTATCATAAAATGTTTACATATATGAAGTCTTTTTCTTTCTTTTTTAAACACAGAAATTTATTAAACAGAAAAAAATTAATGAAGTCATGTAAAAGCTCCCACGAGACCAATTTAATAAATCCTATACGTGGATTCCCAAGGAATTTTGGAAATATTTACAGGAGAACAATCCTACCGTACATCACTTGAACACGAAAAATTATCAGTATTTTCCTTCATGTAAGTGTGAGTGAATTTGAAGCACAGACAAGATAAAGGATGCGTTTGGAATTGAGGTTGGGCAGCTGTAGCTTAAAAAGCTACAGCACTAAAGTGTTTGGTAAACACTAACTGCTGTAACTTTTAAACTATGTTGATATGATTTTTCACTTGTATAATATAAAATTTATTATATCTTTAATAATTTTATCAAAATTATTATTTAAAATTTATATTTATTATATATTATTATAATTTTTTTTTCACAGTAACTATAGCTTAAAAGGTACAGCATCTCAATTCCAAACGCACCCAAAATTACACCCGATTAGTATCTAAACATATGAAAATTTAATCACGAATACATACATGAAAACGCAGACGTGGGTTTTTCATCGAATCTAATTGAAGAGTTTTCCACCACACGTTAACGGGCCCATTCAATATTCATCTCTGATTTTCTTGCCGTAGAGCAAGGGTGATTGGTGATGCCAACGTGTACTGCACCACTGTCAAGCTCCTATTTTAATGTTTTCCGAAATTGATTTCAGGATCTGTTTCCCTGTTTTGGTAAGAGTAATCAAAACGTACGGTGGACGAGATTTGAACGCTCCTATAGTACGACAATCGGCGTTGATCAATCACGGAGATAGAGGTCCCTTGATTTGTCATCAATTAATATTTAATTGATGACATGAATGCATGTGCGTATCTGGAAGCAGCAAGGCGGCTGGCCGTTGCTTGCTTTTTCTGATTTACATTATATTTATGGTAAATTTTCTTTTTCTGTTTCCACCATCGTATTCGTACGTGAGATTTGATGTTAAACTCTTTTACTGATTTGCAGTTGGCTCAAATTTAATTGTAAAGTGGGAGAATAAGGTCAGTTATGGAAATTAAGTCGAGTTGAAACAATTCTCTTTTGTCAACTTGCATCGAGAAAAATAGCCATTACAGGATATTTGCTAGCTGGAAGCGAATAGCAAAAGAAATTGCGTCAAATTTAACGCTTTGATTCTTTATGTTTCTTTTAAATTAAATTTAGATTTGTGAGTTATCTGGAGAAAATGATATATTACAGTTGACTAAGTTGATTATATGACCAAGTTCTTTGTGAAAATGGAATCCTCTCTTAATCTAATACTTGATACTCTTGAATTTTTAACGATCTTATAGCATGTGTAATATAGTAATAATGTATGAATATGATTTAAATTTTTTATATTTTAAATTTATAAACCACCCATCATTTTTCGTGGAAATGAAATTCTCCAAGATCTGAGTACTCTTAAATTTCTAACAATCTTATGTCATGTGTCAAGTAGTAATAGTGTATAGATAAGATTTAATTTTTTTTTATATTTCAAATTTATTAACCACCAATCAATACGTGAATTCATATTAGAGGAGAATCTTAATTATTGGACACAATCCTAGTATTTTGATTACTATTGTACCAGTATCCGTACCAAACTAGGCTTTCATGTTGGCTTTATTTCTAAGACAAAAGTTAAGAATTCTTTAATAAAAAATGAGTTAATTGTGTTTCGAATTTATAATATAGAATTTAGAAAAATTGAAAAAAGTAAATAAACTACTATCTATTGTTTACGGTTAGGACTACTGAGATATCTAATCACTTTCTCTCCAATACCAATGGCACTCTTTATTAGTACCAAATCAAAATTAAAATGAGGCAATTATAAAATCATAACCCTAGCCTATTTCCATTTCCTTTTTCTTTTCGTATGATCTTGCTTAATAGACCCACAGTTGTAGTATTATAAATCGTTAGTATACTCGCAACTGTAGTATTATAAATCGTATTGTTACTTTTGTTGATTTGGACGAGTGATAGTTTGGTTAAAAGCTTTCAACGGTGTGGGGGTCTACAAGATACCAATTACTACACTTGCACTAAAGGAGTGTAGAAAGCCTTCGTTATATTGCCAAGCTTCACTTCAATAACCTATAATTCACTCAACTCACTAAAATTAATAATTAAGGATCAATTCAGATACTGTATTTTTTAGAGTTAGTGCATGTTTAGTATAACTTATTTAATAATTATAATTTTTTTAAATTTTTTCTATTGTTTGGACTTTTAGTATATTAAGTAAGATATTTCACTTATACTATCAAAAATTCAAATTCTAAACTTTTGATTAAAATTTTTAAATATAAAATATCTAAATTTTGTTTCTTATTTGATAATCTTATTTTGTTCTTTTCATAATATATCTTTAAAACTTTTTCCTATTAAATTAATTTTATAACTTTTAATAAAAATTTACATTAACAACTAAACAAGTTAAAAGTTTTTTAGATTTTTTTTTTGGGTAAAAACTCTACTTATATGAATTGTATTTAAAAATTTATATGAATATAGAACCCAAAAAAAAAGAAAGTCTAAAATAGTAATGTAAGCCAATACAATTATAAACAAAGTCACATGAGTATACAACCCCAAAAATAAATAAATAAATAAAGTCCAAACTTGTAACGTGAGCCAATGCGATTATAAACTTTCGGGAAAACGTGAATAACGAGGCATGCATTATGGACCTGCCGACCCGACATCGACATATGGGTAATCTTCTGAAGCCTGGTATTGGTTTTGACTTTTTACACCTAATTCATTAGGCTGATTTTTATTTAATGCATTAAATTAGTCAAAAAAGACACCAACTTCATTCATTTTTAATGGCTCTCATATTATTTGAATTAATTCGGTTACGTATAAATTTATATTAGGAACCAATCTAGTTGATTTGGTTTTCACGGAACTCATAATTGCACTTTCTCGAGGAAGATTCGATCGAGTCATCAGCTATTAGTATATTTCAATTGTTGATATAAAAAATCTTTTTGTTTTTCCTTAATTTTTCTTTCTTGATTTTTAATTTTGAGTTCAAAACTGTATTCGCCAAGTGGGCACATGTGCAGATGTCTAAAACCCGACAAAAAGAGAGAGAAAGTGAAAAAAAAAAAAAAAAGGATGATTTTTCTCCATAAGAGACGTGTGAGAAAAGAATTTCTTACGTTGACGTGCGGGAGTAAATATCATAACGTAAACTTGTGGTCATTGAAGAGAAAGTCTCGTCGTTTATATCCTTCTAAATTTTTGTTTGTTTCCACCTCCTAATAACTTAGCCAATGATTATTATAAAGTCCTTTTTGATAAAATTATTCTTTTGATATTATGTGAGAGTAAAAAAAAAAGTCTAATTGTAATATTGTACTGTATAAAAACAAACTCCTTATAGGATTTGGATTAAACTACGCTTAATCTTAATAAAGGCAATTAAAAGTATTAACGATAGGAGAGTGAGTTAGTAAGTGATGATTTTGGTGAAAGAAAGCACCAAGTGATTGGACCAGTAAGTATTTAGAAAGATGATTAAAAGGCCGACATGGAATCGCGTCGGATATGGGTGGTCACGTGAAGGCGAGCCCAAGTTGATGGAAGCAAGCGCCATGGCCATGGCCGGATTCTTTGACTTGACCACCTTATTTATTTATTTATTTTTAATTAAAGAAACAAAACAAGCCCTGAACCCTTGGGAAAACAAGATGCATTTCAAACCCCATAAGAAAGAAAGAATCAAATGAATCGAGAATGTTTTTATATCTCACGTGACCATGTCACCCTCTTTTCTTTTATATAAAGTATCCATTTTAGATACCTGATTTTCTTTTTTACATTTTCCCTTTTTCCACCGGTAAAATGTAAACACGTAAACTGTAAAATTTTATTTGAGAGCCCCTAAAATTCAAACAAAGGATCATGGAGGCCGCCCATCGAAAATTTGTGTGGATTTTTTATGCATTGAAAAGAAAGATTTGTTTTGGTGACGTAAATGTTTAATGAAAATTCAAGCAAATAATGATGGAATTGGAATACCAACCTGTTTTAATATTTTGATGCGGATAAGACCCGGATTTGAAGTTTCATTCTATGCATAATGATAAAAATAATCACCAAAAAAAAAAAAATAGTCCGAATGAAATGATAATTGCATGGAAACTTTGGTGGTTTAAAAGGAATATCTTAGATATTTTGTATAATCTATTATTCTTTTTTGTAAAGAAAAATATTATTTCATTCTACCCATGTCTAGTTTGAACCAGTATTTTAGTTTGAGGGATGTCAAAATTAAAAACAAAAATTTGATTAGGTTGTAACATAAAATCCATAAAATTGAAAAGTCCAACAGTCTCTATTGGATAAATTATAAAATTTATTAGGTTATAATAAAATGATATAAAAAATAAAGGGCCCAACTGTGAAATTCATATAAAATGAGTAAATTTTCAATTTAATTTTTTATTTTTCCGAATTTTTTATTTTTTTTTTAAATTCTGATAACACTGTAACCATTCAAAATAACAACAACAACAACAAAAACAAAAAGAATTCAACAAATTACTAATTTCACATTGACAAACAACAAGATTGTAGCGTAGAAGAAATGAGAGACTTATTAAAATCTTCAATAAAGTTATCCTAATGGGCCGATTTAGGACCAGAACTAGAAGGAGTCTAAATTTCAGTATGCCGCTAAATTTCCATTTTTTTCTTTTATTTGTAATTTTTGGCATGATCATTGATCTAGGCATTAAGTGCCGTATCTTGCAGCACTCTGCAGAAGACTTTGTCCTGTAGCCTTTATTACATCTGAAATTGGGTTATTTCACGTTTCAGAAAAAAAAAAAGGAAAAAAAAAAAACTTCCAAAAACAAGTAAAATGTTGGGAAAAAATGTGCAGAGAAGACCTGCTTCAAAATTGCAGGCATATTATCAGTACAATGGTCCTGGGCTCCTGGCACAATCACTTTGTTGATTTTGATTTTCTTCTAATGGCAAAATAACAACTTGTCTTAAAGAGACACTTCAATTAGAAAAATTAACCTAAAATTTATTTAAATCCTATCAAACAATAACCGACGGGCAAATGGGTTTGAGTTAAGGCCCATAGGTCATAACCCATTTGTTCAAATTAGTGTCAGCACTCCGTTCAAGTCAAGCCTGGACCTGGTCCGGTCCTTTCTGCAAGCCGGTGAACTTTATATCTGTCCACTCTGACGATCAGGAAAAAGCCCTTCAGAAAAAAAAAAAAATCAGCCATTCATCTTTAGTAAATTTACTTACAGAACAGCTTTTCTGACAGGAGTAGATACTGAAAAGTGATAAAGCAATGTTAATGTTCCCCAGATTGGGGTTGAAATTGGTTGTCTCGTTAATTCTGATTTTCAGTATTTGGTTAAAAGCTTGCTCATGTTATTTTAGCCCGGATGCTTTTAAATACATCGCAAATTTAGAAAATTTTCCTTTATTTTATTACTCACCCATTCGATTTACAACAATGCTCTAGGTTCCTCTACGTTTGTTGGTATTGTTTTCCCATCGGATTGTTGTATCTTTGATGAAAAATGCTTCAAAGAAAACAAAATAGTTTCTGTTTCATACAATATAATATATTGATAAGGCAAAAAAAAAAAAAAAAAAAGAGACGACAGCAAACAGGAAAGTGCAACAGGAACGGGAAGGAAATCTTCAGCGGTCAAAGGAAATCAGTAAGCTTCAGTGTACTTTCTCCGCATTTATTTCTCATCGACGACCTTTATTTATTTTGAAGCAAAGTCTGTTTGATAATCTTTGACTCTTCCTGCACTATAGGCAACCTTCCGACATCCCATGTTATTTTTCCAAATAATAATGATAATAATTTAGTGGCCTAGCTAATTGTTGAGGACACCCCTGCAGAGATTTTGTACCTTGTTAATTGTTGAGCATTGAAAGGATTACTTTCTTCTTCAAAAAAAAAAAAAAGGGGTAGCCTGGCTATAGGACTTGTTTTGAGTACAAATTGCAGTGTTTTAATTTAATTTCTCAACCTAGCTAACTAAACGATGAAGGGAAGCTATTTTTTGATTGCCAAACAGGAGCTCACCTGAATTATTATTATTTGTTCCTAAATTTGGTGATGCAATGTGAATATATGATTAGGATTAAGTAATATGAGATTTGTGATGATTTTTACAAGTTGAGATTAATAATTATTGAGTAAAAATATAAACGTATGTAATTAAATTTCAACTATATATTGTTATAAGTACGCATATGACACAAGATCTTTAAATTATTAACATATTTTAGATCAAAACTGAATCTAAATTTATAAATTTAAGGATATGAATTAAAAATTGGGAAGATCTACATTGAATTCAAAATATTAACACATTTTAGATCTAAATTGAATCCACATTTTAGATGTAAAGGTAGTTGAATAATAAAGTCATAGGTGAACACATAAACATAAGGTGAAGATAAAGAATAAAATAAATCAATTGCTGGATGCCAACATGTAAATTAATTTTTTAATCAATCAGTACAAAAATTTCTTCGTAATCATTGGGCGGATAGTTTTGGCATAATAACATATAACACCATCAAAATTCAGTCTAAAGTAATCAGCTGCGTGAAAAGGCGTTTTCCTTTTTCCTGTAGCTCAACATTCGAAGCCAATGTCTCTATGCCTTTGGCTTTCATATGCTTTTGGAAAGTTCCTCCTGTTTAATATAATTTAATAATACACTAGGGTGCGTATAATTCATGGTTTTATTATAAGAGAATTGATTATCAATTTGTATGTGGGTATCTTAATAATCTCAGGCACATGGTAACATTCCTTACTTTCATGCTTTCAGATTTTGTTTTCTATGCTGTCTTAGTGAAGAAAAATAATATAGACCATCGATGCCGGAGAATTCCTTATTTATATGATTCCAAAACAAGCTCAAAAAAATATCTTTAGCTTTCATGTCCTCTAGTCCTTGTATCTCAAGTTTAGGAATCCTCCTCAAAATTCTCACAGAGAGGAATATTAAAACTTTCACAGCTTAACTTATATGATTCTCCTTATATGCTTCCCTCGGATTCTTCTTATGCTCTTCTCTAGCTTCATGCATTTCGAAATCCTGAGAATGATTATAAAATAATATACTCATATAGTATACAAACGAAAGGGGGAAAAAAAAAAAAAAAGTGAGTCAGCTTTTCTCTGGCTCTCAGCTGCAGTCCCCTTTTTTTCATTTTGAACAGTGAAAATTAGGTAACATGCATGTGCATGCATGGAAACCATTGCGAGAAACAACACTACGGAACTTTTTTCTGACTTTATGAAAACTCGGTTGGTGAGAAAATTAGACATGTGGTGGCCTTACCATTATAGGAAGAACAAATGAATCAGTTAATTAATTAACTCTTGAGTTTTGTGGTTTTATGTGGGTGTACTTGTTATGAGAATGTTAAAGTGCTAATGAAAAAGTTTGCATATTTACATATATGGTCATGATTATGGCACAATTGTACATATTTTAAACATCAGAATGCTCTTACGGGCCAAAACTTTTTACTAGTAGTGATAACATGGTAAGCGGATGGGGATTCATATAATATGTATGTGTGTGAGTGAGACAGAGAAAACATTGGCGAACTGCTGCAGCAGGGGGAAAGAAAGGGGACCCCTTTCTGATTGATTAGTCTATTTGTGGTGGGGTTGGGATTGGACGGGGAGACAAGTCATCAAACAAGGAAACGAAAAAAAAAAAAAAGTAAATCACGTGTAAGCTGCAGGAAGGTCCCATGTGTACAAAAGAGGAATACAAGATATTCCATGCATATACATATGGACCTGTTCCAAGGATTGATTTGCATGTGTCCTTCACATGTAGAAATGTGTATATAAATCCTATAGCTTGTATTGTTGTCCCTCTTTTCAAATATCCTATATATGATTATCCAAAATGATCCTGGATAAGATATATAATACAAATAACTTTGTAGAACTAGAGAACGTTGAGAACTTTATATTCATTTATTAGAGATCAGATTACTGGGAAGATGGAAGCAGAACGAAATTGTGATAACATTTCATGATCAGCAAGCAAACTCATGGTTTCTAGTTTTGAATGAAGCTTGGTATGAAATTTTAAGTAACTGAAAGTAAAAAGTTTGGAGTTCAAATCTTGTTCATATAGATGAAGAAATTTAAGAAAAAA
Organism: Citrus x clementina; assembly: GCF_000493195.1. Taxonomy (NCBI): domain Eukaryota; kingdom Viridiplantae; phylum Streptophyta; class Magnoliopsida; order Sapindales; family Rutaceae; genus Citrus; species Citrus x clementina. The sequence continues at coordinate 3,975,502 of NW_006262075.1, read as the reverse complement.
ATTGGATAACTTAAAAAAATAATAATTAGAAGAATAATGATACAGCCACAAACTCTTGTACAAATTTATTTTGTACAAACTGATGTGGCATTAATTCATTGGTTGAATGAAAATATAAAATAATAAAAACAAATCATGTGAGCCAAGTGATATGTAATTCAATCAATGTTATCATGTCACATCAGTTTGTACAAAATAAGTTTGTACAAGAGTTTGTGGCTATATCATTACTCTAATTAGAAAGCCCTAGCTTCTAGGGTCAGTGTTACAAATAATTATTAATACATGCCGTGATAGAAATGAAGATTTCAACGAATTATTCTTCCATTGTCTTGGATAATGACCGTCCATTTGTCTTATGGAAGCATGAATGTAGAGATTTTGGCTTTCATATATGAGTCATTTGCGGGTCCCTTACTCTCATTTCTTTGTCGCCATGAATTATCATATATATTCTGTAGTGATTTCAATACCCCACCGAGACGGAAAACTTTAGTTATAAGGTTTAAAACATTAGAGAAATGGGCATAAAGATGATCTGTTCATGATATAATAGATGATGGCCCGTGAGTAGAGTGAGCCAAAAAGCTCAACTGCCTTCAAGGTTCAATCCCCACTACTCAATACATGACAAAATTCCAACGCCCACATATAGACAACTCAATGGCCGGCTATTTCACATGCAACCAAAAATCCAACAGAACTCTCTCCCACCAACAACACCCATCTTAAGTCTCTAACTTATATTTCCTTTCAATCTCTCTCATCTGAGCAGATTTCAGAAAAAGAAAAGGGCATGTAATAAAATGCATTGATGAAGAGGGATTAGACCCTTTTGTAGCCATGAAAAAAGGTTGTTGAATCGCTCTCTCCTTCTATCTTTTGACAACTGAAAAAGGCTGATTTGGTTCAAAGAATTGAAGGGTCTTTTAATCTTTTTTTGCCTAATATGACTCCAACTAAGTTTTTGTATCGGGATTCTAGTCTACGCTTTGATCTGTCCCTTTTTCCCCTTCTGAGCATTACCAAATAAAATCCTGAGATAAAAGCTGAACTGTCAATTTCCTGTGATTCATTTGCAGAATTCTCCAAAACTCTAGTCGCTTAGTTTTGTTTCATGCTTTCTCCTCTACTTGGATCGTTTCCCAGTGACCAAGGTACCCACTACTAGTCTGGTCTCTGTCTCTCTTTCTGCCATATTACTTTTTCCTTTCTGTTCTTTTGTCATTTTTCAACTCCGTCTCCCCATGATGCAATTTACTGAGACCCCACCACCACCCTTGCATCAAATCTCTTCATTTTCAAACTTCACCATGAACAAAAACCAAATTCACAGGACTCGCCCATGGCCTGGTTTCCCTTCTTCAAAATCTTTTGCAAGCTTTGGTGATGCCAATTGCATGGAACAGCTTTTAGTTCACTGTGCAAACGCTATAGAGAGCAACGACGCCACTCTAGCTCAGCAAATCCTTTGGGTGCTAAACAACATTGCACCACCAGATGGCGACTCAAATCAGCGCCTAACATGCGCCTTTCTCCGCGCTCTCATAACTCGAGCAGCAAAGAGTGGCACTTGCAAAATGCTCGCAGCCATGGCAAACGCTCACTGCAACCTTGTTGTACACAACCACAAATTCTCAGTCATTGAGCTCGCTAGCTTTGTAGACTTAACCCCATGGCACCGGTTCGGTTTCACCGCTGCAAATGCAGCAATATTAGAAGCTGTCGATGGGTGTTCCGTCGTACATATTGTTGATTTGAGCCTGACACACTGCATGCAAATTCCTACACTTATCGATGCTATTGCTAATCGGTTCGAGGGACCACCACGACTGAAGCTTACAGTAGCTGGTGCCACTGAAGATGTACCTCCAATGCTTGATCTTTCGTACGAAGAGTTGGGCACAAAGTTGGTTAATTTCGCTAGGTCAAGAAATGTAATGCTGGAATTTAGAGTGATTCCCTCAAGTTATGCTGATGGGTTTGCTTCTTTGATCGAGCAAATGAGAGTGCAACAATTAGTGTACGCAGAAAGTGGTGAGGCCCTTGTTATAAACTGTCACATGATGCTTCACTATATACCAGAAGAAACCCTCAATCCTAGCACAACTTTCAGTTCATTAAATCCTTACTCTTTAGAGTACTATTCCTCTACTTCAATATCTCTTCGCAGCATGTTTCTTAAAGCGATTAGGAGTTTAGAGCCAACAATTGTTGTATTAGTTGATGAAGATGCAGATTTGACAGCCAATAATTTGGTGTGTAGATTAAGATCTGCATTCAACTATTTGTGGATACCTTATGACTTAGTTGACACATTTCTACCGAGAGGAAGCAAGCAAAGGGAGTGGTATGAGGCTGCTGTTTGTTGGAAAGTTGAAAATGTGATAGCACATGAAGGTTTGCAGAGAGTTGAGAGGCTTGAGCCCAAGAGCCGGTGGGTGCAGCGCATGAGAAATGCGAATTTCCGGGGAATCACTTTTGGTGAAGAAGCAGTTTCAGAACTGAAAACAATGCTTGATGAGCACGCAGCTGGCTGGGGATTAAAGAAGGAAGAAGATGATCTCGTACTTACATGGAAAGGACACAATGCTGTTTTTGCTTCTGCTTGGGTTCCTGCTGCTTGAATCGTTTTTTAAACGGCTTAATGCATGTACCTTATTTTTTCTCTTTTGTAGTTTCTAATCAATTCCTCTTTTACTCCTACGCACTTTGTTAGCAGTAGTGTAGTTGAGTACCGATCGTGTGAGGGCTAAGTCAAATTATCAATGTTAATCAAGAAGTTCAGCTCCCGTCTCTTTCGGTGCATGCCTTTCATGTATTTGACTTGATCTAGCAGAAAGTATAAGCGGCAGACGATCTGTTGCCGCAAATACAACTCAATTTAAGACCGAATTGCTTATGTGAAGAAACAGTCTCAATTTTATCGTTTCTTCTCCTAGACTCTAGTTAGGCATCGACATACTAGCTGATGTGCTATTAAGCAACAATATCTCTACAACTCTTATCAATCTCCATCATTCATTTTTCACGTGTATGTATCTGTCAAATATAATAATATCTCAATGATCATGAAAGTGTTTTGCGTTTGCGGCCGACTTAGTATAATAGGGTATATTGGTTGTTGTTTAGTGAAATATACTTCTCAACCACAGCCAAAACACGAAGAAAATTAAAAGAAAACAAAAAATTCTCTCAACGATTTTGTTTTGCAAAAGAGAAGGGAGAGTCATTGTTTATTAACTATTCTTCACTCTTATGTGGCTGCAAAGCTCTTAGTTGTCCAGAGCATGTAGCGAATGAAGAGGAAATACAACCATGCTGTCTTGACATTGTTTTACGTGAATTTTTTTAAAAGTTGTTGAGAAACCACCACTGTTTTGACTTTGAAATCTTCGGATTATTTGTTTCTACAAATTATTTACGCAATTCGCTCTTTATGTTCCTATTTATTTTCAATTTTTCATTTCACTGCTTCCAAATGATATAAATCTTAACAAAACTTATGCCATGAATCGCCATAATCTCATGTCAATCTTATTTTAATTATTTTTTTTCTTAAGTATAATCATTTGTGTGCCGACACCCGCATTTTTTATAATATGCATTTGGATTTTCACAAAGATGTTAAATATTTTTACATCCTTGTAAACTGTTAAAAAATTATTTTATAATAGTGCAATAGTATTTGACACCATTATAAAATCCAAAAACTATATTTTAAAATATGTGGGCGACTGCACTAGTAAATTGCTCGTGTATGTGTGTGTATATATTAATCACGGATGAGGCAATTTGAATGCACCAAACTACTCACTAAATGCACTTTTGAAAATAACTTTTTATAATTAAAATACCCCTCAATTAAATTACAATTATGGACATTAAAGTAAAAAAGGAAAAAAAACTTTTACTCCTTCAACCCATCTTTATATTCAACATAATTTTGTTAAACCCTAATTATATTTTCGTTAGATCCTAATCGACTAGAGTCATGATTCTTCTTCCAAGCCACATATTTTTGTTAACTGGGCACATGTGATTAGATTCAAGGTAACAAATTTGGTAGTTATGTCTTTATTTGCATTTGAAGGAAAGCTAAAATGAACATCAAATCCATTTGTAAATCATTTCTAGAAACTTTTGACATTTTTTTATATTTAATGGGGTAAAATCTCATTTAGTCCCTATATTTTGAGGTTAGTACCCGTTCAGTCCTTATATTTTTAAAAATACCTCAAAACATCTCCGACATTAAATTATTAGCACATTTCCTCTTACTTTTTGTTGCTTTTGGCTTAATTTTTACAATATTACCCTCTTACAATATTTTTTTTGGACATTAGTAAAAAGAAAAAAAATAATTATCAATTTAATCTCAAAAAATAAAATAGAAAAAAAATTAATATATGTTACTTTTTTGTAACACACTGCTGAGGAATTAATATATTAATTTTTTATTACTAATGTCCAAAAAAAAGTAATTTAATTATTTTTACAATAAATTTTTTTTGGACACATGTAAGCTTTCACAAAAATTAATATATATTATTTTTATTTTATTTTTTGGGTTAAATTGATAATTTAATTTTTTTATTAATTTTATAAAAAGAAACATTATTGTAAGAGGGTAATATTATAAAAGCAAGTAAAAAAAAATAAAAAGTAACAGCAGGGATGTCAATAATTTAAGGGTATGGATGTTTTAAGGTATTTTTTAAAATATAAAGACTAAATAGACACTAATTTTAAAATATAGGAATGAAACGAGTTTTTACCCTATTTAATGATTGAAAGATGAAATTCATTTTGATTATTGGAAATCAATTATTTCATCGCTGATAGAATCTCCAATCTTTTTGCATATTTGCCCTTCTGTTTGTTGGAAGTAATTCCATTCTTCTGTTGTGCTGGAGAAATCTAAATTTGTTTTTAAGGTTCGATTGATTCATTGCTCGGTTTGCTTGGATTCTCTTTTCGAAAAACTCAACTCGAGAATATCGCACCCATGATTACTTTACTTCCGATTACACCCACCCTTTGTCGCCTTTCATATGTGCCGTCTTATGTGCCTCGTTCCTTCTCAATTTCCAATAATTATATATTATACACGTCAATGAATTTTACGTACTTATCAAAACTAGCAGGAACTAGTTATAAGTCCACACGTGCCTAAACTAGTCTTATTCACATTTAATTGGTCATTTACAAAAACTTGCATAAATTAATCTTAGGGATGATGCTCGCCTCAAATTTCTTGGCCTATTTTTGGCCATATCTAGATCTAAAGTACTACCCAAATGTGTGAGTTCTTTATTTTTTGGATTATTTTATTTGATATCTTTGTGCATTTGCATAGATGTTGTGGTCTACGTTTCCGAAATTGTAGAAGAAAAAATATTGACAAAATTAAAATAATAAAAAAAGAAAAGAAAATGGAAGCTGTTTTTGAAATACAATTTCAGAAAATTTCGAAAAAGAAACACCATTTCAGAATTAAATCAATCGGTTGCTTTTACCGAGATAGCCCAACTCAATTCCATATAAGGCAACCCAAGTCCATAATTAAATCGGCCCCATATACAGAGTCCTTCGCCAGCCCAACTCGGCCCCATTTCATTTTAAGGATGAATATGTCAATGTGAAAACCAAAATAAGGGATGCAAATTGCGTCTTGTTTTGTCATCATGCGCAGAAGAAGTTAGTTTAACCTACAAAAGGGGTTGTTGGTTTTGGGCTCACACTCCCAACCAACGAACATCCTTTTCTACAGTGTTGATGTGATGCATTTGATACTATGAGATTCACATGAGAAAACCTTCGATTTCTTTTTTTTTTTTTTTCTTTTTTTTCGGATACTTTTTCCCATATGTAATGTAATGAAGATCGAAGACAACAAATATGTGACATAAATTGAACACCACTCCACACGCTTCTTTTGCCTTTTTGTAATTTATGGTTTTAGGCACGAGACCGGACACCAAATCCAGTAAAATACGTTCTATGTCATATTTGTCATCTCACGTCATGTTTAACTAAAGCTAACTTTTCTCGATCGTACAAGATTTTTGGGGGATCGTGGGTGTGGGAGTGAGCGTGACACTGTGACAGCGTGTGTCCAAGTTTTAACTGCGTTATTGTTAGTGAAGTGTACTGTGTTCAATAAAACGCTTAACGATGATTGGCCGCACCAAACTAAAAAGCAGCTTACCCATATGTAAGATAATGCACGTGTCTTTTTGACTCGCGATGTAGTCACCGGGCGAACGAAGCTTCTAAAATACCCAGCCCTAATCTTCGTTTCCCTCTCTCTCTCTCAGCAGGAAGCTTACGAGGAAGCGATTCAGTAATTGCATTCAGTATACTGAAATTCAAGCTGAATTCAATTCGCTGGTGGCATTTATTCAGGTTGGTCTCTCCTTTCTTTGCCAAGTTACTTGCGTTGTTTGTTTCACTGTTTCAGTGTCTGAATTGCTTCATTGGATTCTGCTTTCTCGTTGAATTATCCAAAGCGTCTCATTTTAGAGCTTCAATTTATACTTCAAAGCTTGGAAAGTTTAAATTTTTGGAGAATTATGGTTTTTGTTGGTGAATTCAAAGTTAATAAATGACAATTTGTGTTCTTGTATGAGAGTGTTTTGTTTTGATTTTAACGAGTAATTGATAGTTTATTAATGAATGTGTAAGATGAAGTTAAAGAATCGAGTGTTGAGATCAAGTAATATCTGGGGTCGGTTCATAAGTTTTAGCAGCCACTAATGCCTGATGTTAAATTATCAGCAGAAGTTTTTTTTTTGGTTGGGTGATTGTGTAATTACGTGGAATTTTTTGTTTTGATGATAGTGGGGAATCTGGAAACTGAAATGCCGGCTGATCGGCATTTTATGCGATTGGACATTTTAGAGATAAAATCTCATATTGAGAGAAAGCTTGGCGCTGCTAAATCAGACAAGTATTTTAGTCTTCTCACAAGATATTTAAGTCTTAAAATTAGCAAATCTGAGTTTGATAGGCTTTGCATTGGCACGATAGGAAGAGAAAATGTGCGTCTTCATAATCGTCTCCTCAGATCAATTATACAAAATGCATGTCTTTCAAAAACTCCCCCACCAAAAGAGCCCAAAGTTGATGGCTTTGAACGCGGTAAAGTGCCCAATGGTTATCAAAGAAGTTGTCTTCAGTCGCTATGCAAAGATATTCCCCAATCCTCTCGAAAGGGGATGACACCAGCCCTTCGTGATTGCAAGTTGAAAGACTTTCCAAGCCCTCTTGGGCCACGTGGGAAGAGCCATAGTATTGCATGTCAAGATTCGGTGCCTAAAATTCAAGAACAGCTGAGTACTAATGAGTTGTTTTCTTTGGGTAGTAGACCTCCAGGCTCTGTAGAAGATGGAGAAGAGGTTGACCAGGCCGCTGGCAGTCCAAGCATTTATAGTAGGAGCCCCGTAAAAGCTCCTCTTGGCATCCCCATAAATGGTAAAGGGACACCAAAATTACTTCACAAATCTTCAACCGATGCTTATTACACTGAGATTTGTCAAAACCATGGTGAGCTACCTGATGCTTATTCCTTGAGGAAGAGGTTGGAGAAAAAGTTGGAGATGGAGGGATTAAAAGTTTCAGTGGATTGTGCCAATTTGCTAAACAATGGCCTTGATGTCTTTATGAAGAGATTAATAAAGCCCTGTTTGGAACTAGCTGGGTCAAGATCTGGACACAAACACAGTTCCTTTTCTGCATCCATTCTAGACTTTCAAGTTGCAACTGAGTTAAATCCCCAAATTCTTGGAAATGATTGGCCATCACAGCTTGAGATCTTCTCCTGCATGCATCAGAAGATATATGATTAGTTTTGGTGTAAATTGGTTTTCAATTATTACAATCATAAAGTCTATGCTAACATTGATCTTGACCACAGCATACTTGTAAGGACCGCTGCAATACAAGTAAAGGCTTCAGAAAAGTTTTGAATCAAGTTATGTAGATTGTATATAGGTCATAATGCTGATTGTTTCGAGGGTGAGATAAAATGACTTGTACGAATCTAATTAGTAGCTAGTGCAACTAGGTTAGTGGCTTTGGATATCTATAATTTTGAGTTCACGTTCTGAATATTTGTCTTGTTAATAAATCTCTTCATTCAAGTTTCGAGGCATGCCTTTGTTGAATTTCTTTCTTTAATGAATTGTTCTTTTCCAAAATAATGTTGGTTAACTTCTTTCTTATATAAAAACTGTGTTTATGTGTGTGTCTCATGCCTGCATGGCAGTCATCAACAGTGTTTAGTTAGAGGGTTTTCAGGAATTTGCATGACCATAATTTATGTAATTTTTATTTTCTCTCCAGCATTTGAGGCATAAATCAACTTTTTAAAGTGTTACCATCATTCTAATTTCTAAATGCGGACTTTCCACCTTTGGAAAATTGCTTAAACAGTTTACCACTTGGGTCTTTTGGGTTTCTGGCATGGGTTCTTACTCAGCCATCTTTGTTCACTTGGTGTAGTGTGTCAACTTCAGTTCTATTATTTTTTATGTCATGATTCTACACGAAACTCTTCGTCACATTTCTTCTTTCCATGTTTACTTTCTACGACCCGTACATGTTTAAAGCCTTAAATTGAAACACTACATTTCTTTTTTCGCTGCATAGTTATTGAAGATGCAGGCTGCATTAAGCAGCAAAAGCTTCATGGAACAAAGGCCTGAGCCACAGGAAAAAAGGTTTCTCTCTGATGAAGGTTAGGTACCAAAAAGTTAGACATGCAAACAAAATATTCAAGGTTCATTAAAGTTAATACACAGTCAAATAGTGTTGAGATGATCTCTAGTTGCTAAACTAAGCTAGGTTCCAGAAAATTTAACAAATTCAAATGAACAGAACAGAGAAAGAAAGAGTCAGAAGGATCTGTATTATAAATCTGATCGTTTACATTACAAATATCCATTTATTGACCATACAAAACCTGTCTCTTAGCTTATTAATTCATCCGTTTGTTATAGTAATATGATTGTTTTGTCCATGGATCTTTGCCATCATCATATTTTTAGGCTCAAAAGTCAATACACTTGTACTGATCTTTTTAAACAATTTGTCGCCTTCCAATTTTCTGTCTCAGTGATGGTAACATAAGAAATGAAACTTTGCCAACATCGTATTTTTAGGCTAAAAAGTCAAAAAGCTTTAGTGATCTTATTATATAGTTCCTCCAATTTTCTGTTCCAATGATGGTAACATAAGAAATGAAACCGTTTTCATGTCAAATTATTGGCTCAAAGCAGAGTATCTAGAAGCAGTATTGTAGAATGCTTGAAATATGGTTCCAGTTATCCATACAAAGGTCCCAGCTGTATGATGGATCCATTTATATAAAAATGTGACGAACAGGCGGGGATGCATAATTTTCATCAAATAAAATTATATTAATTAAGTGCAAGTTTCACTAACTATTATGCCCATGTAATTGCCGCCTTATCGATCTTAATGACAAAAGAACAAATTCGAATATCCAACCAATTAATTAGCCAGATCTTATACGCAATCTAATTTTGGTATTGATAAAATTAGTCATCCATTTGAGAGCTGCCCATAGGGTTGGCAATGGGATGGATGAATCGAGATTTGCCGATCCTAATCCTACCTCAAATATTAAATTGAAATAAAAATGTGTCTCAATCTCATCTTGATCGGGATCTCAAATTATCCAGAATGACATGAATTTTCTGTCATATGCTGCAGATTCTAATATGAACAATATGTCATACTCATATAACCGACATGTCATACTTTCATAATTAACATGTATATGATTATGAGTTTATGACCAACATGTTATATATATTATTTACCAAAATAACTTGTCATACCTATATGACTGACATGTTAGATTTATATAATTCATTCAACCGACTTGTCATATATTATTAGAAACTCAGATTTTGAAACATTCGGGATCTCAATCGAGGTTTTCATACATCTCAAATCCCAATATGAATAGTGAATAGTAATAAAATTTTATTCCGAATTCCCGTTTAGAATGGGTCGGAATCCTGCCATAGTTACCCATATGCTTGGCGCATGGAGCAATAGATTAGTTAAGAAAGTGTATTTGAATTTAAAACTTGAACATTTATCCACAAAACAACGACGTTCAAATGAGGTGATTCGAGAAAAAAAGGGGAAAAAATCACATTTCGTCATTTATTATATGTAATACTTTTCATGACGCCAACAATTATAAAGTCTCTGCTTAAAGTTAAAAGAGGGAAAAAGAAAAATCTATAAGCAACCACAAGAAAAGAACTAAACTTGCATTCAAATTTAGCCCAAACGAAACAATCAGTGCGATAACTTCTTTTTTTTTTTTTTCTTCCATTTTAAGTTTTCAATTAAAGGCTGAACAATCCCGGCGAATATTCCCATCGCTTCCGGTCTTGACGTTGACCCTGCCCAATTTTGTAATGGCGGTGATAAAGGCCGTTTGAAAATCAGCTGGGCTAGAGGCCCATCTATCAACAGCAGGCTTGGACCTCCCGTCGGTATATAGGACTTGGTCGGAGGTGAAGAGGCCCTTGCCTTGTTGAAGATTCTTGAAGTACATATTATCAAAGGTCTTGGGTGTGTTGGGGTCCATGTTGATGGCGATCCTGGGGTCCACATTCTTGGGGCACATTTGTTGAAGTTCGGTCGCATATGTCTTGTTCAGTGTCGGGTCCACCGGGTTCTGAGGGCTGAAATTGTATATCCTATTTGCAAACTTGCTACAATGAGAGAATCCAACGGTGTGTCCCGCTGCAAGACAAAGATCATCATTCAATCACGGTCAAAATTACGATCAACATGCATGTACGTGGAAAAAAAACATTGGTAACGATGCTTAGTGCTAAGAAAGGCATCGGTGACACTGATATTGCCAACTAATACGATGATGTTACTAAACAATGATCCAAATCGGAAGCGAAAGTAGCACACTGTCAGACGAGATGTGGCCCATTTAATCCGTCTGGTGTGGGGCCCAGTTGGAAGAGATCGTGTTGATTAATTTATGATTGGAACGTGGTTCTTTAACTTTGAGTTTTGAGGCGGCAAAGGCAAATGTTACCTGAGAGGGCAATCATGTCAGTTTGGTCGAGGCCGTTAGCACCAAACAGTGAATTGAGCTGATTCAGATTGAAAGTCGGCTGAGGCAGCTTCCCACTTACACTTGAAGCCGTCGAACTAAGCCCATCGAGCCTTCCTAACTCGACGGAATACGAAGGTCCACCTGACTGCATTATTATTATAATTATTAATCACTAATTAGTTAGCTAGTAACCCAACATCAACATTAATCACTAGCCATGCTTTTCCCATCCTATGTATGTATAAAATAAAAGAATAACAAAAATTAATTAAAGAAATTATTAGTCTATAGATTTACCAACCAGTGCAATGACATCTCGTGTGGCCAAGGCGAGGATGTCAGCACAAGAGACCGTGTTCTTGCAAAACTGTTCAACTGCTTGTTTGGCTTTGACAACGGTGTCGAATCCATCTCCAGCTAAGGACAGGTTATCAGGGTGATCTTTCTCCGCTGTGTTGTTTCCAGTTGATTGGATTATAACCGAAGCATCACAACCCTGTAATGGAACCAATATCATGAGTCGTGAGGATGGGTGATCTTAATTTTAATTCATTATATAATCAATGCACTAATTTAAATTAAATAGATATAACTGAATTATTGTTACCTGGACGAAGCAATCATGGAAGAAGAGACGGATGGTGGCAGGAACAGTGACAAAAGTTTGCCGAAATTTCTTTTCCACTTGAGTTCTGACAATCTTTTCTACGTTTGGGCATGTTTTGGCGTAGTAGTCTTGTTTGAGTTGGGCCAATATTGTGTGGGGGAACAGGCACAAACTTAGAAAAAGAGACAGAGCGATTATAAGATCGAAATTGAATCGACCAGTGCCCATTACTTTGATTTTCGATTTATTATTTCAAAAACTGTCTTATTCTGATGCACGAATAAAGGAATACGAATGTGAGGCAAACCGCACAGCTAGCCCTCCCTTTATATAACTATAAAATGTTAGTGAGGTTGGAGTCTTGATTACTGGCGAGGAAATGGATGTTTATAGTAAATTTTCTTATGTTATTCATTTATAGCAGTAAAGTGGAGGATGGCTTTGAAAATGATGTTGAATGATCTCATCCGGTGCTCTCTGTCAATGGCCGCCTTCGTGTCATTCGTTCATATATCTTATAACAGCTATCTCTCTGTCAACATGTTTCTTTCGAGTTAAAAAATTTGAATAGTACCAAATCTTGGTCCTAGTAAAAGAAATTAAGAAACGCGTAGGCAGTTAAAATGAATTGCACGTAGCATGCACGTTAAGGCTGCTCTTGCTCACTGTGGTCTTCTCTCCGAAGACTAGTTAAAACAAGATATTCATTTACCAGGCATATCAGTTCCGATTCTTCCAAATTCATTTATGATAAGCATGCCGATCCAATTATTATTATTATTATAATAATAAAAACCAAGGTTTGTCGAACAACTTGGCATATCAACTATCAAGCCCATAAAAACAAAGGTCGCGGAACCCGTTTACAATTATTTTAAAATTTCTCCATTAAAATAATTGTTTGTCTCTCTAGTTTAAGAAATTTAATTTTTGTGAGATAATATGAAGGTATCATCAACTTGAATATGTGGAATATTTTTAGGCATGAGAGAGAGTTGACTTGATTGTATGTGACAAATAAACCAAACCAATCATGGTTAAAAAGCCCCTTTTTAATTATTATTGTTATTATTATTTTATAAAGAGAGAATTGGAATAAAGTCTGAAGTCTAACTTTAATTTTTATCCAACTCGGATTCGGATGATAACCTCGCACACTACCAAATTGATTTTTTTTTAAAAAAAAAAAGGACACTAGGATTGCTTTATGCATAAAGTCACGATGTAAGGTGTATTATTTTGTCATTTTAATCTTTCATTTTTGATAGGTTCATGACTTGGGGTTTATTAATTATGAGACTGATGGGCGAGTTGATTTGAATATCAATACACTTTGAGGAATATGATTGGAATATAATGACTCTTGGCTACTCATATACGTAAATTTATTATTTATTTATTATTAGTTTTTGTTGTTAATGATCGTCGTGATTCTTTTTCCAGATTATGCATGCTTACAAGCGACATCTTGAGAGAGGCACTTGTTAGGTGCAACGTTATTTTCTCAGACAGCACAGGCTGTTAGTATTTACTGGGGTACACAGAGAAAATCTTGAATCCAAAATAAACAGATAATATATAATAAGGGAAACTATAATTTGTACAACCTATGGATGGCAGAAAGCCAAATATATTACAACACTTTGAATTCCATCATTTTCATACCTGAAGTTTTAAAAATACACTTTGCAAAGTTAAAATATGTTATTGAATCTCTATCCAAAAAGTGACTTTGCCTTCGTAAAGTAATTTAACATTTCATTGTAGAAGATTTTTCAGTAAGGGTTTAAATAGGCAAATGTTATCATATGTAGGTGTATAATATATTATTTTGAAGTTCTCACCAAGAGTAATAAAAGTAAAGTAATAGCAAATATTTGTCAAGTTCTATCATCCCATCCCTCAAAAACCATCTGAATATTTTTAGAAAATACTTTAAACATATTTTTGAGGCACTAAGTGAAATAATTTAGTAAAATATTTGAAATGACTTTTGTTCATTTTACTAAGATATTTGAAACGATATATTAGATGTCCATATCTAATATCATTTGCCTATCTAACTATTACCGAAAAATAATGTGCATCGTAATATTAAATTACATTATAAGGATAAAATCACCATTTTACATATATTCAACAATATATTCAACAACAATGTGTGAAAATAATTTTTTTGAAAACTTGGGAAGTAAAAATGGTGGGTTTCAAAATATTATATTAATTTTGTCCGTTTGCCATCTATAGGATGGAAAAATAGTAATTTTTCCTAATAATAAATAATGAAAATCTGTCTTTTCAAATAAAAAAGAATGAAAAAACTTTTTACATTCATAAATATGAGAGTCTTAAACCCTTCACCTTATGAATAAGGGAGGAGATACCAACTAAAAAAGTTGTTATATAATACTAAAAATAATAATAATTTATTTCATGAACAAGGTCATCTATTTTTTAAAAAAGTGGGTCAGAAATAGGAGGAATCCTGGGGATGCCAGCTATTGGTAGATGTATGCCTTTGCAACCGTGTAAGCGTCCAACTTAGACACGGATCTTTTAATTATTAAAAACTAACACAAGGTTTTCCAAGGCCAGCTAAGAAGTTAGTAAATCTGTCAAGCTGTTTCGTAAAAATCAAAACTAATTTCGGGAGCATAGCTTGCGTCCTTGATTTAGCACCGGAAATAGAGTGGGGGAGAGAGCTTGATTTTCTTAAACGGAATTAAAAAGCTTAGAAAGAGTTTTAATTTGCTAGTGGAAACTTTTACCAAAAAAGAGGTAAAGAAAGATCTGATTGAATTTGAAGTGATACTGCAAATTCTTCGCATTTTGGAAAGAATGGTTCTTGTTGGTTCGCATATTCTTGTCAACGATTTCTGGGAAAAAAGTTGTTCTCAGCAAGTGATTTCTCATTTGGAGATGAGCGATGAGCGACCACATTTGTAATTAAATTAGGCGGTATGAAAATTACTATACTATTCAAGTTCAACTGCGAGAAGCGTGCCATGAAAAGCTGGTTGCGTCCGAGAAAAATAAATGTGTTAACAATGCACTTTTTATCTTTCAACGTGCTGCATTATGGCACCTGTGTGGCTGTATCTGAATCAATTGTAAAACGAACATCATCAAAACATTCTTGACTGTGTGTCAGTTTGACAATTCACAATTGGTAAATTGATAATTACGTCATTCTTGAATCTTGATAAGAGATAAAAGAATGTAAGCCCGAGCAAACCAATTGGGCCGACAACCCAATTGGACATAATAGTTGAAGAGGTTCCAAAATGACTAAAGCAGGATCCCCTGGAGAAGTACGTTCAAAAACGGTCAACTGATTCATTCATTTTTTTTTTTCTAAATTTATTTGGCAGCGACAATGTATTTTTTCTCTCTTTCCTTTTACGAATGCTATTAATATCATATGTTCTGTGTTAATTTGGTAATTAATCACAGTCGTATGAGAGACTGTGTGCATAACTGCTTATCTATTCAACCGTATATAAACGTAATATGCAACAAAATTGTCTACACCAATACAAAGGCCGAACCCATATGAAAGAACTGATTTTATTAATTTATATGATAAGCTACATGTGTTATAAATCTTTTTTTTTTTAAAAAAAAATATGTATTATATATTAACCTTTTAGATGATCATTTTATAAGACTGATGATGTTATACTGATATTATACAAAACCTTAATTTTATTAATTTATATGATAAGCTACATGTGTTATTAATCTTTTTTTTTTTTTGTTTATAGAAAAAATATGTATTACATATTAACCTTTTAGATAACCATTTTATAAGACTAATGATATTAGAATATTTTCCATTCTAAAAACTATGCAACACTTTAAGTATGACAGTTAATAGCAATGGTAAATACGCACGGAATAAGAATTAAATGGTGATATAAATAATACCAACTAGTCAATTAGCTAACGGCCTAACAAAAGGACTTAGTCAAAATCGGTGAACTAATTATACATGTTAATTGCCATTTTCTATTTACACGATTGACATTCTAATTTAACCTATTCTCATGAATCGAACCAATCTATTTCAACGAAACTTTGACGTTCAGGCATGAACTATAATTGCAGGTGGTCCCATACTCGAATCTTAAATTCTAAAACTGTGAGTCTAATTGAAGATGATCTTTAGAAAAAAATGTGTGGCTCAGTAAAGCGTGAGAAAGGAAAAAAATGTTGTGGGTTGTGCATGGAGACAAATGATGCTTGACATAATAATACCTGCCTGCTCGAGCTTATCACAAAGTCTAGTGAAAAAAATTGAGCCCACATTGGCCTCGGAGAAAGCTAATGTCCAATGCTATCATGGTTTGTGCTACTACTACTGCCAAGAAAGCATCTACTATTTTTTTTATTATTATTTTTTTTGGGTGACGTTATCAACTTATGATGTCTGTTGAAAATAACATATATAGTGTTCAATTGGAAGAATTTCTAAAGATGTACTATTTTCGACTTGAATTTCGTAATGGGCCGGGACCATGCTTCTCTTTTTGTGTGGACCATTAAAGAAATTTATGTTTCTCCTTGAAAGAAAGAAAATTGAGTTATTTTCAAGCCGGGGAAAAAAAGAGGACAAAAGTAGGAACTTTCTTGCAAGCAACAATGTAATAGATTTTTTTTAGGGAAAATATCCACCGTCCACCTATTTTTTACACCTTTTTCAAAAATACACAATTCCTTCATTTTTTGGCTGGAATCCACCCAAAGTTACATTTTTTTTCACTTTTCCACTTCCGTTTGGAGTCCGTTAAGAAAACTAACGGAAACTTAATAAAATGACCATTTTACCCCCAAAACGAAAATTACAATTTCACCTTAAAAAATACCAAAAATAATAAGATTTAATGATGAATATCATTATTGGTACTTTAATGAAGTACAAAAAAATCTTAACTACTAGAGATTATAACTCAATTAATAATAAAACTCTACTTATCTTAAATTCAATTGATGATTTGTGAGATTGGGCTATTTTTAATACTATTGTTATAAATTAGCATTCTAATTATAGATATAATTTAGCATTCTAATTATAGATATATTTAAAAAAAAAACATGTATTTGATGGTTATGGAATTAATTTATTTATCATTATTGGTACTTTAATGAAGTACAAAAAAATCTTAACTACTAGAGATTATAACTCAATTAATAATAAAACTCTACTTATCTTAAATTCAATTGATGATTTGTGAGATTGGGCTATTTTTAATACTATTGTTATAATTTAGCATTCTAATTATAGATATATTTAAAAAAAAACATGTATTTGATGGTTATGGAATTAATTTATTTATTGACCGATGGGGAAAATAATTAGATTTAATCTAATTATTTTTTGTAATTTTTAAGGTGAAATTGTAATTTTCGTTTTGGGGGTAAAATGGTCATTTTTTAAAGTTTCCGTTAGTTTTCTTAACGGACTCCAAACGGAAGTGGAAAAGTGAAAAAAAATGTAACTTTAGGTGGATTCCAGCTAAAAAATGAAGGAATTGTGTATTTTTGAAAAAGGTGTAAAAAATAGGTGGACGGTGGATATTTTCCCTTTTTTTTATTATTTTTTTCCTGTAAAGGGTTATTTTTGGCTGGTACCAAATGTTTCGACAAATTTCTTTTGAATTTCTTAATACTTCACTACAATTTTGCCCATTTATAGTTTGAATTAACGACTGAAAATCACGATTTGGGAGCTCATTTGGACTTTCTTGAAATAGTTGGGGGTGCAGTGACAAATGTTGAAACGTTTCAAAACCAATTTTCATTAACAATTTTATTATGTCAAGAAGAGAGAGAATTTCTATGTAGTTAAAAAATAAAAATATTACATTAAAATTAGTGTTTAGCTAAATCCTCATTTTACTAAGACAATGAGTCAATGACTCCTTCACATGAGAATTATTCACCAAATTATATTAAATTATCTTTACAAAATCATCTTTTAACTCTTTTTTTTTTTTTTTCCATTTTATGTGACAAAAAAAGATCCATAAATTTAACAAAATAAATCCGATCAACCAATTCATGATATTTCCACCAAGACTCTGGCTTACGCGTGAAGTCCTAGGAATGCAGTTATGAATGCCTAATGGCAAAATGGCGCCTCGTGTTCCTCCACTAAGGGAGTAACGGTAGTTGGGTCACTTCGGTACGTTAAATTACATTATTTTTCTAACCCAAAGACTTAAGAGAACTTATTTTATTGTTTTAGAATCGAGATTCCATAGTAGGTCATCATTAACATTGTTATCATAAATTAAGCATAACTAATCTCAAATTAATAGTAATTTAGTACTACCGATGGCTCATGATTCACTTCGTGATTATGAAAGGAACCAATAATTTATGGCGACAGATTGTCGTGATTTTTTATATTTTCAATTGCAGAAAGAGGCTATATTAAAGAATATGCAGCATGTCTTAGCCACGTCTCAATATCCAATGCAAGTTAATCGGGAGTCAAGTCATGCTTCTGATTCAGTTTATTTGTTATTAGCAAGATTGCAGACTGGCTATGAAGAAAATGGTTACCTAATCTTATCTTATTTAGGGCCTGGGATTTTTTTTTTTTTAAGGTTTAAAAGTAATTTGAATAGTTTAAGGTTTAAATTTTAAAAGTAATTTCAATTATTATATAAACACAATAAAAAAATTCATATATACATATTAATAAATGTCAAATAAAATTTACTTAATATGATGTCCACAATAGCTTAACAGTAGAATTTATCAAAAATATACGATTGTTAATATTTTTATAAACAAATTTTACAAAATATTTAATAATTTTTTTTTACAATTAATTATTTTTACAATATAAAAAATAATAATTATTTAAAAACTATAACTTTACCAAATTGACCCTTACTCTAGGTAAACTTCCATTACTATTTTGTTTTTAATTTTAGAAAATATTTTTAATATCGTCATTTTATTAAGGAAATAATCTAAAATTAGCCCTAATTCTAACGAATAATTTATAATACGCACCGACAAATAAGAAAATGTTGTTACTATTTTCAATATCTATGAAATTTTATTAAAATTTTTTTTTTCAAATCACCAATCAAGCACCACGAAATTTTGTTTTGTTATAGAATGACCAAATAACCGAAGATAGAAGGGTATGGCAAGTCAATTAGTCTCAATTATGCATCTAAAACGTGTGATCCACATGCAAGCATATCTAACTTTCGATGTTTGTAATGATCTAACATCGTATCTTCTAAGAAATTTTCTCATTTTAAATATGCAGATGTAATTTTCTGAAAAGAAAAAGGTGTAATTTAAATTCATAAGTGATCTGGAATGCTTTGGGCTTCAAAGTAAATTGGGGATATAAATCTTGAGGACGGCGGACGGTAAAAAGATTTATTTGGATTTTCTCCACCTCTCTATGTTTTGAAATTAAAAAGATAGTAAGGTTTTTGAAATAAAAAAAAAATTAAAAAGATAATAGGGTCCTATTTGGAATTTGAGATTGGGCATTAAATTTTTTTATAAATATTAATTGCTGTAACTTTGAAGTTATATTAATATAATTTTTTTTCTTGTTTGATAAAAAAATCTATTGTATTTTTAATAATTTTATTAAAATTATTATTTAAATATTATAATTATTAAATACTATTAACTTTTATTTCATAATTATAATTTTTTTCACAGTTATAATTTAAAAGTTACGTTTTGTCTCAATCCCAAATAAAATCTAAATCGAGGAAATTAAAGGAAATATATTTGAGAGACCCCGTGACTCTTTGAAAATCTTTTGCCATTACAAAACTTACGATACCAACAAAGTGTTGGCTCCACTGGCAATAGAATCCCCTTAAGTGGCTTGATTGAGTTTGCTCCCCAGTTCGAATCGCATAAAAGTCGCATTTGTTGGGAGAATTTGTGCCCCCCGGTTTGAGCAGGAACTTCTACTTTAAGTTGTGGTACGGACTTAAAGATGTCTCTCACAGTTGGGGTCCTCCCTAAGGTACCTCGTGGTTAAGATAAAAAAACAAAAAAAACAAAACTTACGATAAAAAAGTTTAGATTGAGAGTACGTAGGTGTAACGTAAATATAAAAATAGGAACCGATTACAGTGAGCAGTAATGTAGCAACTGTAGGAGAATGTGTAGATTATAATTCTAACGAAAGACTCTAAAATTTCATGCGTGCTCGATCTGCTCACTGAGTTGCTGAAAGATGCAAAATGGACACCGACATCAACAGCAACAGGGACCTGCTATTTGGCATGGCGGGCGGCAACCAGATTCCCCTACTAATGAAGCTAAGCTAGGTAGCTAGCCTGTTCCCAACTCTTGTAGCACGAGTGGTGAGAAACATACTTTGCACTGTTAACTCAAGTGCTGTGACTGATATTCAATTGATCTGTAGTTATTTTATTTGAATTCAAATAAATTTTATTCATATGGTTAATTATTCAATTCGATATATCTCTTACAGCGTGGGACCAAAAACAGCACAGGGGGGCCTTGGCTCAGCCTTTTCTCAGCACACCAGTTCGGACCCACCATTCCATACGGCTGCACCTCCCCACACCGGCAACGCGTGCTTCCATGTCACTCTCCCAGCCCCAGTCCCAGTCCCCCCCCCCCCCCCCCTCCCCTTCTCCTTTGTTTTACTTTTCTTGCAATTTGCAATATCAATTAGTGTTGACACAGTAACCTAACTAGCATGTGAGTTGAGTGATCATCCTTTCTTGATAAGTATGAGCCGACACGGCTCTGTTTTTTTTTCCCCCCCCCCCCCCAAATTTTGATATTCTTTAATGTTGATATTCTTTAAGCCAAATTCAAAATCTTTTAACTTGGATCATCTAGTTACACAGTCTGTGATCTGCACACACTCTCTCTCTTTCTCTCTGTGTTCAGAGATACAACATAAAAATGACAAACAGCTTTTAACACTTTAAGTTTTCTTATTCTTAATAAAAAAAAGAAGATCTTATGATCTAATGATCTGATCAACCCATATGCCGTATATTATGATTCTGTTCCTACTCATATACATATTTAGTAGTGTAAGTTTATACAAGTACATTTAATGTGTACCATCTTTTTTCCATTTCTCGGGTCCACTTTTCTGGACCATTTGATCTCGTATTATGATTGATTGATTTCTCTAATACCCCCACTCACATGGTCATTTAACTGCCATAATCATTTTGCTGCCTCTTCTCTGGAAATCATGGTTAATGAACCCAACAGCATAGACCCATCTAATTATATCAAATATTGTATAGACCAAATATAACTGCTTTTATGAAGTTTTCCCTGAGAAAATTAAATTTACAGCTGCTTTTGTCATTAGCTTGGCATTGAGAAATCTTTAAACCATGTGTTGATTACCATATAATCTAAGTAAATATAATTTTTATGATTAGAGACCTTATTGTTCTTCAATATAATAATTGATCAAAGGTTCAAAGTTTCTGCACACTGTTGATTTGAGTTTAGTGTTTAGCTTTTGAAATTTGGACTGTTCCAAGAGATGCCCACATTTTATCGTACGGTCGTGATCTAATTGTCGGCGGGCCAGGAGATGCCACCTTAAGTTGGGTTCAAAATATTAATGTGGACCAAGAGATAATATGTAGTATATAATTGAGACAACTGTTACTAGTGATATACAATTCTTGGGTGCATGTGATTCACCTTAACTGGCTAAGCTGTTCCTTTGATGGTTGTCTGGGGCAATGTAAGCCCTTGTGATCCTCAACAAGTCCATATATTTAGAATTTAGATCCTGAATTATTTATTTTCTTGAAAAGAAAAAGAGAGTAAAATATTAATGTATTATCAATGAATGAATGAATAAATATTATAGTTATTAATTTATATATAGTTTAACATATCTGCTCTGCTGGACCTGTCTGGGGCATCTCTTTCACAAAACTTGAACGGTATTGGCTAAGGCACTGGGATTTGTTTGGCACGCCCCAAACCCCAGATGCAACAACACACACTTTGGTTTCTGTGTGAAATAGAGAATCTTAAATTCTTCTCATCAGTCTTAATTTATTCTTTCTTCTGCAGTATATACTGATGGAGAATGTGACTCGCTCTGCAAGCTCTTCCTCTATTTAGCAAAGCTATATCTCTTACTTAAGTTGAAGTGCAAGAGGGAAGCTCGGCTCGTTGTTTACTTTTTCTTGAAAGAGCTTCTTGTTCTTTTTCTTCTTTTCCATCCTCATCATATCTGGCTCTTGGACATACTCTTACAGTTACAGGTCAGAATATTCTTATCTATTCTTAATTTGTTAAATTTTCTGCATGTAACTCTTTTCCTTCAGCTTTAAGGAACATTCTGATAGTGATAATTCTTATTTCTTTCTAATCAAGTCTTTTTGCAGTTAACAAAAATTGTTTTGTATGATTTTCAAGAATAGAGGTTTTCTTGTTTAGTGATCTGCATCTCAGGAAAACTTTGAACTGGCAATTTTAAGTTGTACGTAAAATAAATGTAATTTTGCATAGAGATTGCAATTCCCATCATTTTTTGTACTGCAGTTTGATATCAGTGAATCACAAAGAACCACAGATTCATTTTAATACCACAATTAATAAATATGAAACATGCATGAAGTTGATTACAAATTTAATCCAAGTATTTTAGAGATTAATAACCATGTCTAGCTCTTCAACAGAAAATATGTATTCCTCAAATCCAGGAGAAAATCCTCCGCAAGTTGTGGTTAAATTAAATTGGGTTAATAATTACAGCTATTTATACGATGCTAAGTAATTGCTTAGGCGAGTGAGAAAGTAAGTTCATGCTGAGTGGTGACCAATCCGTCATCTTGCCAACCTACTAAGTGAACGGCTATTATCTTCTGGTTATAAACGAACGACCGGTGAATGGCTTGTCGTTACTGCCATTCTTTTAAAACGACACTGTGGTCCTATTTTTCAATTTTCACTTATTGCATACTTCAACGACTTCCACTTCTTTGCAAAGAAGCACAGGGACGAAGTAAGATACATGAGATAAGCATATACCACACACATGTAACGTCAAGGCATAGAGCATACACAGGAAGATATTTTGATGTGCAGTTATTATTGTGGCCCAAAATGAGTGAATTATGGATGGAAATTAAAGCAAGTACTGAACTAACAGACAAATCATAAGAAAAACAGTTGATGTTATAATAGCACATTAGAAAATCATTAAAGCGTCCAAGATCCTTTCTTGGTTTTTCCTTTTTAGTTTCTTTGAGTAACGAAAAGATACTTGTTATTGTTTAGTCTTTGTAATAATATATGCCATGTTACAGGTAAAGTAGAGCTGTGATGGTGAGGGGAGGATATCTGATTATCTGTGATCGATGAAGAGGCATTTTTGTTAGCATAAGTTATTGCTGAGAAACAAGGATATTTGACTTCAATAATTTGTTGAGTGTATTTTCGGATATTAAATCAAGCGTCAATGGAGAAGCTTCTTAACCCATACGACAAGGAATTCATGAGAAGGGCCATGCTAATGCATGAAAAAACTTTCAAAGAGCAGGTACCTTTTTTGTGGGTTTAATTTATTTGTTTCTACAAAATGGGATTTGAACATATATGAGTATGATTCTAAGTTTGAAAATGATGTAACAGGTATATGAACTTCATCGTCTATATCGAATCCAAAAGATATTGATGAAGAACATTGAAAGCAGCAGGTCTAATGGACGGAGCCAAGAATTGTGGAACTCATCATCAAGAAACGGAATCAGTATCATACAGGCTAATCAGCATCATAACACACAACACAAGCCAAACATGATGCTTGACCTCGAGCAGCCTGCAGACATGTACATCCCCGAGTCAAATGGTGATGGAATGCTAGAGATTATAGATGAAAGTGAGATTCAGCTGACACTCGGACCAACAAATTACACCAGGAGAAGGAAGAAACCACAGACGACGCGAACGTCTTCTAATTCTGGAGCAAGCTTCTCTTCTTCTTCCACTGGATCTAGCCACATAAACAGGACAAATATAAGAGCAAGAGAAGTAATAGCAGGCACCGAATTGGGGCTTGTTCGGGTTCCTGACATTTTAAAGAAAGAAGAAATATTGAAGCAGCAGGAAAGAATAGAACAGCAGCAGCCTGCTTGGCTATTGCAAGTTTTGAGCCTCAACATTACTTGAAAATGAATTTTTCTAAGTCGATACGAAAGCATTTTAGATTTCCTCCTATCGACTAAGTCGATACGAAAGCATTTTAGATTTCTTCCTATCGACTAACTTTATGATTGATGTTTAATTGTGTGGTATCTCTCTGCTTATTAGTTTCCAGTATAATGGGTGACGGAGTCTAGTGTAAAAATTTCTTGTTTCTGTGGCTTGCAAAACCCATTATATTTACATCTTTTGATTTAATATTTCTTTATAATCTCTAATCAATTATAATCGTACATCATGATTATCATTTTCAGATCCGGTCAAAGTGGATTGATTGAGATGACTTATGTACAGAAATTGTCTCTTCTTTTGTCCGAAGAATTGCATTATCGTCTTAATTGTGCTTATCTTGATTTTAATAGATTTAGTAGCTGTTTAGCATTGTCTAACAAGAGTCATTAGTCTTAAAGGCAAACAAAGATTTGTATGTTTTGGCTTTAAGCTGTTTCCACAATAGTTGAGACAATGTAGGAAATTATTTATTGTCAGAAACTGGAGATCATAAAACTCTCTCTCTCTCTCTCTCTCTCTCTCAAAACTTATCCACAGTTGCCACTGAGACTAGTTGGCCATTGTTGATCAAAGCAGGTTGGACACACTGCAAATACTGAATTTGGATTTCATCAAACAAAACATGATTGGTGCGACTCAAATACCAAGCTAGCTACTTTTTATTTCGACTTTTTTTTTTCACTCGGCACTAGCAACTAGGAAATTTCCCCACCAACAAGAAGCAGGAGAGTTTATCTTTTTCTTCCTGCCACAAAATAAACAATAGATTCCCGTCTTGAATTTTTAAGGCCTGTTCAAGAACAACCATGCCTAAATTCAGAAAGTTCAAATTCCTCATACGGCACAGGTTCAATGATGGCATGCATCAGACAAAGATATATGCGCAATATATGCTAGCCTGTCCCTTGAGTTATTTTTGCTTTTTCTAAAGCTCATTATCTTAAAGGACTCAATAATTCGGTTATACACCCCACTTAATGCCAACAACCGGTACGTCAAAAGTGTGTTTTAGCTTGAGATAGCTTACAGTTTTGCCATCGATTATATTTTTTAGTCTGAGACTTTCAGGTGTGCTTTTTCCTCTCTCTCTCTCTCTCCCTATATATATCTATATATCTGACATTCATTTTTTACATTTTTCCCGAGTAAATTATGTTGGGTTTGGCAGAGGGATTCGCCCAAATCTGTCGGGAGGGCTTAGAAGAAACAAACCTAAAAGATCTGATAATAGGTTTAAGTTTCTCCGTGGTTTTAGTAATTGCCCAAAACAAACGGCACCCCGAACAATATAGCAAGATCAACCCGCTCGGAATGTCGCATGTCAACTTGCCAAATACTTGTCAGGACTTCCTTACCAGTGATTATTAGTGGCCTCCAGCTTGATTATTAAGGAACATTAATCCTTCAAACTCATTTTTGTAGAATCCTTCAAATGCATACCTATGAAATGCAATCTTTCAGGTGTGCTTAAATAGAGAAGAAACATTTTGCCTTTCTGGTTCTGCAAGTTCATTTTCTTTAGAAAGAGTAAAATTTTCACAATTTTAGCCATAGAAAAACACTAGTCCAAGAAAATATGCACCAAATGAGACCACTTCTTCTTCTGCATATTAATTAATTAATATGTTTATTGAAACACAGTAACAAGGCTATTTACACTGACATCACACGGAACCCAACAAATATAAAGAGGCAACAAATACTGACAACCAGTCTTCATAGAGACCTGAAAAGCGTAGAAACAAACCACTCTCAAGATATTGAATGCCGCCTGTTTTTGTTGGGTTTAGTTCGAGTTTTTGGATTTGAAGGTGAAACAACATCCGCCCGAACAAATGGATAAAGCCGCCCAAGTTTTTTGGACACAGAGTTGATGAAAGATTTTCTAGGCAAAGGTGGTTTATCAGCAGAGTATTGGGCGTTTACCAGTGGACTGCTGGCTGCTGATGATTTGGCAGATGACTTTTCAATTTCCTTCAATTTCATTTTCATCTTCAATAACTCAATTTTCAAGTCCTCATTCTCTCTTCGTAAACTAGAGAGCTCATTTGATACTGGGTGGAGATCGGCGGAATATAAATTTATTTTGGAAGGAACAGCAGGGGAATCTCCTCCCGTGAGGTTTCCGTCCATGACATGGCGAATGCGTTGTTGCTCATGATAAAGCACTTGAACTACAGTTTGAACAGGCAGCCTGTCATTTTGGGCAGCATGAGCACAGGCTTCCCTGGAGAGCTTCTGACAGTCCATCAAGCTGCATACTTTCTTTCTCTCCATGTCACTTAGAGTAGGATGAGCCTGTGGATCGTAAAGCAATTCTTATTGGACCAAATGAAAAACTTCAGTTAAATGACTTTAACACCTAAGATGTAAGAGGTAACTCATGTAAGGGTGCTAATTAAGATTTCAGCAGTGAATCCAAAAATATGCTGTGGCTTTCTACTTACTAAACACCTATTTTAACTTGGCAACTAATGATTTGATTCCACAACAATTGTGGGTTAAAGCGAACAACACCTCAATTTAGACATACCCTAAGACTAATGAGAAGAAATTGATTTTGAAAAAATCTGTGAGCACCATGTTTTCAATGATAAATTAGATTTGAGAAATGAAGGAATTGCTCATAGTGCACCTTGAGGTAGATATCTATGGCCCTATACATTCCATCTTCTGTTATCCGTGATTGCTCCGGAATAAGCTCAGCAAGACTGATGAATTTTGCCACAGATAAGTTTCTGTCGGTGGCAATTTCAGCAAGGTAGTTCTCCATTAGCTTCCCAACGCGTTCCATGTCACTTAGTGGAGAGGAAACATATTCATTATCCCCACTGAAGCTCAAACGGTTGCCATCCACTTGATAGTCAAGATAATTCATCAGGATCCGATGAACAGTATCTACATCAAACAATGTATCCCCAGTAAAAGAATAGGCTGGAATCAAGAGATCATCCAAAACAGCTTGTCCTAATTGCAAGGCCATTCTCTTTTCCAAATCAAGCCGGCAAGCAACGGTTGTTTCAAGATATATTGCAGCTCGCAGCAGCACAGAAAGAAAGCTAACAGACATTGCATTCCTTTCCCTTGGCAGAAGGCTAACTATTGTTTCTAAAACAACTCTCTTCTCATGTTCTTGATGTGGCTCAATTTTCTTCCTTCCCTTTCCAAATACTTCCTGCACCAGAAAGGACTTCCGAGTCAAACACATTAACCAATTAGACAGAAACAAATCAAACTTTTGGGTTGAGATCTCACCAAACCTCGAAGAGATTTCTGCGCATAGAGCATAAGTACAGGACCAAGAGCATATTGTTTAAATCCTCTTGCCATCATTGCTATCAGAACTCGTTGGAAAACATCAATCCGCAGAACAGTTAAATCTTCTGCCCACCAATCAACAATGGTCTTTGGATGAGAGACCATATCAGAAATTGCATTGTCAGTACCACTCTCAGCCCTACCGGAGCCAGAAAATTGGTTTTCCTTGCAGGCTATATATGCTATTGCATCTATGCATTGGCCAACCAATTTTACTTTCTCAGCAATTGGAAGAAGGCCTTGTGACTTGTGCAAAACAGTAACAGCCCCTGTAAGGCTCGTAAGTGCTACTTCATTCAAGTAGGCTTCAGCTCTTCCAACTAAGTTCCCGACTGCATAGTCCTCAGTCATCTCAAGATACTCTGCCACGCATCTAAGCCCGGCAACATTTTCTGTGTTAATTTCAAAATTAATTCCATAACAGAATTTTGCTGCTAACTCAAATGCCTCTGCTCCACCCGGAACGTCAGGGATTTCAATGACAGAAAGATCAGCTTCACTAGATACTGAAACCAGCTTCCTAATGTATCCACATTTTGAGACTAATGGAAACTGCAATCGATGTAGGAAATTACAACCAATGATGAAGATTCAAATCAGATTTTAGATTTCTGTTCTTCTCTATATTGGTTTGATTTTTAGAATTTGTTAACACAAAGTGGAAAAAAAATTAACATCAAGAGCTCCCTGAATTAGTACAACGGATAGGTTCAAGTCTCCATGTAATTAGTCTTCTTATTGATTATTCTGTTAGGTAGAAACATACTTGAACTGAAAAGCAATATAGATCGGATGAAATTATACCTTATGCAATGAAAAAGAAGTTCCTCCAACATGAACAGTGACATCACTAGGAATCTCCTGGGAAAAAATCCTGAGAAAGAAAAGATACCATCTCCAATATCATCCTTTCTGTTCTAAAACAAGCAGTTTAGAATATAAAAGCTAGAGTTTAATTTAATAGGTAAGATAAATTTGCTCAAGTTAGATAACACCAAAGATAGGAAGCAAACCATTCACTAGTTCTCTTCATGGCAGTAGATAGAAGCTCCTTCTTCTTGTTAGACATGTTCAGAGTGACGGGAGCAGCTTCTTCCTGAACAACATCCAACATAGCAAAGTCTGATGGTCTCTGTCATGTTCATCTTTCCATCAGATATATAGTAGCATGTACTTTTTTGTTTCCTTTTGACCCTATTCAAATGTTCAATAAAACCCTGAACTGCAGAAACATTCAATGGTGATAAGAGTAAAGCTCAATCAGTGTTCTAATAACTGTACCATCCACTTTCAGCCTCACAAATGATCACCATCTCATTGAATTACCAAAACTAGGTTTGTTTTCTAGCAGCAGAAGGGGGTCCTATAATATCGACAATATATGTTGAAATTAAAGGGCAGTTTGGATATATAGAGTTAGTAAGAAGGATGAATAAAAGCATAGGATGTTGATAATAGTGTGTGGTGTGGGCTTAATGAGCTGAGCTGAGCTGAAGAGATGAGATAGTTGCATGTTTATTGGCGGCCAAAGGTAAGAGTTTCCACGTGGCGCATATTCCCATCCACAAAATTAAAGATCTTCATCATAACGAACTTCTTAAGAGGCTTGAATATCCAATATCTCTAACCCGTGCTTACTTGATTTATTTTGAAGAGTCTCATCAGTTTGTCCATCCTCCTTGTACGTATCTGTTTCACTGCATTAAAATGAAAGTTGTCGAATATTTATTGATTAGCAAAATAAGAAAGAAAAAGCCATCTAAGCAGGTAACTTTCAGATGCTATCTGAATGGAATGTGGGTCTCTATTCTTATGCGAAACAATTATTATTACATGCCTTTCTATTAGGGCAATAGATAATTGGGTTACCCTTTTACTATTATTATAAAAGATATAGAAATAGTGCAATATTTGGATTTCTTCTTCAATAAATGATGTTTATCCAAAGTTGATGAAAAGAATAAAAACTGGCCATGTGAATTCGAATCCTAAGAAAAATAAAGGTTAAAAATTTAATTTAGATGTTAACTATCCATCAACCCTTTCATATGTATATATGTATGTATGTATAGCTTTCGTAAACGTCACAGGCCTCCCTTGGATGTCCCTTCACATCGCGCAATTTACGAGTCCCTTGCGACAAAATTGACTACGCGAAATTTCTGAGTTGATCAATAATCCACATTATGATTGCACATCTCATTGTTCCATCGGGTCCACAATCCAATAATGCATAGCAAAAGTCTTTTATGGCCCATTAATCACACCAGCCGGTCTTTGGAGGATTTGGCTACCTACAACAGCGAACAGTGGCTTGCATTTCAAGCAATTATGGCCACCCTAGATGTTCTTTTACGCAGGGCATGGTACTCGAAAGTAATTTTTTTAAAAAAAATTCCAATCCAAACACCAACCAAAATAAGTAATTATTAGAAATTGGCTACTGTAATGTTAAGGTGTTGTGGCTTCTAATCAACATGAAATAAAATCACTAATATGTTTACTTATCACTTTTCACCCACTCATTCACTCAATTTCCAAAATTAAATTGAAGCATAATAATTACAAATGAGTTCTAAGAAAATGCTTAGATGGCGATGATAACATGAAAGTTATTATGAGTCCTGTGAACAATAATCTGGTGAGCGTCTTCAAATGATATTTCTTTTTATGAGTCTATTTAATTTACGACAGAAAGTGTTGTGTTATGAATACAAGATACCTTGAAACTTGTAATATTGTAAGGTAGGTGGTAAAAAAATTCATTAAAAATAGTGAGAAAATCCTCTTCAAGGATCCATATCATATCCTATCGAAAACCTGTAGATGAGGGGCATATTTAAGCCAACATAATTGTCCAGGCACTATCTGCTGAAAGACCAGTCATTTCTGTCTCCATTACTTGGCCTTGAGCTCGCAGAAAATTTCAGCCACAAAAGTTGCATTGCAATGTGAACAATGCCTCCCCTAAAAATGAAACACGCCCAGCCAGACCACTAAAGATTGTCCCCTTCTATATGTTGGTACTAGTGAAATACTTTTAACTTAGAAATTCTATGATTGATTCGGACGATTAGACAATACCTGCTCCAGCTTGTGTTATAATAATATTTGGCCCCTCATGAGAAATGTGTGACGCACGAGAAATTGTTGGGGGTTCATAAAGTCTGTATGCTGCTTTGGCGGTAGACGGGGAATACTGGAATAATAGATAAACGAGAAAATGGTCAGTTTCCACTTCCCAGAGATGTCATGCTTGTAATGTGTGATGAATTTCAATTTATCATCTTTTGAGTTAAATTTCAGTAAATTTATTATCCTTAAAATACTCTAAAAATAATGTTAACCTCAACTTATGTTCAGTATGTGACACCAACACCTCCATTTGTTGATAATATCTTTTGTAGATAATAATTAAAAAATTTGACTTTAATTTTTTTTTAATAAATACAAATATAACTTATATAGTTTAATTTATCTTGTAGACTAATAATATTAGAATATTTTTAATATATAAAATAATTTTTTAAATAAAAATGGTCATATTTATTTTAATAATATATTTTTATTTATTATAAAAAATTTTAAATAAATCTTTAGGTTAAACAGATTTTACAATCAATAAAATATATCCCATGTATAATATTGAAAATAATTTAAATTTTATATATTTATTTTTAATATCAGGTACTTATTTATTATAAAATTTAGTGTAATATAATATAAGATTGTAAAGTATTATAATATTTTTTTAAATATTAAAATTATTTTAATATATATATATATATATATATATATATATTGTAACATTTTATTTTAATATTATATTTTTATTTATTATAAAATATTATAGTCAATTTTTTGAGTTAATATTGTAGTTAAAAAAAGAATTTTAATTTTTTTTTTTATATTGAAAACATAAGTATTTATTTCTCTCAAGGTAAAAGACTAAAAGTATACTTTTTTCTTAAATTAGTAACATTCTCAATCTCCTAAATTGAGATAATCAACATACCTATTTGAACCAAGAGTTAAAGAGTGTCCCAGCTCACGGTCAGGGTAAAACACTTGTTTCTTTTATTTGCTTTTTGTCCGCCGGAACAAAATACTTAACAGTGACAGAAATCAAATCAGCATCGGAAATACTTGTTTGATGCAATACGCGAACAAGAATTCAAAATGGAAAAAATGCGGTGCGTTTCGTCAATTTACACTGAAGGAGGGAGATGGCAAGTCCGAGTCGCGTGGCCAGTCCAATTTTGGCATCGGGTCGGCGGTACCGGGCTTGTCAATTCAAAACAAAGATGTTTAACTAGGCCTCAATTAAACGAGCCAGCCAGCTCGGCCCTCAAAGACCTCTTCTTTTTTTGTTTTTTTTTTTTTAATATTGATCATATAAAACGGCGGTGCTGCCTGCGTTTGAATGCCAGATGTCATTAGGTCACTAAAACGACATCATCTCAGTGAAATATCTTATGTCTAGTCTACAGAGTGCAGACGGAACAAGTAAGTTGGTTTAGCATTAGCAGCTGCGGTGCTGATTGTGATGAGCCACGCTCAACGCTTCTCCGTTGGTTTGTTTCTCTAACCTTATCCATCCAACCAGCCAACACTTTCAACAGCGCCAAAACCCTCGTTCAATGGCAACAACAACAAAACCCACTTCGTTTTCATTAACTTGAAGGATTCCAACTAAAACCCCACCCTCAAATATTTATCGTTGCCTCACTCTGAACATGGAGCTCTCTTCTTCTTTTGCGTCTCTTGTTTCTGATAACATCTCTTTTTCTTCTGCAATCTCTCCATTTCCCCTCCAAAGTTCTCTCAAAACACTAAAACTCACCAAACCCACCTCGCAAAATCTTCGTATTTTGGCTGTAGCGGTGGAGCCACAACAAGACTTGCCCCATAACAGCCCTCAAAAGCTTCTCAAAGAGCTTGCAGAACGGAAAAAGGTTACCTCTCCTAAGAAAAAAGTTCCCCCCAAAAAGTTCATTTTAAGACCTCCACTTGATGACAAGAAACTAGTTGATAGGTTTTTAAAAAGCCCGCAATTATCGTTGAAATCATTCCCTTTGTTGAGTTCGTGCTTGCCTCCTTCGCGTCTTAACAATGCGGATCAAACATGGATTGATGAGTACTTGCTTGAGGCAAAGCAAGCTTTGGGGTATTCTTTAGAGCCGTCCGATCAACTAGGAGATGATAATCCTGCTAAGCATTTTGATACTTTGTTGTACTTAGCGTTCCAACACCCATTTTGTGAGAGGAATAAGGCAAGGCACGTGAGAGCGGGGCATTCAAGGCTATGCTTTTTGGGGCAGTTCGTGCTTGAATTGGCCTTTTGTGAGTTTTTCTTGCAGAGGTATCCCAGAGAGTCGCCCGCTCCGATGAGAGAAAGAGTGTTTGGTTTGATTGGGAGGAGGAATTTGCCCAAGTGGATCAAAGCAGCCAGTTTGCAGAATTTGATATTTCCTTTTGATGAGATGGATAGATTGATTAGAAAAGAGCGGGAACCGCCCGTCAAGTACGTTTTCCTATGTTTCCAATTTGGTTTGTTTTGTGTTGTGTGGTTATTTATTTTTGGCAAACTTGATATCCATCATTTTGTCTTCTATTTAAATTTGAAACTGTAATGTTAGATTGGATAAGAGTATGATAATGTGATTCAGAGAAACTTGTTCAGTCTGTAAGTCGAATTGGATAATGTGATTAGGAGAAAGGTGTCCTATTCTCCCTGCTTCTGCTTGTAGAATATATGTTGCTTGAGCCGAAGGTTTGATTAGAGCATTGACAACTTTGATTAGAGTGTTCTCATTTTTAACTTGCTTTTATAAAATTGTTTGTATGGATAGATTTGAATTGATTGTGCTGATTGTTCTGTTCAGGTCTGTGTTCTGGGCTTTGTTTGGGGCTATATATTTGTGTTTTGGTTTTCCAGAAGTATATCGTGTTCTTTTTGAAGTATTTGGGATGGATCCAGAAGATAAGGAATGCCAGCCAAAGTTAAGGCGGCAACTTGAAGATGTAGATTATGTATCCGTCGAATTTGAAGGCAATAAGCTTACTTGGCAAGATGTTGCAGCTTACAAGGCAAGCTTTATTTTGTTCTCCTTTCATTCTGTTACACTTTCTCAAATAAAACTGAAAATAATAAGAAAGAAACTTGACATGGTGTTAGGAAGTAAGTAATGGAAATAAAAATTTGCAGTCATCCTGCACAGATAACATAGTGAGGGCTGTTTTAGATAACATAGAGTGCATTAATATCTGAAGCTAGTTGCTGCAATCATGTATGCGTTACCATACCTACACATATGTGATGTAACATATTTGGTGTCAATTTTATTTTACCTTGACAAAGGGAATGTCATTTTTGTCTGTGTTTGGAATATTCCTCAAGTTAATTCTTATTTCCTTTACAGCCACCTGAAGATGCTCTCTTTGCTCAGCCAAGGCTTTTCCGGGCTTGTGTTCCACCAGGCATGCATAGGTTTCGAGGAAATCTGTGGGATTTTGACAGCAGGCCCCAGGTTATGCAAACGCTGGGATATCCTTTGGTGGTACAAGACAGAATTCCAGAAATTACTGAAGCCAGGAATATTGAACTTGGACTTGGGCTACAGGTAGCTCTTAGTTGTGTTTTATATTAGAGGGTATATATGTGTGTATAGGTGTGCTAAGACTTGTCTTTTGGCCCTAAACTATGTTGACCTTGGAAGATGGCTGTTCTGAAGTGCAACATTCATTGAACTAATGTACATCTTATTCTAGCAGCAACACTTTTGAGAAAAAATAAATTGAGAAACAAATAATTATGAAAGAGAGGAGTATACTGATGTCAGATTAATCCTAAAGTTCTGGTCATATCTATCATCAGAGATCATTTTTGTGGTATATGCATAGCATTTGTTTCATTTATCATAATATTCAATGGTTCAATGGTGTGCATAATCAACCTATTTGCAAGAACTGGGCCATTTGATTGTGAACTTTTCTATTTCTTGCATCATTTGCTTTTCATGGGTGAAGTTCAATTTCCTTGGATTGCCAAATGTTCATTATACATATGATACTCACTTGGTGATATTTTTGGTATGTTAGTATGCTCACCCGGCTGTTTATTTCCTTATTTATTCTTTCATTTCTTGCTGGATTACAGCTTTGTTTCTTGCATCCATCAAAATACAAGTTTGAGCATCCTCGGTTTTGCTTTGAGCGACTAGAGTATGTCGGCCAAAAGATCCAGGTTAAGAGTTATTCTTGCTTTTGCCCTTTTTACAACCAATTTTAGGTGGGAAAAAGTATCAAAGGAAAGAAAAAGAGATTAAAGCACAGTGTTTGTGGTGATAAACTCATTTCCATATCTGTCCATTTTCAATTTTATTGCTTTATTTATTTATTTATTTATTTTTTGTATAGGATCTTGTAATGGCTGAGCGGTTACTGATGAAGCATCTAGATGCCCCTGGACATTGGCTGCAGGAGAAGCACAGACGTATTCTTATGAACAAGTTCTGTGGGAGGTATCTTCGGGAAAAGAATCTCCATAGATATATCATATATTCTGAACAGGTTCAAGATGCATACGAGCACAATCGACGTCTAAGAAACCCTTCCACCACCGCTGTTCAACAAGCGCTTCATGGGCTTGCATATACTGTCTACGGAAAGCCAGATGTCAGGCGCGTCATGTTTGAGGTTTTTGATTTTGAGCAGATCCAACCTAAAAGCGTGTGAATTTCTGAGAAATTGGCAAAAGCATTCCTCAGTTCTTCCTTCAAATTAAAATTTTTTGATACACTTGCATCACCAGGTTGAAGTAAAGTAAATCTAATGTAACTTTTCGTATTAGTGTTGATGTAATATAGATTCTTTTCCCCCCTCTGTTCTTTGAGATTAGAATGTTCTCTCTTCTTTCATGCAAGTCAATAAATCTCTCGTGCTTTAATTCAGAGAAAGAGATGAACCATCATAATTAAGTGAGGAATATAAATGATCTTCTTCACAATTAACGGTGGGTAAAATATGGAGAACGAACTTGAAATCATCTTCTTGATTATAACCGAAGAAAAGTGCAAAATATGGGCTGTAGGTCAACCAAGGTCTTTTTCGTGCAAATCATCGAAGAGGCATCATTTAGTTAGCGATTTGGGCAATCTATGAAAAGCAGGATACCTAAATTTGGGCTGCATTATGTTACATGTACTAAATAGTTATCATAGACAACAGCTCAAGTGTAGGTATATGTTATGTATAATATGGTATAGCATGATCTAAATTTAGAAAAAAAAAAAAAAAGCAATGACATTTTGATGATCCTTTCATTCTTTAAAATTGGTCGCATAGACATTTTGTGAACAATTATGTTCGGGTGAAATAAAATTAGGCTGTTGTAGTAAAATGACATAATCGTTTCAAAAAGGATTTAAGAGAAAGAATGCGATATTGCGATATTGGCAGAAAATTAGATGTCTTTCATAAAATTGAATAGAAGAATCGTTGGAACTGTAGAATTTCCACTGCCATCTTCTCCGGCTCGCTAGTAGATTAGCATATAAATGACATGCATCTAAGATTGTATCCTCGTAAATATTAAATATTATTTTCTTGAATTAAATAAATTTTTAGATTAACATCAGCAAGAAGGCTAACAAAACAATTTTTCATGTTTATCTAAAAGTTAGTTTTTATGACGAGGAATGGTGTAAAAATTACTCTATTGTAAAATTACTCATTTATGACAAATAAGCTTTTATTAATTAACAAATAAAAGGTTGTTTTGATACAAGTCCAGAAATTGAAAATTGTACAAAATTTTGTAAACTGTTCGGCAGATCTACTAAACTAGTAAGTTTTGGTCAAAGCGATTCGCCACCTGCATCGTCAGTCGGCACCAGATTCACTCGTCACGCTCCCCCCGGCCAACATTACATCTCCATCAAAATTCCAAATGAACTTGAAAAAAGATCTCCTCACAATCAACTATCAGACATTTCTAACGATGGGCCCGCACAGAAAGCCCCGGCCCATCTAAACCAATCAAATTAACCCAGCTCATTTTTCATTTTCCAATTTCACTTTCATAACCAAAACCCAACCAACGGCATCGAACCCAAAAAAGTTAAAAACCAGAAGAAAATTGGTTTGGAGAAAAAAAAAAAAAACCTCCTGCAAATGGGCTCTTGATATTGCACATGAAAGATGCGCCACGAAAGCACAAGCACAAACACAAACACCCAGCAGTACTTGCCGCACAGGTACAGGTACTTCCCCTCCGCTTCTTGTTAGCGTGCGCCGTTCTTGCCTTGCGTGCGCCCATCGCGCACCATCCTATCCTGCGCACCCCCTGCCGAAGCTCCACATACAATCTTAACATCATCACAGATACTATCGCCGCTACTACCGTTGTCTACGAGGGCGCTATCATCGATAAGATCGAGGAACGAAATCTCGCCGAGATCCCGCTGCCGGCGATGTCGAAGGCTCGAGTTTATACCGACGTTAACGTTCTTCGGCCTAAGGAATACTGGGATTACGAGTCGCTCACTGTTCAATGGGGGTAAATTCTGTCAACTTATGTTATCTATTTTAGTGGCATTTATTTGGATCTTTTTAATTAATAAATTCTGACGGTGTAAAAGTGAGAAATGTGATCGTTGATATTGAATTCAGAAAAATAGATTCTTTCATATTTCAGTAAATAATATTGTTATTAGTGACTCTTTCATAAGTTTATGAGGAATAAATGTTTTAGCCGAGGAAGCTTAAGATTTATTGGATTCACTTTAAAAGAAAGTGAAGACAATGATGTGTGAACAGTGGCCTGCGTCCTTTTAGTTTTTTTTTGGCACATTAGTTTCAACTATAATGATTTTGAGAGCTGTTTCTTTTATTCGTTCCTTTTTTTCTGAAATAATGGTTTATTCTTATTGCTTATGCTTCTGGAATGTTTCCTCTTATGTTATTTTCAGTGATCAAGATGATTATGAGGTTGTTCGGAAAGTTGGAAGGGGAAAATACAGTGAAGTTTTTGAAGGCATAAATGTGAATACAAATGAGCGATGCATCATTAAGATCCTCAAGCCTGTTAAGAAAAAGAAGGTAAGTCTTTAGTGTCTTTGCAAATTGAGGGAGGTAGCACATGATTAAACTATGTACTTTGCAAGCATCTTGTTTTTTCTTAACTGATGATGCTGTGGCTTACAGGGATTTTCTTGTTTGCTGAGGGAAGGAAAATATATATTGTTTCAACTAGCAACATATTTATTTAACAAGTATATAAGCTGGTAGCTAGGTCAATCTTTAACAATAATTTCACTTAACTTGATCTATTATGTAAAATGATGTTCTGTATCATGCACACAGAATCTGTTGTTAGATTTTGAGATAATGTTGAAGGCATAGTTATGATGATTCTATATATTTATCTGTGCAGATAAAGAGGGAGATAAAAATACTTCAGAACCTCTGTGGTGGTCCAAATGTTGTAAAGCTTCTTGATATTGTTAGAGATCAGCACTCAAAAACTCCTAGCTTGATATTTGAGTATGTGAACAGCACTGATTTTAAAGTTTTGTACCCCACATTGACTGACTATGACATACGCTATTACATATACGAGCTTCTGAAGGTAATGTCCATTTTTATTCAGTGGTCAACCGTTCTCTGTTACCAATCTTTTTTGTATATTAACCCTTAGCAGCAACTAAGTTTTCACATAACATTTTGTTACACATTCTTAAGCTTGGTTTTACTGATTGAGAGGAGAATTCAATTGGAATGTGCATTTTATTTAAATCTACCAAGGGATCAACAAAATTTATGATTTACTCAGATGAACTTCCTCTAATAATCATTTCTGAATTTTTTAAAGAGCAGTTCATATTGTTGCATGTGTACCCTATCCTGCTCAACTAGCTAAGCTACACTCAAATTGCAGGCATTAGATTACTGCCATTCACAGGGAATAATGCATAGAGATGTCAAGCCTCACAATGTTATGATAGA
Source organism: Citrus x clementina (assembly GCF_000493195.1). NCBI lineage: Eukaryota > Viridiplantae > Streptophyta > Magnoliopsida > Sapindales > Rutaceae > Citrus > Citrus x clementina. The sequence continues at coordinate 3,937,217 of NW_006262075.1, read as the reverse complement.
CCATGAGTTGCGTAAACTTCGTTTGATTGACTGGGGTCTTGCTGAATTTTACCATCCTGGCAAGGAGTATAATGTTCGTGTGGCTTCTAGGTGATTTTTAAAACATTATAAATAATGTTATTAACTTTTAAACTTCATAATATTTTCAATTTTTTTTTTTTTTGGAATCATACAAGAACTTGTAAGATTCATCTCTGTAACCTATATTGTGCTGGAAATTGAATACAAACTTATTTTCCATTTTTAAGAATTTATTGACTCAGACTCTTGCAGGGCTAATGTTGAATTATTGTCCTATAATATTGTGTATAATTCAAACTGTCATTCTTTATGAAACATTTGTTGGTTTGTATACATCCATAGTGAACTAAAATGACAATAATATTGCGTATAATTCAAACTGTCATTCTTTATGAAACATTTGTTGGTTTGTATACATCCATAGTGAACTAAAATGACCAATGTAATTCTTATAGCAATCTTAAGCAGGAGAGTTTTCTGATATGTGTTTATTTTGGTGATCATGAAATGTGCATAGAAGATTGCATATTTGCATTTGTTTTGTGAACTTAACGATAAATCCTATGATCTTAAATAATTGAAGCTCTTAGGATTTTACCATTATTTGAAACTAGAAGTTACCAAAAATATACTGGTAATTTTGATTGATTGAGAGAGCTAGTCATGAACTATTTATTAGAACATTCTATCATATCAAACACTATAACTTATAGCTAAACTTCCAGCTGAAGTATCAGATAGAGCCACATTTTTCAGCATCTTACTTTATATCTGAAGCTTATGTGAATTCCAGCAGACTATCATGATATTCTGCTTCATCCCACTCTTTAGCACTTAAGCCATGCATGATGATATGGAAGGCAGTTTTTTCTATTGTTTGTGGTTTGTTTTAGTATTTGGAGTGAACAACTGTCATTTGTATGACAGGCTGTGTACCCTCTGCATGCACTTAGCAGGTATTAATTTGAGCATAGGCTGAAAAATGGAATGCTTGTAGTTTTAATTTGGAGAAGCATTTGACATTTGTTGTCATGTACTACTGCTTCCATTTTTTGTTAGATAATTTTGGGCATGCAGTAAATTGTGCTTGATGGCAGATGGGATAAGTTTTTATGAGTTTCACTTTGTCAAGTTGCTTCAAATTTTATCCCTCCAACTGCTGTTTTATCATTGTAAGGGACTGAATTTATTTCTTGCTTCCCAGATACTTCAAGGGACCAGAACTCCTTGTGGATTTACAGGACTATGACTACTCTTTAGATATGTGGAGCCTTGGTTGCATGTTTGCAGGAATGGTGAGGATTGTTCTCTTTCAATTATACTTGGAATATGTAATCTTCCTCTTTTGTTATCCAATGTTTATGGATCAGTTTTTGGGTGTGACTTCTTTCTAGCTTATTCATGCTTATTTTACTCGTATTTTGGGGTTAAATATTATCTTCTTTATTTATTCCTTATGGTTATTATTAATGTAGATATTTCGGAAGGAGCCATTCTTTTATGGTCATGACAACCATGATCAGCTTGTCAAAATTGCCAAGGTAATGACAATTCTGGATTTTTCAAATTGATTTAAAACTTATAGGCGTAAAGGTTCACTTGTTCATGGCTGTGAAATAATATAGACCTTCATCATTTTTATCTTTTATATTGATGTTAATACCTTAAAAACTATTTATAATCATGTATTCGTGTTGTGAGTAGCAAATCATTTTCTGGTGCTAATTTTTTTTTCTTTTGTTTGTTTTGATTATGTTCATTTGGGGAAAAGAGGCAAATCATACAAATTTTGGTATTTTTCAACCAATTCTGCATACTGATGCAATTCATAATTGTAACTCCATCATGTGAATTTATTTTTTCTTTTTTCTTTTTTTTACATCAACTCAAAATCCCTATGCATTCAGTCTTGGACTAATTCCATTATCACTCTTTACAATGCTTTTGATATGATCTATCAAATGGTTAATTGTCATGTTTTGCATCTAGATTAATTATCTAATTTTAGTACAAATTTGTGGTAGATTCAAGTCTGGATTGCTTCAAATACTGTAAACATTTTAAATATATTGAAGTACATGATTCTTGTTTTCAAGAATGAGACAGATGTGAGATGTGAACTACAAGAATGATGACCCTGAGCAAAAACAACAGATATATTAATATATAACATGCATTGATCACAAGCAGGATTTCTACTAAAGTTTGATTGCTATAAAAGAACAAGCTCTTAAAGCTTGACAGGTTCTAATGATGTTTTGGAGATTTACTCCTTTAAAACTCAGCTCTTCCAAGGATATTGCAAGACATTCTGAATTAGCATGCTGAGATATTAGGCACCCAAGTTACTGCCTAGTACTGCGGGTATTAATTCTGTTATTGCCTATTTGGTTTGGGAGCCCCAAATCCCGATGCCAACAGTCGAGTGAGTACTGGCTTGATGACAGTTATCAGAATCTATTGCTGTCTCATTACGTTCTAAATTCACAAAAGCTGCTCACTCATCACTTTGACTGTAGGCATCCATATTGCTCATGCATTTCAAAGGTTCATAATTGGTTTGTGCGTTGAAGTTTGACTAGTAAATTTGATGCCACAGGACTGCTGTTTGATTATTTGGTGTAATTCCAGGTACTGGGAACTGATGAGTTAAATGCATATCTGAACAAATATCATTTAGAGCTTGATCCTCAACTCGATGCACTTGTTGGGAGGTACATGAAACATGAATTGTTTGCTGTTATAGATTTAGTTTTTAATTACACAACAAAGTTTGACCGTACTGATTTTCTTTTTTTTGGGAGAATATCTAGTAAGTCACATGTCGTCTTTCTCGCAGACTATAGTTTCAAGCATTACTGCAGTCCTTTCACTAAATTGAGCAATGGATGAAACTAACAGTTCTTCATTGGTATTGATGTCTGGATTTTCTTTTTTGCAGGCACAGCCGGAAGCCATGGTCAAAATTTATTAATGCTGATAATCAGCATCTGGTTTCTCCAGAGGTCATTTTATCTTGTTTTTCGAAAACCATCTGCTAAATAAATTTTTAGTTGCAATGTGGTTGATTTTCATTATTAAAGTTATTTGACATGCAGGCAATAGATTTTCTTGATAAGCTCCTCCGTTATGATCACCAGGATAGGCTAACTGCTAGGGAGGCAATGGTAATATCATCTATATCACCTATATTTTCTCTTGTTTAAGGTTGAATCATGATCCCAAGTTCTCTCTCTATATCTTCTATTTTCATTGATTTGACAACAGTTAACATCTCCTGAGTGAGAGTAGGTACAGAAGGGCAAATACATTCCAGAGATGCAATTGCTTGGTTCTGAGCAGTATCTGGATGTATGCTGCTTGGAAAGAGTGTATTCGATATTCTCTGAGCCAGTCCCCACTTCCTTCCGCCCCATGAATATGAAGAAAATATATTATTTTGATACTTAGATAACTAGGATAGAGAAAATCCATATCCGTTTAATCATAGCTTGTAATCTTTCAATTGGATGTTTTTATTGTCATCTTAATAAATTCTTTGGTAGACTAAGTGTGTTGGGGTCGTGTCACTTTTGTTGCAGGCCCATCCATATTTCGCACAAGTGAGGGCTGCTGAGAGTAGCAGGACCCGCGCATAGCAGCCTGCCTCATGGAGTTCCTATCCGAACTGAATTCCTTATCATTGCTCAAATGATATGTATCGTGCTTATAACTGTTTGATCAAATTGCTCAAGTTTGTGCTTGCGTGTGTATCTTTTTGTTTTCAGTTTTTACCCTTGTGCCTGCTTCTTGAGGAAGAACTAAATGAGAAAGCAAGAATGCCATGTCCTCTTCTTTTCTTTCTTTTTCTATTTTTCATTTTTTTTCCCTGAATCTGAACCTTAGATATCAAGTTTTGAAGCCTGGGGAAAGTGTGGTATACTAATGTGGGCAGACTACAACAGTGAATTTCTATGTAGCTATCTGGTGTATTTTAACGTTTCTTTTTCATCAATACAATAAAATAAAATAAAATTGCAAAAGCGTAGGGATGATGAGCTTGTTTGTCGAGGGGGTATAGGATGAAGGTTACAGGGTAAATATATATAGAGTTGCAGAATTAAGAGCCTACCCCCATTTCAAATGATAAATGAATACGCGTTTCTATTATTTACACTGAAAGTGTAATGCGTCAGACTGTTCATCCCTCGGCTAATTTTTCTACCGGTGTTTCACCAACTTGCTCATGAATGCAAACAAAATTTGAAAAGAATGGTCAGTATCAAGATGTCCCGTGAGTTGGCCCTTAATTTGTACTGCTTAAACTCGTAATATGAAGTTCGACATTTTCTTACATTGTATTCTAGTTTATAACCGTCCATGACAGTTAAAAGTTCGCAATTAATATCTAAATAAGAAGACAAATGTGACAGATGAAAACATTACGGTAGGACTTTGTCAATTTCTTCTTAAAGAGCGGTTTAATTGAGAGTTGGGATACAACTTTGTGGACATTACATCTAGATTATCGTTGATTAATGGGCACTATAAACCCCATCATAAATTCAGGACAATTAATTATTAATGGAGGTCACACCGATTGAGTTGATCTTAGCATCCCAACATTATATTTGTATTATTAACAGACCTAAAATAGATGAAGCACAAACACACAGCCTTCAAGAAATATAAAAGGAACAGATCAATTACCATAACATTACACAAATTCCATTAAAACAGAACAATGAACCAGTCCCTCTTCACATGCACACACAGATTCTACAAACCGCAACAAACAGATTCTACAAACCGCAACACACTTAATCTGAGGTATTGCTGGAAAAGGGAACACTATACAATAAGGAAGATTATGTCCCCAACTATATCTGGCATATAATATTTTCCCCCAAACTCTTATCACTTCTTAAGATGGGGGAAGCAGGCATAAATGTCACTCTTTGGGTGCTTTGCTTCAGCATGCTCCCTGCACTTCACCTCTGAAGTCGTGCACATGAATGTCTGCATACACACCTTGCACTGCATATACAGTTAAACAGAACATTAACAAACAACCAGCAAACATACCTAGCTGATTATTCAGTGTGAATATGAAATTCAAAACCAATTCAATAATATGCAAATGCAACATTGAACAACACAGAAGATCCGAGAATATTACAAATTAGTAAATGGATGCTATAATAATTGTGTAGAGGGCCTCCTCATATGCCCATCAACAATCGCAAAACATACAGCCTGAGAATAGCAAAAGCCTTTGCTAGCAGATAATCCTCATGAGCACGTAACTACACATTATAGAAGCAAGAAAAGAAGCTTCCCAAAAAATAATAGCCAATTTCAGTAATCAGGAAGAAATGAGTCCTAATATTCTCAATCCCCCCCCCCCCCCCCCCCCTTCCAAAATAAAAAAAGAATTCGTTTCGCGTCACCCCAACACTTCTACTGGGAAAAAGTAGCTAGTGGGAAGGTTCCAGAAACACCTCATACACTGAAAAACATTGTTAACTAGTCCATTAGAGCCATTGTGAGTTTTAGCACCACTTTGCATGTAATGAGGCAAAAGCAACAAGCCTGCCGCTTATCACCACTTGTTGTGATTACCTAAATAGAGAATCTCCACTTCAAGTTAAAAGTATCAGTATCAACCGCTATACTGCATTTGTAACAATCAAACCTTAAAATTAAAGTCACGAAAACAGTGACAATCAAGCACTACCATCCTGATTGCAACAACCCATAGTTGTGCAAAGCCACAGAAAAACTCAATTCACTTATCAAAAACGTGACCAACATGGAAAAAAAAAAGTAGTAACATAAATCAATGCAAAGCATAAGCTTTATCTAAAAAACCATAAAATTTACCTGGATCGACATAGCTTTCTTGTTTGTTTCCAATTGGCTTCCTGGAAAGAAAAAATAAAAATAAAAACACAAAACCAAGTCAAAACGACAATAACTAATCTTATAATATACTAAACAAAAAAGAATTCCCTTCAATTAAACAGAGATGAAGAAGCAAAGGAATCGAATTTTACCTTTGTTGGCAGCTTTTTGTTTCTCCAAATTCTTCTCACGAGCCATCTTGGCCTTTTGACCGTTGCCTCCTCCCATGTCCTGAATCTAACTAGTTGATTGATTGATCAATAGGTAGATCGGAAGATGCAGCACCCGAAACCCTAATCCGCCAATAACTGAAAAGAGTCCGAGTGGTATAAAAGATTTGTTGGGCCTTTTATTTACGGTTCGGACTCTTCGGAGTAAGGGATTATGTCACCCGGCAAAATGTCACGGACCAATAGTTTTGCTCAGTTGTGCTGTATTTCTAGCCGCTGCCTCTCAAGTCTCAATTTAATTTGTAACCCTTTTTGGTTTTTGGTTTTTCTGTTTTTTTGGTTTCTTTGTCCGCAATGGGATTGGGTCACGTCGACCAAATGCAAATTATACAAATCTTCATAGTTCATACCAATTTTTTTAGGAAATTTTTTTTTTATTGGGGATTTTGTTACAAAATTAATTTAAAAAATTAACTTTTTTTTTCAAAGTTTTGGATAGGTTCACCCATTGAATATCAAATTTTATCCTTAGTATTATTTGAATCATTGTAGTTGCAAAGATGAATTTTCATAATTTTTAAATTAATTTACTCTATCATTTCCGTTTGCACTATAAAAAAAAAGTCACGTGATGCATGATAAATATCATTTTAGATTTCACCATTAAATAATGTCAAGCCATTGGGCCCTTGGCCTGGTGGTTGGACAAGCATGAGGGCAGCGGTTCAAGCCCCCACAAAAGTATTGTGGGGGCTAAGCATTTATAAGTTATTATTCTTTGCGAAATGCGAGTGGAGTAATAACATTCCTCATCTGTGAGAGTTATTTGTCTGTTAAGGCATGTACTTCATAAAATTTAATGTAATAATGTAAGTCACAATTATGTATATTTGATTGTAAATATCAGTGTAATATCTGTTATATAGCAGTTGTAAATATCTGTGCAATGCAGTAATCTGGTGTGTAACCAGTATTCAAAAAAAAAAAGTCATGCATGATAAAATTTTGATGTAACAGTATTCTCCTGTTCAGCTCACTTTTTTTTTAATAAAAGGAAAATTATAATAAAGTTGTTATGTGCTTAAGTGCTTTCAATTTTTTTATGTCGTCTTTGTGTTGGTTTAGCCTCGACCACATGCAATACAAGCAAAAGTCGAATGCTCTAAGATAGCGTTTACTTTTTGGATTGGAGTGAGAATCCTGAGGAGTGGGAATCATAGGATTAGGAGTGTGGAGTGGGAGTGGGAGTAGATTGTTTACTTGCATTGGAATGTAATCATTGAATGGAGGTTAGAATTCAATTTATGTGTTTACTTTGTCTTGGATTGTGAGTAAATATTTTCAAATTATAATTTTATCCTTATTGAAAGAATTATAGTTTTTAATTACAAAGTTAATAAAAAATATATTTAATGAATAAACATTTATTTTATTATATTTGTAAATTTATAATAATTATTAATATTCTTAATTATAAACATCACAAAATTTTATTAATTTTAATTTAAATTATATAAATTAAAAATTGTTGATAAGGGCAATATAAACGAAATATTTTTACTATTAATATAGTATGAAATTAATATTTTCTTAGAATAAACTATTTATTAGTATTAATTATTAATATTGAATAAATATAATACTATTATTTTTAAATAAATATTATAATATTATATTTTCAAATAAAGATGGTATATAGTAATATTATTAATTCTCTATTAATATAATAATATTATTTTGAAGTAAATTAAACTTAGAATCAAACCCAATTATTATTTAGTTAAATATAATAATATTATTTAAATATTTATTAAATATAATTATAGTAAATTTAATAAAAAGAAGGGTAAATATAAAATGAAACATTATTTTATTTTATTTAATATAATTATATTAAATTTACTATTTATTAATATAATATTATTTAGTACAAAATTAATATTTTCTTAGAATAAACTATTTATTATTAATAATTATTAATATTAAATAAATATAGTACTATTATTTTTAAAATAAATATAATAATATTATATTATTAAATAAAGATAGCATATAGTAATATTTATTAATTATCTATTAATATAACAATATTATTTTTAAGTAATTTTAACTTATAATCAATGCAAATTATTATTTAGTTAAATATAATAATATTATTTAAATAAATATAATATATTTTTTATTTTATTAAATATTAAATTAAATTAAAAGGGTAAAAAATGGAGAGGTGGGAATGGGAGTCCCACTCCCCACTCTAAAAATAGGTGAGGCCCACAGAGTAGGATTCTCAATCCTTTCTTAATTTGTTAAAGTAATCACTGGAGTGTGAGGAATTAATACTCTTCGCTCCCACTCTAAAAAGTAAATACAACTTAATTATTGAGAAAGTTATGGAAATAACCAAAATTTTAGAGCATTTACAACTTTAGTTTAATTTTCATCTCCCTTGTTTTCATAACAAAATGTGACCTATTATGCAGAAAGAGAATACCCACTCTATTAATCACGTAACTTTTTTCCTCCCTATCTCTAATGAAAATCAAATTAAAAGACGGTGAAAAATACGCACTTAACTTATTGTTTTCAACTTTTTTTAAAAAATATCTTTTAACATATAGTCTTTATTTTATTACAATCCTAAATAACTTATAATAAGCGGACTTCATAACCACTCTTTTAATCAAGTAACTTGTTCACTTTCAAGTTAGTGAAAGTGAATGGGTTTCAGAGATCTCTCAAGCTTCAACCAAGCACTTGTAGCAAAGCAAGGGTGGAGAATTATGCAATTTCCAAGCTCGCTGGTGGCAAGAGTCTTAAAGGCTAGATATTTTAAGCATACGGGTTTTATGAATGCTGGCCTGGGATCAAAACCGTCGTTTGTTTGGAGAAGCATAGTTTGGGGAAGACAGGTGCTTCACAAAGGAGCGAGATGGCGAATTGGGAATGGACAGAATGTGCTGGTTTATGGAAACAATTGGATCCCCAGACCTACAACCTTTAAGCCAATATCAGCTCCTTCGATGGGGACTGACACCACAGTAGCGGAGTTAATAGACGAGAAGCAACAATGGAGGGAAGATTTGATCCTTCAGCATTTTAGGCCAGAAGATGCAGAAGCCATAATGCAGATTCCACTTCCAAAAAGACCAAAAGAGGATCAGTTGATATGGCACTACGATAAGAAAGGGTATTACTCGGTCAAGAGTGGATACCAAGTTGCTATGAGAATAAAGTTCCCTGAGGACCCAAGCTGCTCAAATCATGATCAAAACCTATGGCGTTTTATCTGGAAGCTTGCAATTCCAGAAAAAGTGAAAATTTTTTTATGGAGAGCAGCTCACGATTTATTGCCCACAGCAGAAAACTTATGGAAAAAAAAGGTTTTGCAGGAACCAATGTGCCAAAGTTGTCACTGTCATGTAGAAACGGTGTCCCATGCCTTGGTAGAGTGCAATAGGGCAAGGAAGATCTGGAGGTACTCTAATCTGGCAGAGGAATTGCGTGGAGTTTACAGGTGTGACATTGTTTGGATGCTGCAATTTTGGCCACGACAGCATGCTAAAGTTGAGGGAGCTGAAGTAGCAGCTTTACTATGGGCTATCTGGAAGGCACGAAACAAATGGCTTTTTGAAGGGAAAAAAGAAAACCCTCTCAGAGTAGTAGCAAATGCAGAGGCGATAGTGGAGTCTTTTAAAAAGATTAGACAACCGGAGATGGTTTATAAGACAAAGGGGAATGCTGAGAGGCAAAAGCAATGGAGTCCTCCTCCAAATGGATGGCAAAAAGTTAATGTTGATGCGGCTGTGGATGTTGAGAATCAAATGGCAGGGTTGGGGGTTGTGGTGAGAGACTCAGATGGAAACTGCAGAGCAGCTGCAATTAAAAGTCTGAGGCTTCCTGGTAGTGTGGCAATGGCGGAGGCAACAGCTATGGAATGGGGCCTAAAAGTGGCTGAAAAAGCTCATATTACTTTTGGAATTTTTGAATCAGATTCATTAGAAGTTATTGACTTAATCAACAAGAAGTCCAGTAGCTTAACTGAAATTGGATGGTTGATCTCTGACATTCAGGAAAATCTGCAGAATTTCCAGAATTTCAAAGCTCAACATTCCCCTAGAGATTGTAACTATGCAGCTCATTCATTAGCAAAGTTAGCTTTGCAAAAGAAGGAAACTGTAATTTGGTTGGATGAAATTCCACAGGAGATTATGTACTTGTTCTTAAGCTAATCAATCGAAAGGCATACTTTCTTTTCAAAAAAAAAAAAAAAAATCCCTAATGAAAATCAAATTAAAAGACGATGAAAGTACACGGTTAACTTATTTTATTGATATTTTTTTTCTTTGTATCTGTTGACTTACAGTCTTTATTTTATTACGATGCTGAATTACTTATTATAAGAGGACTTTATAACAAGAACATGCGTGGGTCGCTGGACTTTCTGATTTTTAGATAGTGCGTGACCGTGACAAGTGCACTTTGCAGAAGTTTTGAACCCAGCCAAAGTGAGTGAAAGCGATAGATAATTTTTTTTTTTCATTTTATTGGGAAGTGATAACTAAATATATTTTGTTTGGAAAGTAATAAATAAATAATTAAATAAATAGGTTTTGGTGATAATTTGTACGCAAATCGAAAACATGAACTACATATAATTCACAGCTGGCAACTTCAGTCCATTCCACTGGTGTATATATATATATATATAAAGAAAGCACTACTGTTGCACAAACCGTGTGTAAAAATAACTATTTGTGTAAAATTTTCTAACATTCATAAATTGCGAACGAGGGATGATAAAATCATCGTGCAATAATTCATTGTGAAATTTATACAAGTTTATAATCCAATTATAATTGGATCACATCATGGGGTAGTCATTAGGGATGACAATAGATACTGCCCGCAGTGGATTTGTCATTACCAAACTCAAATCCGCACAAAATTTAAATTACCAAATCCACCCCGCAACCCGTAGCGGATTTTAATTTTTTAAAAAAAATCCACCATTTGCGGGTTTTAACAATTATTAAACCTTCAATGGTATTCAGTGGATTTTTTGCGGGTTGTATATTTAAAATCACAAATATTCAATATATAAATTTACAATAATAACCTCAAATTCTACATAATATACTCAATTTTAAATTTAACGAATGTAAATGAAAAATTATAATTCCAACATCAGTCCAACACAAATTCTCAAATTTAAGTATAAAATACATAAATCCATTAAAAAAAAACCACAAACTAGTATCTAAAAATAACAATTATATTTCATATTATCATCCAACACAAAGCTCCAAAAGAACATCTTCATTTCATTCACCATCATTAGCACTCATCCAACATGATGTCTACGATAATGATTAAGATTAAATTTTCCAAAGAACAATACTTTTCAAATATTAATCCAAAAAATAATAATAATGATGAAATAATTCATGCATTAAGTTAAAAAAAAAAGGCCATACAAAAACACTTTAGTTATTTGGCACTTTGTATAATTGCATTATTTTCTTTATATATATTTTAGATTTAAATTTTTTTCAATTAAAATTAAATTAAAATATTTCAAAAAACATCGCAGGTCTAGCGGATATCCATGTGGGTATCCGTCAGATATTGGGATAATACCAAACCCACCCGCATCCAAGTGCGGGTTTCAATTTGTAATACCAAACCCGCCCGCAACCCGCAAAATTATACACAGTGGGCGGATTTTAGCGGACGAATTTGCGGGCACAATTGCCATCCCTAAGTGGTCATACAAAATCATGATGGATCAGCTATGTTGGCAGAGAAAATTATTAGCATTATTATTGTTATGTGGTGTCAATGTGTTGGAAGTGGAAGCTTTATCTTTAGTATACGGCTCACTAGAGAGATCAGTCTGTCTCTAGTAGTTATTGAGTCATATTCTATTGTATGGTACTCAACTAATTCAATGACAGCAAAGTTCTTGGCATGAGTTCTTCTAGATTATAGTTGAAATAAAATAATTATCCGTATCAACTCATGACTTTAGGAAATGGAATATCTCATTCATGAAATTTTAATCAGATTATGGGTGGTTTAGTTAAGTTTATTTTCTAATGCAACAGTTTTTTTGTTTTGGGTGAAGACTTTTTCCAGGAATTAAGTTGTTATGTTTAAGATTTTATATCGTGATTTAATGAGTTTTTCATTAAAAAAAAAAGAACATCACGTGACTTAAAACAAGGAAAAAAAAACTGTCGTACGGCTTACAATTATTAATGTGTAGTATTTGATATTTCCTCATAATTATTACACTGAACAAGTTAGATCCGCCGACCGAATTTTACACAGAAATGATGCAGGTAATGAGGTAAGGGACAAGAATTGTCGGCGCATATGAATGATTAAAGCCATGCAAGAATGGCTTAGGCCACTAGTAGTAGAGACCATTTGGTAATTGGAATAAGTAAAATGGCCGTGAGAATATTGAAATGAAATGGACCTTCTACCCGTCAAAGTTGGTACTCTGTATGTTTTCTTTCCCCTTTAAAATGGTACAATTATTTGAAGGTTTTCTAACATGCACATAATTATTTTCTTTTAAGTTCAACGTACCGGAATTCTGGAAATATTAAAAAACGACAGAAGGATTCTTCTTCTTCTAATAAAAACAAATGAAATATTTGTTATTTGTTAACTTGTTAACAAAGAAAAGATATAGGTATAAAGAACTGGGCAGAAGTAAGTAACACAGCTTCGTAAAGAAACTGGGCTAATTTCATATTCATGATTAGTCTCCAAACATGCGTTAACCACCGCTCGAAATTCTCTTTCCTCCCATGGCTGACAGTGGAGGGGGGCCAAGTTAGTGGAGAAGTCTCTTTCAAATACTCTCCCTTGGTTTACCAGCAAACAAAATGGGACCGACAGCTAAATAGCATTCATTTGTTAAATCCCCGAATATACTTTCCTCTCTGCTGCAAAATCCCCTCCTTATTTTTCGTTAAAAAAAAAAAAAAAACAAAACAAAAGCAAAACACTATCTCTTCTAAGTTGTATCCTTTCTTCTTCCCTGTTCTGTTTCTCAGTGAATGCTTTTACCGAGTCATGGAAGTTTTTCTTGAATTTGTCTTGCCCATTGCTTTTTCTCTTATATTTTCTTTCTTCCTCGCTAAGCTTTTTTCTTTGTCATCTTCTCCTTCCACCAACTGTGACTGTGATCTCGTGTCTGGGTTGAAACCCTGCAAACATTTTATTCAAAAGGTGGTTACTTGTGAGCAGCGTGGTTCCGAAACCGAGAAAACGCATGGTTTTGTTGCAAAAGTTGTAGAAGGTGGGTCAGAAACACAAGAAAAGATTTTACTCGATGATTGTTGTGGATCATGTGATGATGTCAAGATCGGCGACAATGAGGTTTTAAAAGAAGCCGAGATGGAGAGAGTTGTTGAAGAACATTTTGGTGAGTTTGGTGGTGGTGAAAGTGAAAGTTACGCCAAATTTGGGACAGGTTTGACTAAAGACGAAGTGAGCGTGGCCAGAAGTGAAGAGATAGAGTTTTTAGAGAGTAAATGTGAAGCACGCAAAATTCAAAAAGATGATGGTGGTAAGTGTAGTACATTTGACTGTAAAGAGATGTTGATGGACAAAAATAATTTCTTTGAGAGCGAAAAGATGGCAAAAATTGAGTCAACTAAAACTGTGACGCGTATGACCGAAAGTGAAGAGACAGAGGTTTCAAAGAGTAACTGCGATAATGAGGTCGATGAAGCAAACAAAAATCAGGAAGATGGTGGCGAGAGTAGTATTTTTAATTGCAAACAGATATTGGTGTATAGAAGTAATTTCTTTGAGAGTGAAAATATCGCCGCAGTTAAGTCAGAGTCCGCTATAACTGAGGTGGGAATGGCCAGAAGTGAAGAGATAGAGGTTTTAGAGAGTAATTGTGATAATGAGATTGGTGAGAGAAACAGGGATGAGGAAGATGATGTGAAGTTGGTGTCGTTTGATGAGGATGACGATTGGGAGGGAATAGAGAGAACTGAGCTAGAGAGGCTTTTTGGTGCGGCCGTGGCATTTGTTGGGAATAAATGTAATGCTGGTCGGATTTCAAGTATTGGCAGTGATGTGAAGATGCAGTTGTATGGACTTCACAAGATTGCCACTGTCGGTCCTTGCCGCGAGCCCCAACCCATGGCATTGAAGGTCTCTGCTCGTGCAAACTGGTATTCAACTTCTTCTTTCCCTATTCTTATATACTGTATTGTGCATAGCTTTAGCTTGTTTCTTGTTGGTTTGTTTTAGGATCTTTGCTGCATCAATTGTAACTGAAACATTTTATTTTGGAATGCTGTCTTATGTGATAATAATAGTATGGTCGATCAAACTAAGTTGCTTATATGATAACAATAATATGTTTGATCAAACTAAGTTACTGGTTTGGAAAGCAATCCCGTTATATGAATTTAAATTTGTTTCTGTTAGAATGTTTGAAGTTTTTTAAATTTCTTGGTCTGTCGAGAGCATCACTAGTACTGGGTCGAATGTTGATTAGGGGCTCGTCTGTTTTTGACCGGGCTTGAGTTTATGAGAAATGACTGCGCCATTAAAGTCATGAGATCTAGTTAGTTAACACCATTTAATAGACTCAAACATGAGTGTTCCGAAATTGGAGCCACAGCCCACATGCAGTATTGGCAGGTGTAGAATTTTAAGAAACAGATATGAATGCTTGTACGGCCAAATAATGAGGACTGAAGAAGAGAGCTTAAAGCATGAATAAATAGAGTAATGGAAGTTTTACCAATGTTCATCAAAATGGAGTTGCGGGAGGGGGTTGGAATTACTAGTGTGATTAGTGAAATGTCTGGAATCAGAAAAGTAATTCCTTATTCCCTTATTGTTTTAGACCGTCATTGTGATCTACAATGAGAAGTTTTCTCTCTGTTTTCTGTCCCTTTTGGGTATAAATTCATTTTCTCTGTTATGTTGCTGCCTTTTATATTCTTCCTAGTTTAAGTTTCTTTTGATCATCTACTTACGCTTCGCGTTATAACTTATCTTAGATTTATCAGACTAAACTGAAATTGTGAAAATTTGAGGATACTTTGATTATTATTACTGGCCTTCGATTCTCAGGGGAGAATGAAAACTTGGTTAGCTGCATGCTGAGCACCATAAAACATTGCAAAATTTGAAGTAAGAGGTTGATGCTAATAGAATGAACTTAATGTAATAGCAAATTAAGGTCTTTCCTTTGAGGGCTATGCTTAATTACTAGACATATCAAATCTAGTGGCCGATTGATAGAGGAAACTGTTGTTTTGTGCTAGGAATGCATGGAAACAACTCGGGAATATGACTCCAGAGATTGCTATGGAGCAGTATGTTACTATTCTTTCTAGAAGCATCCCTGGGTGTATCCAAGATGGTATTGGTGTAAGTATTTATTTTGAAAGCACACAGTCAATCTCTTCAGTGCTTTCCACCATAGAGAATGTGTGATCATACTCTTTTCATGTTTTCATTCGTATAGGGAGATATTAAACCGGTTTCTGCAGATGCTGAAGCGTGTGGTGAGCTAGTTTGTGATCTAAAGGCATATCAAGTGGCTCAACTTGGTGCTGTAGACAAGAGGTGATTTGATGAAAAATACTTGGTCCAGGTCAACATTTTATGAGTTTAAAGTTTTCCTTTTTGTTCCTATTTCTTATTTGTAGTTTATCACTTTTCTCAAGGAATGTAGATGAGCTAGTGCGTGATCCTGAAGGTTTTTATAGATGACTTTCTTTGATCCAGACACCCTTGGATGCGGTACAGATTTTGTTGATTAGTCAATGTTTCTTGAATTGTGATTTCCTAGTGCCTGGCTTTTCAGAGTGCATGAGCGAAAAAACTCCTGAACATGATGAATATGTTAGTGTCTTTTTGTAATTCAAATCATAGATATAGTGATATCATTATTCACTGGAAGCACATTTTATATCTTCTCCTTCCTGCTCATCATTTGCCTCATTGTTTATTTATTTATTTTTAACTTTGGTGCATTTTTCACCTCTGCCGTTGCTTTCTATGGATTGCGACTCAGAATTTAATCAAGTTGCACGTTTCAGATGTTAAGCGCTCTGATATTTCTAATATTGCTTCCGAAAATTGGTTAATTCAGGCAAAACAAATGCAATTTATTCCAATTACTTCCATCAAAGTGGCGCTTCAGACATCTCTGAGCTTCTCAGCTATCAAGGATGTGGAGTTACAAAGCTTGGAAGCATCAATCTGTTAAATATGCTAGCCTGCTGGTAGATCTTTTAGTTGTCTTTGCCAATAAAGGATTAACTGCGTGTTCAATGGCAATAGCAATATGTTTCTGCTCATTCTAGTTTCGCATGAGTTGGTTGTATATATATTATTTTAGTTCTTAGGTTAGGGCATTTCCTCATTCATATGTTTCCTCACCGTACCCAAAGGTTTTTCAAGCATTAAGCTCGAAAATCTTGTCAAACACTAAGCTTGAAAATCTACTCCCACTGGTATATGAAGAGAAATCTATATCCTTGTTCAAAGAGAATGAAGTCTACAGGGCTCGAACTCATTTCCTTAATATATGTTAAGGACATTATCAATTGAACCTACAAGCCCAAATGACTATATTTTGTGCATTTAGATGGCGAGTTATGTTCCTTTCAATTCTTAATAGGTTATAACAATATCGATTTGAATAATTTCTGTCTTGCAAATTGGCAAAAAAAAAAAACTGTGGAGACATGAAAGAAAAGGAAAATTAGGTTACTTAATTGATTTTAATATACATATACGTATATGTGTGCGTGTATTAGAAAGTGTTAGTAAAAAAAGAGTGTAAGGAGAAAATGTGTAGATTGAAATAAGCTCACCCTTTACTTTAAGATTGATTATGACTTCGGTTGTGAGTAGGTTTGATGTGATTATGTTGAGAATTGAGATTCTTAGAGCTGAAAAAAAATTATTGAAACTTCTTTTCGTAATGTAATCAAACTTCTGTCAACTTTTAAAAACCATTTTATTACAATTTATAATATACTATTTTAGTTATTTAAAAAAAAATTGATAATAAATATATCGACATGGAAGCATGAGTCTGAGTCCACCCCATCACAATGGATTATTATTACTGTTACTAGCTCCAATGTATGTTTAATATAACTTATCTAATGGAGAAAAATATTTATTCCATCTAATAAATTAATTTAAAAGTTTTTAGCAGTGTTTGGAGTGCATCTTGAGTAGAGCTTTTAAAAATTAAAAAAGTTATTTTATCTGTATTAACAAAATTTTAGATTTTTAGGAGTATAGATTATAGAGTTTATTTATTGTTAAATTATTTAAAGCTCCATTTTGTATAACTTTTTAAATATATCTTATTAATAGAGCTTTCAGCCAAAAAAAAAAAAATTAGTTGTTTTGTTGTTAATGCGAGCTTTTATTAAAAATTATAAAATTACTTTGATAGACAAGCTTTTTAAAGATATGTTATGAAAGAAATGAAATAACATTGTCAAATGAGTAAAAGATATTTTAGATATTTTAACATTTAAAAAAATCATCCTCTAATCCCAAAGCCCGAAATAACTTGTTTAATTTCCAAAAATTATATTAAAAAATCAAACAACAATAAAAAATTTGGAAAGAACTTATTGGACTAAATAAGTCATCAAAGCAAGCACTAAAACATTCGTAATTTATTTCACAGTTTTATTTCATTTATTTCATAATATAATTTCAAAAAATTTATTTATTGAAATAATTTTACAATATTTAGTAAAAGCTCTCATTGATAATTAAACAATTAAAATATTTTTAGTAAAAACTCTACTTAAATAAATTTTTTATTTAAAAAATTATACTAAATGAGATCTTAATACACAAAATAAAGTGAGAATAATACTAATACTAATATTGGCCTTAAAAAAAAAACTAATATTGTGAATAAATGATATGTCTATTCAATTTAGGTGTCGATCGGAATTTGGCGGATGAAACTTGTAATGACAACTAATGTTTAGGGCAAGGTGGTCCAAGGAATGTTCCCTCCGCAACCGCTAGGCATGTGCTAAAGCTCAATGCCTACTCACTCACTCGTAAATCATGCATTAATAATAATAAGAAGAAGAAGATATTTTACTTTTTACAAAAAATAAAAATAAAATAATGAAAAAGCTAACGCGCACCGTGTTACTAAAACGGTGAGCTTTCAATGCCTCTTTAAGGCTCCGTTCGCTCTCTTCTGCAGTTTTACGGTTTGGAGCAGCACTGGAACAAAAGTTTCATTCGGATCTGACACTCAACAGTGACAGCTCGCTCACTTATGAAGTTCTTACATTTCTTGCAATCAAGCAAATTCATGATCTAAACCTGAAAAAGATCAATCGACGCCTTTATTTTTCGTTGTTCTTTTACAAAATAAAATGGGAGTAACAATCGAGAGTTCCGTTTGGGAACCGAGTCCTTTTCTGTATATATTTATATTTCTCTCATGCTTTTTCTCTATTTTCCTTCTTCCGAGCAAATCTTCTTCTTCTTCTTCTTCTTCTCTATTCGATCACTCAAACTCCTCATCCTTCGTTCCCTTTCAGCGTAACTTCCTCCTCCTCTTCTCCCTCGCTTCAGGTAACTTTATAATTGCTTTTTTTTTTTTTTGAAATTACGCTTTGATATTAGGCTCTGTTTGGCTGCGAGTTCATGTGAAATCGGATTCCTTTTTTCTTAGTGATGGAGGGCTTGTGGTCGGTGTTTGGAGAGTACGAATTGGTTTATTATGGTGTGGCCAAGGAACAAATGATGTTGTTACTGTGTGCTGGATTCTCGGCTGCGCTCTTTGTCGGTAGCTTTCTAGGCATGATCTCTGATTTGATGTAAGTTAAACTTGTCTTTATTTATCGCTTGTATGGCACAGTTATCAGTTACGCACTAAGTAATACATGATCAAAAATATTGCATTGCGTGTTTCGGTGTCGCACTCGATGAATTGACTGATATGAAATTAGAATGGAAGCAGAGGAAAAAGAATTATGTGGAAGGCTTTTATTGTTTTGTGTTTGTTCTTGAAACTTCCTATATTTTATTAGTTATTTATTGCATAGAAGACAGAGTGAGTTGTGCGTGTGTTTAAATGGTTGGGTATTTGTGATGGACCATATTAAAGTTAAAATACCGGTTGTTTAGTCCTTTTAATGCTGAAATTTCTGTTTAATTGCTTTGTTTATTGGAAATCAAACTGGAACTGTGAGATAAATTGAGAGGTTATTTGTCTTGCACTCCGCTAACATCTTTATAGCATATTGTTTCTTATGTTCAAATTCCAGACTTCTCTGAACTCTAACAAAATTGATATTTATGTGCATGTCCAAAGAGGTCAAAAGAAAGTCTGTTTGATATTCTTCATCCTACACCTCTTTGTTGGAGTATGGAAAAGTATTACAGCGCATCCTAGTGTCTGGGTTGCAAATATCTGCCTGTCACTTGCCTCCTCAATATTCTCGTTTAATTTTGAGACATGGGTGGCTATTGAACATGAAAAGGTTTGTGTTAATAAACTTTCTGCTCTTTTCTCCTGCATTTGATATGGACACATGATTTTGGCTCATGATTTGTCCCATGTTGATTTACTTTTGACTTTTATCTAGCTATTGCATTCCTCAAATTGCCCTTGTACAATTTGAGGCCTATATGTGTTACATTACTTATATATAGAGAATTCTCCCTTTGCTTAAGTGATGATCTTCTGAATAATTTCTCTTTGCAGCAAGGGCAGAGGCAAGATATTTTGAGTGACACATTTTGGCTAATGACTTTCTTTGAGTCGGCAGCCCTAATTGGAGGTCAGGTGCTCGCAAACTGGCTAGTGGGTATTGATGTGAAAAAAGGCGTAGTACCTTCTTCCACGGCATCTGTCTTCCTGTCAATATTAGGAATCATCTGTGTTAGCAGAGGATGGACTGAAAATCCGAAAATGGCATTTGATGATTATAGAACTTCCTTCTTTACATATATTTTTGGTGGTAAGGGTTTGGTTTTACTGTAAGCTTTGTCTTTTGTAATCTACACAATGCAAACTCATAGTTGTCACACGATTTTGCCTGGACAGTTTATCAGTTCTTATTTAATCTTTATGGACATGGTTCATTTGAACAGCAAGGGATATCAAATTTGTTTAAGTTTGTGTTATTTCTTCCATGATTGAAATGAACATTTTCTGGAGTTGCTGCTTCCTTACTGCTCTTATTGCACTATTAATGAAGGTTTATTTTTTCAATCTATAGATATCTCTTTGCTGCTCATCCTACCAATGATTAAACAAATCCAATTGGTTTTTCTTGTTTTCTTTGCTTTTATAGTAGAAATGAGAGGGAATACCTCGTAGTTTAATCCCGAAAGTTGTGGCAATGTATTTGATTGTTGTAGCAACATAAAAATTGCCTTTTTAGTCCAGAGGATTGATTGTGTCTGATGTTACATCATTATCTGATTATTTAAATTCGTCACCCTTTATGAATCCACAAATTTTGGCATGAAATTGTCAGTGTATTGAAGTAATTACCTTGCAAAGTTTTCTTTTATATCTGAAAAAGACTAGTTTTCTAAATTTTAGTGGGTACAAGGGATGCTAAAGTGCCTCTTCATGTTATTCTTAATTTACCATGATTCTTGGATGCACATGTTGAATGGTAATCCAACCTGATTCTGTTTCAATTAAGTGCCAACATGGCATTCCCAGAGTTCCTAAAGAATTTTATGGATGCTTATTAAAATCATACAGGATTGCTTATTATCTACTTTAGAGTTTTATTTCCATACACTTTTGGATTAAATACCTACTTGTGTCATGAGAAGTTTTCATCTTCGCTAAACTTTTTATTATTAACAGATAAAAGGATATGGCTCTTGGTTTTGGCTCAAGCTTGCCTTCAGTTCTCCATTGCCCTATTCTGGATTCTGTGGGCTCCTACATTGGTGGTATGATCATGCCTCTAATTTGAAAAACTGGAAAATTGCTACTGACTTTTGATTTATTTAGTGCTTCTTGAAGCTTGGAAAATTTAGGCAATGGCTAGCCCTTAAGTCTTTTTATAACATTTGATTGGTGGAACCTAAATATCATTAGAAAAATCTACAAATTAGGATATTGGCTGCAATTCTTTAATCAGGATAATAATTTAATTTCCATGAAATTTCAGCACCATGATACTTAAACAGCAGTTAGATGCCCCCAAAAGTAAAGAACCAGCATCTTGCACCGGTTCAAATTTAACATGTCAAAATTCTTCAGCTACCGCAAAATGTTAATGAGAATCTGAATTCTGAAACATGCAAACCTGATGTCCGAGAATGAAGTCAACCATTTGTAGAGAGTCCCTTCCCCCCCCCAATCTTTTAGTAACCTTCTATCTTATTTTATTTTATTTTTCCTGCAACATTATACATTACAATATGAAAAAATGGTTAAATGAATCATTAATATAATTGAGACATCATTGATAAAAGGGTTAAGTAAAAGTGAAGATAGTGATCTGCTGATATGTGAATTATTTTATTCATGTGACTTTAGGCTGATGGGCGAGAAGTGCATCTTGGGTTGATATTCCCATCTTTGCTTGGTGCAAGAATGTTAGGAAGCACGGTATTTCCATGGCTCATTAGTGGACCATCATCTTTTCGAACTGAGGATTGCTTATTATATGCATTTGTTGTACTCGGCTTTGTCTTCTCTATAATAGCATATGATTATCAGGTATTGATAGCATGAATCTCATGAATTCAGATTTACTCTCAGATTTATCTTTTCTGATTTCTGACACTAGTAAGTAAAATTTTACATGATTTATTGGTGCTTTACAGGAAATAGGAATCTTAGTTGCACTATTCTGCTTGTTTCATGCTTGTGTCGGCTTGATTCTACCTTCGCTTGCAAGATTGAGGACCATGTATGTTGAATAAATGCTTTTTCTTTTTGTGACATTCTGAGTTATCTTTTGAGTTGTTATTATTTGATGCCTTTGCTTTTTCATTATGTTCACAGGTATGTGCCAAATGAGTTGCGTGGAGGGATGATAAGCCTTTCGCTTGCTCCTGCGAATGCAGCAATTCTGCTTTTCCTATTGCTGGTGCGTGTCTCGGACTAAGACATTTCATTATAACAATCATGGCTTGAGTAAAATATGTGTGGGTTAATGTTTTTTGGCTGGTTAATCGGTTTAATTTTACTAGCATATTGCATTAGGTTGGCTTTGCTGATAAACCTAAACCAACCCAACTGCTGTGAAAATAATATACAAGGACATGTGTCAATTAATAAACCTGTCTGTTTTAACCTTTTTCTTGATGCTCATGGTAGAAAATTCATTATGTTTTATTATATTTTTTTATTTATGTAATATTAATATTAAATTTGGTTTTAAGCCCAATCAAATCAACTCAACCCAACCCAACCCAGTTATTTAAGGGTTGGTTGACTTTTCTCTAACCTGATAAAATACAGGTTGAATTGGATTGGCCTTGTAATTGTTGCCAAACCTGCTGAATGGAAGGTCATACCTCAGCCGTTGATTGTGCACTTGGACATGATTGAGGCCCGGCTTGGTATTAAGGTCGGGCAGTTGTAGTTTTTAAGCCATGGCATTAAAGTGTTTGTTAAACACTTGCTGCTATAGTTTGGAAGCTAAGTTGATTTGATCCCACACTTTTATAACAAAAAACCTATAATATCTTTATTATTTTTGTCAAATTTATTATTTAAAAGTTATAGTGACTACACGCTAAACTTTTATTTCATAATTACAGCTTTATTTTCCATGGCAGATATGGCTTAAAACCTACAACATTTCAATACCAAATAGGGTCTAAATCTATCCTTGGCTGAGTTTATTTGTTACAGTATAGCATTGGTTCTTAAATTTTTCCAACTATGTGAGCTCTGAGACGTGCCTTGGTAATGTTGCAGCGGGGCTTCTATCGGAACATTGAGAATGCAGCAATGGTAGCATTTGCAGCCCTTGGGCTGTTCATAGCAGCCGGGTGTATGCATGTGTTGAAGCGGTGGGGAAAGCAACCATACCAAAACTGGCACAAACTGTGATGTTATTACCCCCATCGTGTTTGTAGCTCAGAGTGAATTCTTGGCATCTGTCTTCTATCACCTATTTGATCGACAAGTGAAATCCAAAAGTCTTGCCTTCTAATTTTAACGGAAGTATACAAGAGGGAATTTTATTTTAGAAGAGGAATGATATTATGAAGCCAAGAAGTTCAGCTTTGATAATTGCTAAAGCTAGGTTCCTAGCCTCGTAGATGTTTGTTGCATAGAGACAAGGAGTTTATTGATGAGTTATTTTTTGGTCAATGAATTCAAATACAAGATATACATTCTCAGAAAGAACAGCAACTTAGCAGCTAAGACAGAAGGCTGGCCTAAATAATAGATTTTTGAGTTATAGAAAAAAGCTTGCCCCTGATTAGGTGAAGAATATTTTGATGTGTATAGTCGGTAATCGCTGCAAGCGATCGGCTATGAGAAGCTATATCTCTCAAGTGTTTGGAGAAAATGCAGCAGGTGGACCTGGAAGTCCTTGGGATTCTAAATATTAGTTTCAGAGGATCCATGGTATGTATAATTCAATTCAAAACATTAAATTGATATATTAATTCTTTCACTGAGGTTAACTTTTTTATTCTGTAGCATAGTCTGCACTACCTCAGATTTGCAATAATAAGTGTTTGTCCTGTATTGTAGCTTTCTGTGCTTTCAACATTATATCATAGCGTAAGTAAAAGATAAGCATATACTCTTTGGAGCACCAACAGTGAAATTTTTTGTTGGGAATATTCATCTAATAGCAGACTATCGTCCATTGCCATAATTGTTTGCGGAACATTGACATGCTATGCTCTTGGAACTATGACCATGCCATTAGCACTGCATCTTAATCTATTAATAAGTAGTGTTTTTATTGCATTAAATTAAATGGTAGATGCCAGAAGTGAGCGGCTTTTCCATTCGGATGCTGGGATTGAAACAAAATTTTTTCAATTATGCACCAATCAATATACAAATAGTTAATCATATTGTTCTTGATCTCTAATCCACTTTGTAGCCACCCATTTCTCCCCTTTGACTACCGGACAGCTTCCGTGAATTGATGTCTGCAAAAAGCAACCCACAAATTATGATACCATTTATAATTTATTCAATGACTGCTATCACTTTAAACAAAAGACGTGAAATACTATTTTGAATTAGCATCACTCATAAGTACCAATCAAAAAAGAAAGTAACACGTTTTGGAATTATTTGAACTAGTTAATTTCGTTCACATTAGACTACATCCCTTATGCTTTCTATTTAATAAGTTCCGATATGAAGATAAATAAAGGAATACATACTGGATCAATGGTACCATTCGGTAACAACGAGTAGAATAGAAGTCCGTCCCCTTGGCGGGGCTTCACTTTCAAGCCAATGCATTTTTGGTAATCATAGCTTCCATCCGCGTTCATGCCATTCTATGAACCAACAGCGGATTTCCTATAGTTATTCAAAGAACACGATTGACCAAAAGTGGAGACACAGCAGAAATGTTGATTTTACCTCAAATGGAAACATGGTTTCTCCACCTTCTTCTAAATCTGTTAAATACACCAAGAAAGAAGCAACCTGTGTGATCGTTAGCATCGCTACTATTATTGTTGTTGGGAAACTTTAAATCAGTAATTAACATCGTTGTAATCAAGTATTAAGTCATACAAATTACAGATTTTAATGAAAAACTTCTGTACATCCCACCCCGACACATGTTTTCATAGAGTATTCAAATAAGTAAATGTTATCATAGGAGATGCAGCGGTGGCTTCTTACAAATTGCATTTGGGAAGAGCAGCAGATACTTCAGTAGGTAGTACCCCTTTATGTTTGCATTTGATACAAATTACTGGCTCAAGTGCTTGTTTATATTTGCATGCACAGGCACGTGTGGCATGTTGACTTTTATGTATGTTATATAAATCATAAACTCAATGTTAATGCACTGGAAAAAAAGAAAAAAATGAAATTACCCTTTGGCTCTTCTGTGGGCCGTATTCCTGGGGATCAAATGCGTCATAATGAGAATTATACTTCTGCCCAATCTTATATCGCAATATATTGAATGCCTGAAACACGGTGATTCCTCAAACAAATTTAATATTGCGCTGAAATGAAAGGTCTACTAGCTCAATGAAAGTCACAAATCAATTGAATACCACAACTGTCTAAGCTTCAATATCTCAAAAAGTTTGGTCGAACTTCAGGGGTAAAAGCTGTTGTATAACACACTTCAAACGCAGAAGGTAAAAACAAAATATTTCATTAAAGAAATTGAACATGACCTGTTTCAACCTGCAATTTCTATTAAATTTAAGGTATATATGCATGACTGGAGTTAAATCCAGAGTCAGAAATGAAAATTAAAAAACTACAGATTAAGTCATGAACCACTCCCAACAGCTTAAAGAAAACAAGTATGAGAATATTGCAATCTGCTAATCAAATTTGCATGTATTCCTATTCAACTGCAAAAGAATATTAAGAGGTTTCAGAAAAGTTTAATTTAAAGTTGATAAACTTCACAAGAAATAATACCTCCCCATTAATCCTAGGCAGCATTGTGACCTTTGCAATCTTTTCCTCAATGAGATCCAAAGTCCCACTTTCGTCTTCAGCTGCTGAAATAAACACGCCAGAGCTGTTTGACAAGATAGAGTAACTTACACTAACATAACTTAAAGATTAAAAAGAACTGGTTTTTACAGCATATTTGCAGGAAAAATCCGCTAAGCAGGAAACTATACTGCCAGATGCATGCTACATATCAGTAAAATCCGCTCACATGAGTGTGTAGGGATTCAGTTTCCAATTATGCTATGCTCAAAAAAGATAAAAGCCAGTTCTCTTGTATCAACCCAGGATATTTTACCAGTTGAACAAATTAGCATCACTATGCTGGTGCATTAAGTTGAAATACAAGATTCTTTAATACTAATTGAGATGGTAACAGATACAAGTTCAGTCCTTACTCCAGACTTTCATATAAAATACATGATTGGAATAACTTAGGGTCACCGAAACAGCCCCTGGAGTTATGCTATTGACTTCATAAAATATACATCATTTTATACTGAAACAAAGACAATAGGCATGCACATAGGACATACCTTGTTCTAATTCCCTGAGTGTTGTCAACAGTTTCTCCCTTTCGCAAAGCCAAGGTTGATGGTCTAAGGTTCAACTTGGCCATATTGATTATGCTTTTGCATTGTTCTGGGGTAGCAAAATTAGGGAAATATAAAGCACGTGGCATCCAGCTCAGAACCTGTATCAGGTAGGTAAAAGATAGAAAAGGAGCATATTTTCAGAATGGTTGTGGTTAATTAATAATATATTTCAAGATTAAATTTTAAATGAAATAATATATTTTTCTTTTATTTATTAATATATTTTTTAACCCAAATTCAACCTGTGAGCAAGTGCTTCCAGATCAATCCAAAATTATTCTCTCGGCAAAAAGTTTTTCGTTTATTATTGAAAATGAACGTAATTAAACTACCACTCATACCACAACAATCACTGTTTCTTGTGACAAAAGCATCAAGTTATCACTTGAGATCTATAACTGCCTTGTTAAATAAATCCAGTATTTCCAAACATCCAAAATAATTAGATTACTGTCATCATCAATCAGAAAACACTGGAATAAAAAAAAAATGAATAAAGAAATAAACGGATATAAACTAAAAAAAGGGAAGAAGAAGAAGACAGAACCTGAAAGGGAATATTCGTAACAGAGTCATCGCCAGCCTGTCCATGCGGCATCCATTCGTATTCATCTTTCACCGACTCTACCACTCTCGCACTCGGCCTAGCCACGGTTACGTCCTGCCAATAAATTAGAGAATATATAATCAACTGCAAAATTAAATTAATTTTCCGAAAAAGAAACAAAATAAGTCATATTGCATTATATATATAATCCAGAGACATTATACACAGAGGATACCGTGCAATTCAGAAAATTATCGGAAATCTTGCAGATCTAATAACAGTATTTGAAAAACCTGAGAGAGGAGAGAGGAACCGAGGAGACCAGCGAGGAAAAAGAACAAGCAAGCGAGGAAGACGAAAGGTAACTCAATCTTCGACTTCAAGCTCCAATTTGCTTTATTGGATTTGCCGCCTTTCATCCTGTTTCTCGAGTCAAAATCTCTGGAATAATGATGAATGCAAAAGAGTAAATAATTAAATGATTGCTTGACGATGCAGCAATTTGCAAAATGTACATATAGTAGTAAGCAGGACGCGGCGGGAATGTTTTCAACGGAGAGAGGGGCGCTTGTGTTGAATTACCAAAATGTCACGAGATTCGGTAATAAATGGATTCCACAGAAAATCTAGGGGTGGGTGGATTTTGTTTTGTCTGTCTTCATTTACTTTTGTTATATGCACTACTACAACAACAACGGTCAACACTACACTGTTTCTGATTCTTTTCTGTTTTTACCCAACCCTTTTTATTTCCCCCCCCCCTTTTTTTTTTTGAGTCCACGGCAATTTTTATTTCTTATGAAAAATTTTTTATTTTAATTTAAGTTAGTGGCACGATTTAAACTAGGATGACATTTTGTAAGGCATCTGAACCCAAGTTAGAATAGCCAGCCGGGACAATCCTTAGGGTCCATCTCAATGCAATCTAATTAACCATCCCCACAGTAACCCATCAAAGGAATGGCAACCGATTCTTTCAGACCCAAAAGTTATTAAAGCAAAAAAAAAAAAAAATCTAATAATTCAATCATGTAACGAATGCCTTCTCACACAATTAACTCAACTTCATGAATCGGAAAACCTGAGGACTGTGCTCTCAGATTTCCTGTCGTAAAGTAACACCTCGAGCTCTGCTATGCCGAACTCTTTTTAACAAAGACTAAATTTGAGTTGTCGGGCCTAGCTGGAATCCATTAATCAACAATTCTCTAAGGACAGAATGAGTGGGCATTAAGGAGATACTGTCAAAATGTTTTTGTCATTTACGTTGATTAATAACTAACTGGACTCGTGCAGAGATAGTGCCAGTGTCACATCAACTGGGTTGACTGCTGTGTTGGACAAGCGATAAAGAATATTGTTTATCAAACTTAAAATGATTGGATGAATTGTTCAGCGTTTCGTTCATTGGCGAGATTCAGAGATTGTTAATTCGAGTTCGGTAACGATATTTGAAAAAACAAGAAAAGAGAAGTTGCGTGTCGAAGAACTGTGCGAAGAAACCAAACAAGCAACAGTAATTAGGATAACATTTGCTTTACCTGACGCGTTTGAGCCCGTTCCTGAGTCAAGTCCTAAACTAAGCATTTATTAGTATTTTGGAATCCATACCATTACCTTTAATTACCCCGTCCCCGTGCCGTCTGATTCACTTTACATGGTAATGTCCTTGGTCATTACCGGGACTCGGAGGGAGTTACTTTCAACTTTCGGAAGATAAAATTAGACTCGTGTGATACTTTAGATCACACATACACCTCAACAATCCAACTCATTCATTTGAGATTTGACAGTAGTAATTATGTCATTGCCAAAAACTCTTTCAGGATATTGTACCCTAGAATTGTTGATACTTCCTAATTCCTATTTAAGTATTTATTCATGGCTAAAAATGATTTCGTTTCAAGATTAATTATGAGAATTTTTAAACAAACAAAATATGATACAAAATTCCAGTGACATGACTATTGCATTCGCCATTTGAAAGATCTCTATAATATATTAGCAACGTTAAACAAGAAAATTAAACAAGGGTGAAGAGAGAAAAAGAATAATTGAAGTTATTGCTAATTACAATTATACACACTATGGATCTACTACTTTCTAGTTATTTAGGAGCCTCCTAAAAATATCTTTAATTCTACACTAACTCATATTCATTAAATTTGAGATAATTGATTTATTAAAATTAAATATTTAATATTTTCTAATATTTTCTCTCTACGTATAAACCCACCCTAAAACTTTCTCCCTCTATATTTTCTCTCTCCATTTACACTTGTTCCCCCCCCCCCCCCAAACTCCGGTGTTATCTTCTCTGTTTTTTTTTTAATCCCTCACCTTTTTATTTTTTATTTTTTTTACTCTCTTCTAAATTCGCAGAAGATTTGGTGTGTTTTTATACTTCTATATATATTGCCACAATTCGAATCCGTCAAAATCTTCTTTATACAATCTGCTAGTAGCAGTGTGAGATTGTACGTCCGTTCATCCACACATCATCCTTATCCAATCCTTGTGGGAAGCACGAGCAGTTCTTACAAAACAACGTGTAAGGTGACAACTTCCACATCCTTGCACGAGCCGCTCCTAGGCCAATGGCCACCCAAATAACAATAAGATATAGCGTAACTCACTAAACCTCTGGATAATCGAGGTAATAGTCCATAAAATGGATGGATGGTGTAAGAAGAAATATATAAAACAACAAGGCCCTTAACACAAGGCTTACACAATTACAAACCAGTTGGGCCGCCCATTAATTACATGGCAGTTAGCAATTGGTCAACGTTTACATCCACGTGGTCAGAAAGGGGTCCCCGTCTCCAGCTTCCCTTTACTCCACAAATGCTACAGAAAGATTTTGTAT
The DNA here is from genome assembly GCF_000493195.1 of Citrus x clementina. Taxonomy (NCBI): domain Eukaryota; kingdom Viridiplantae; phylum Streptophyta; class Magnoliopsida; order Sapindales; family Rutaceae; genus Citrus; species Citrus x clementina. The sequence goes on along the minus strand of NW_006262075.1, from coordinate 3,907,471 downwards.
GCATTATTTTCCTCCATGAAAATTATATGCGGTCCCTGAATCCACAACCAAAAAAAAAAAAAAGGCTATCGGTTTTAAGTAGTGACCTAAAAATCTTTGTTCCCCGTCTTTTCTTCAATGCTCACGCTTAACTGAATCCGAAAGTGGAATTAGTTCAGGTCTTAAGCTGCTGCAATTCCACAAAATAAATGATCAGACTAAATGCCTATTGCTCTACACTTCCGAGTGCAGCGCAAGTCAAGCTTGGAAGCAGCTATGGTTCATTTATAATCAAGAACTACAAAGCTCGAAAGTCATCCTGGGGGGTCTCTGTAAGGGCCTTAAAAGATGAAACAAATGGAGGGACAAGCAGCTCTGCTGGCAGGAGTTGGGAACCTGGCTTGGAAATTGAGGTGCCTTCTGAGCAAAGACCGGTATGTTGAAGTTTCTATGTATGCATGCACTTGTAACTCGTGATTCAAAAGCACATGTTTTACTTCATTGGTCCCTATTGATTAGGAAGATTATATTAGAGAAATATACTTTCAGAAGATTCACCAGACTGCCAATTTAGTAGTTACAAAAGCTTCAGGCAAAAACAATCATGCAGTCCATATCATAGCAGGGGCCAGCGAGGGTTACGTAAATCTGCCACTGATTTGAACCGAACTAAGAAACAACATTAAAAGAAAACATGAAAGAAGGGTGAAAAGCATCACAGACGGATGAAACATATTCGAGTATATATAGGTTTCACACGTCTTGCATGCCATAAATGAATATATGATAATAAATTCATGCTTATGGTTGGTCGGTCCTAATTTAAAATAGGAGCATGTTACGAGTCTAAGGTAGATTCAGACACAACAGATCTTGCATGTTATTGACCATAGTACTTACAATTATTGGCTCTATTGTAGGTGAACGAGTACTCTTCTCTGAAAGATGGAGTTCTATACTCTTGGGGCGAACTGGGACAAGGGCCATTTATCCTTCGTCTTGGGGGTCTTTGGCTAGTAGCTTTCATGGTTCTTGGAGTTCCAACTGCAGCTGCAAGCTTTGATCCTTCAAGGGCAAGTTGAAAATGAGAATTTTCTTTACAAGTAAACGGTGTAATAATAGTACATTGTAACTATGGAAGAACCCGTTAGTGTTATTGCTGATCCGAAAAATATTCCTCGTCACCACAGGCTGGCATATGGGACAAATTTGGGGTGGTTTCTGTTAGACATTCGGAATCTTGTTTTTTTTTTTTTTTTTAAATAAAAAAGGGACAAATCACAGAAATAGAAAGAGAGGCTGTGTACATGCAGTGATTTTCAAAACTATATAGGGAAGTTGAAACATCAGATAAAAGACTGTTATTAGACATTTATCAAGATGAGAATACATATATGAATAAGCTAGACAAATTTCATTTGTTGAAAATTCGCCAGTTATTACTATTACAATATCATTGATTTAATCACCGCAGGAACCCCTGAGATTTGTGCTAGCAGCTGGAACAGGAACTCTTTTCCTTGCATCGTTAATCGTCTTACGGATATATCTGGTATGCATACCTGTCCATTGTTCATTGGAATCCATTTCATTAGCTTGGAAAAGCATCCCAGCCAAACAGTTTGGATAACAGACGATTACTTTGTTAAGCAAATGCCTTAGCAGGGGCACAGCAGTGAAATTTCTCCACATTATCATACATAATTGACTTCACATATCAAATGATTTGGCAGCAAAACCAGAGGAGAAATCAAGTCTTTTAGCAGCAAAGTCCCCACCCATGGGCATCCTAATGTTCCTTCAAGAGAGTCGTTCAATTTAAACCTAGACACTTACATATGTAGCACAGAGACAACATATTCAACTGACCCAAGTAAAGGAAGATGTAGGCAGAACCAGAGAAATTGTAGAAATCCAAACTGCTTGTGTCTCCATCATTACTCTCTATGGATCAGCTTATTCTATTCCATAATGTAGTTATTCCTTTCAATAGCTTCCGTGGCGGCCATGCACTACATTCAATTTATTACAACCTCTTAAGTTTGTTGCAATAGTTTAATTATACTGAACCATTTAATTTTGCATATTGCAGGGATGGAGTTACGTTGGCGATAGACTTCTATCAGCAGTGATACCATATGAAGAAAGTGGATGGTATGATGGACGAATGTGGGTAAAGCCACCAGAGGTTAGCACATCTTGCACATCTGTCTCTCACTTTCCTCTTTATCAGGTAGAAAGCCTAAGTAAATGACTGAGGACAGGAACATACAGCATTTTCTCATTAATTCATGGATTCAGGGTATCTGTAATTAATGCGGATAACCTTTTGCCAATAAGAGAAAGAGACTCTCAACAGCTATAACACGGGGAAGCAAGTGAATTGACCAAAATTTATATTCAGGCTTTTAACTTGAAGGACAGCCTAGATGGAAAAAATAAAGGAGGAAAGACTGAACTTCTAGAAATAGAGATGAATAATAAAAAATAATAAAAACTTATAAATGTAGTGTTTATTAGATGTTCTATGCAATTTAGCTTCTCCAAAAAAAAAAAAAAAGGCTTCTGGAAAGTAATTAGTATTATATACATTGGAGCAATGGTTCACAATGTTTCTGACACGGAATAAGTATGTGTCAATTGGCAAGAAGTACATTTCCTAGAAATTTTCATAAAACATAACAAAATTCAAGACAGCAAGTATAAAATAAGTGTGATAACCCAACCAGTAATGAGATATTTTAAGAGATATAGTAAGGACCACGAAAAAGAGAAATATTGATACTATGATAGGCAATATGTATACACAAATGCAGAGAAGTAAAAACTGCTCATTTACCTCCGATTAAGACTCCCAGTTAAAGTACCTGATGTGTCTAATCATGGACTGAAATCTGCATTTCAACAAGTACCAGGTTAATGTTCCCATCAAAGAAATAAGATTAAAAACCAAAAAGAAAAAAAGGAATAAGTATCAAATTTGACTGTTGTCAATACCTTAAACAATAGTCAACTGAAGTTGTTTAGTAATTGAGCATGTTGGAAACTTGGAATAGCAGTATAGATAACTTCTTCATCGCATATATATCAAAAGAGGCAAAATAGTAACTACACTGGAAGTACTCAAATTACCCCTTCTCCTAGTTTCGTTTGTAAACTCACACTGGAAAGACCAAGAAATCCTAACGATGGAAAAGAAAACCGACCTGGATACTATATCTGTGGAATACATAATTCTACTGAGAAATAACACATATTGCTTTTTCCTCACAGGTCCTAGCTCGTGATAGACTATTGGGTGCTTACAAGGTACTAATCCAGCACAAAAGATCATCTGTGTATTTAATTCCATATATGAAAGTATATTATACATCCTAGAGCAGTTAAATGCACTGAACCCTATAACTTCCACCTGCACATAATGTACTAGATTACAAAACATTTGCAGCACAGAAATAAAAACACACTACAATCTATTAAAGTATATTTTGTTTACAATTGAATGCCCATGTATTTTTGGTATGGAGATGTCTGCTTAAAGTGCTTTTACATTTTCTCAATATGTTAAACAGGTATCTATGCCACAATTTATAGATTTACTAAGAGATAAAGAATCTCATGGGAAAAATCTATGCTTCCAGGTTAAGCCAGTCATCAAAATGCTGAAACAAACACTGGTGGGAACAGGAGCATTACTTGTCACAGCCACGTTGCTATTCATATTTGCTACGCCAGTGGAGCAATTCTTTCAAAGTACCATGACCACAAAAGAGAACCCTGCAATTGTCCCAGCTTCAAAGACCAAGAAAAACTTCAATATAAGGTACATAGACATTGAGATTCCAACTCTCTCTCCAAAATATTTAGAATAGTACCATTCTCACAATTTTCTTTGTAAATATGCAGAAAGGAAGAATTACTTCAGCTACCAGCGGAAGTAATGTCTGATGATGATTTGGCTGCAGCAGCTGCAGAGGCTGCAGATGGAAGACCAGTCTACTGCAGAGATAGATACTATCGTGCATTAGCAGGTGGACAGTACTGCAAATGGGAAGATCTAGTAAAGTAAAGGGCAAAAATGGAGGTTGCTTCATTTTCAGTTTCATATTATAAATGTGATCTGTATTTTGCATTAAGAGGAACAATTCTTAAAATTCAAAGATTTTTCTTTAGTTCAAAGAAAATATTTAGACGATGTATTGAAACAGGCATAAACAAAATGTCCCAAAAAGAAATGAAATGGAAGCTAATGAATGATTAAAACATAAAATCAATTTATCAATATGAGGCAGAACATCATACTTAACCTCAAGCTGCGTACATATCAAATCCTTTTAACTTTTCTCCTCCTATGTCAGCAACCATCTGACTAAACTCAAAGTTGAATGAACTGCCAAAGGAAGCTTGTACTACTCTCTTTCTCCACCTTAATACTTATCTCGTCTTCCTCTGATGCCTGATGAATGATGCCAGTAAAAAACTTTAACAACACTGTTGCAGTGAGTAAAAACAGTTTGCTTTTAGAGATCAGTGCAGACACAAGAATAGCAGCACAATGGCAAACCGCTCCTGGAACAATTACATGAGTCATCTTTTCATACCCTCATAGCCTCAAAGATACCCCTACTGAACAAGTTCTTTAGAATGGCTAAGAATTTAGATCTTTCAAGATATCCAAGAGTCATCTAGCAGAATTTGTTGCCAGTCATGACTTAACTTCACTATGGCCCCGATCCATTGGATAGAATAGCCTAACCACTGTTGACCTCAGAGATGAGGTCAACATGTCACTGGGCTTAAGCATTTATAGTTCTAAGAGTCCCTAACGGTATCCTCTTAAACAAGTTTCTTGCACCAGCCAAGAATTTTTGACAGTGGCACTTCAACAATATCCCTAACTCTCCATTTCCTTTTCTTAGCATCTTCAAGATCAAGAGTTCTATATGCAAGAGCAAGCAAATACATTGCTGGGTGCAGCCTCCTGCAGATAATAGAAGTACAAATAAGAGTTTCAAAAGTCAAAAAGAAAATTTATTCACCAAATATGATGCAATACCAGATCTGATGGTATATGAAAACTGTAGTCAGCGAAAATTAAATTAATGTATACTTGTCTATTAAGATCCAATACACTAAACAAACCTGTAAAGTAATGTCAACAACAAATATATGATACAAGGTTCTAGGTGAAAATGCTGGTTCGCAAACATATACAAGGTCCTAAACTAGTGGAATTTATAAATTTCAAACTTCATTTCAAACAAAATTACATTATGTCTTCTCACCTAAGTTTATATATCTACATTAGAATACTTGCAGTTCTAAATTAAGTGACATCATCAAATACATTGAAATTCATCCCCTTTTCTCTTTCTACCCTACATCTCAGTTACTTACTTGTCAAACGGTTCGCTTGCATCAAAGCCATCCCAATGCCTTTGACGCAGGACTGTCCGGCCCTTTTTATCTTTGCCAAATGTTTCAATATACCAACCACCCACATCATGCATGCCACACCGAGGCTCAAACAACCAAAACCTGTTGCACCAATTCATCAAAGAAGAAGTATGCGTGGAAGCTTTGGACAAGAGTAAAAGAGCTAGATGATTCCCTATACTATGCCAAAGAAAACAGTTGATATTCAGGAATAAAAATTTGGAATAGTTGTACTCTTATTCAACTGCAACTTGATTGTGGCAAATGTTGATAAGCAAGCAGCTTAAAACGATTAAGGCATAACACAACTGGCCCCTACGGTGTTTCATTAAAAGCCAACTAAAACCAACTTCAATTTGAAAAAGAAAAAAGGACTTTACAGGGGCTAGTAACATCAATCATGTGCAATCAGAATTTTTTTTAAAAAAAAAAATGAGCCACAATAAATCTAGTTCAAATGGAAAAATCATATTACTTACACCAATAAAAGAACAAATACTTCTGAGGTTTGATACACAAGAAGCAGTGTGCCATATAATTTCAGAAAATCCTCCACCACTTTCATTACAGCTAAAAGAATGAACAGTCAGTTCTAAGCAAAAAGCAGACCATGAGGCATACTCCTCATGCAAGGAATATAAGCTCATTTCTTGCACATGTTAAAAATATCACTAAAATACCTTGTAAACGGATCACATTAGAAGGTCATCAACCATAAAATGCTTATCATTTCACCAACTCTAAATGATTGAGGTAAGGTTTCATTGGTCTGCAAACATTTGATGGCATAACTTCGTATAATTGGCACAACTTACTTGCTAGGAGGTAACTGGGCTCTAGTAGATCTGCACTCACAAACAGAAACTTTATCTCCCAGTTGATACCAGTGCATATGTTTAACCTTGAATACAAGGGCAAAAGAAATGTCAACAAACAGTAAAAGGCAAATGAAACATGCATAAATACAACAATATAAGCAAGTATAATAATTCTAAGTTAAGCAGGCAGTGATGGTTAAATACAAATATGTTTGCACTATCTAGTGTGAATTCACCGAAGCCAAAACTTTTCAAGGTGTCAAATATATTTCTTCAGTATAGTAACTTGAAGATCTAAAAAGTAGAATGAAAAATAGCATATTATCAATGATGAAAGCCAAAAAGCATGAAAACTGAAAGAGACTATTTTTACAAACCAGAAATGTCCGATGTTTTACTATCACATGCGTTTTTGCACCACTGCTATTGTAGACAAAGCATGAGCCCTCTTCTGGGGTAGTCCTTAAACCAGATATCACTCCAAGTGGAATCCTTAATCCAACTGCACCATCCAGAAGGGAATCCTTAGAGAACCCTTCACCAGTATGCACAGGATCTTCATCTGAAGTAAGAAAAACATGTATGTGATCTTGAGCATCTTTATGCTGAATTCCATCACGGTAGCCTTTAGGAGGGACCCTGGTGGCCACAGCAACCACCCTTCCGGACACATGCAATTCTAAATCTCTATATGCATCTGATTCATCCCTGATAATATTCTCACTTTGTAGTTCAGGAATTTGATCATTTAATACATCAGAATTCATTCTATAGCTAGCATTTTCAATCGGCTGACTTATGCCCAAATAATCAGATGTAGGAGTCAGTTTCTTATTGCACACAAAAGACAATCTGGGAGTATCATTAACCAAGCAGACCATTCCAAAAAGATCACGGCCTGACACCAAGTGAAGAACCTCTGGAGTTTCATACAAAGACCTCTCCTCAGCTTCAAAACGGTCAGGAAGAAGGTCAATGGACTCAATAACAGGACCGTAATACGCTGCATGTATTGCAGAATAAAAATTTGCTTGAAGTACATCAACATAGCCTGTCCCAACTATCACCTTTTTCTCGGACAATATATCATTTACAGCAAATCTATACCATTTCAGCCATTCTACAACTTCCATTTGCCTATTAGCTGCCTTATGGGATTCATACATCTGCAACTTTGAACCTTTTCTAAACTGTTTTTGCATAGGCTTCCTTTGAGCTAACAAATATTGGTCATAATGTGCCCTCTTCTTAGAGTCTGAAAGTATCTGCAATGTGTCATCAATTATGTTTCGAAGTCAGGATTTGATATATTAAAAAAATTAGACCTCAATAACATATACTATTATTACCAACAATGCGGCTCCATATGGATGAATAACATTTACATGTACAAAATCATCTAACAACAAGAACTCCTTTAAACGATACAACTACCAACAAAAACTTCCAGCATCACAAGACTTGCCAAATTACACTATATACATGGGTTCTGTAAAGCAAAAGAGTATAGGTTACAGACAGAATGATATCTGGTAAAACAGAATCCTTTATATTCTAGTATTAAGCATAAGTAATGAAATTCCTGCAAGGTGATATTGCCTACTTTGAACTTGAATTATATGTCAATTCAGCCCTTAAAATTCCTCGTGTCAATAAAAATGTTCATAACAAAGCATTTTCTACCAAAGTTTCTCATTCATAATTAGTTCATTTAATCGTGCCTCATGAAACCCAATCAAATGTTATTGCTTAAGCTACAAATAATTCTCTAAATTACCTTAATTTCATTAACCATTCTAGTCTCTTGCCTATCAACTATAATTTAACATCGAAGTTGAAATGCAATCTCTTTGTTTTAAAAAAAAAAAAAAAAAATTGCTGCAGAAATATTAGCATCGATTCCTCTGATCAAACAAAACTTGATATCCATTAATAAGATAATGTCAGAAATGCATTCATATCACGCGATTAGTGAGACTCAGAGAGGGAGAAAAAAAATGCTAGAACACATAATACTTCATAAGCAGCGAGGATTCGAACGAAATGTTTCGAAGCAGAGGAGTCGTTCTTAGAGTCGACGAGGTCAGGGTGAGTTTCCTTAGCTAATTTGCGAAAAGAAGCTTTGATTTCGGCAAATGAGCTAGTCTCTGCTACTTCTAATATATCGTACGCGTTTTCTACGGGAAACTCGGTCCTAATCGACTCACTGTTGCTGAGCCAGCGATTTGTGGTATAACTCGGATATGGGTAGTGATGGCACCAACTCCAAGAGTAGCTATAATTCAATTGAATTGGAAGTGAGGAAAACTGCCGGTACCGATAAAGTCCGGCGAGAAATGCCATTTTATTTGTTGTTCTTTTGTTTAATTTCGAATTTTGGCAGTAAAAACCAACTCTTGAGGCTGATGATGATGTGATGATCCTCACTGAAACGATTTCAAGCTGGACTGGTGTTGCGATGACGAACGAGGACGTCAGTTTTGAAATGTGTCAACATCCTAGTGCCAGGAGACGAGGAGATTGTGCTGATGGCATGCGAGATTGGGAGGTGAGGCTTGTGGCCCATGTCACTGTATCATGTTTCATGGGCCAGCCTTTATAGAAGAGAAAGGCTTCGTGTTAAAGAGGAGCTTTTAACACCCCTCTAAAATCTACCTAATACCCCATTTTACATTTTATTTCTCAAAATATCCCATTTTAATTTTATAATATAAAATTCCATATATTAAAATAAGTCATTTTTCCATAAAATTTTTATGACGTGTCCACATGCAATGTAATGCGAATAATCATTATTCGTTTTCTTTTATAGATGCACCACCATCATCACATTTTGTGGTTAATTTATGAGCCACAACAGTTCATTTCAACTTGTCTGAAGTTTCAAAAATCCACTGATAATAAGTTTCCAAAGTTGAAATATAAAATTTATATTCAATTAATGAGACCTTATTTTTTAAGGTAATGTAATCATTTGAGCCTTATTATTTCTCCTCAAATGATGAACCTATACAATATTAGTGCCACCTCAATTGGAATATAATTTTATATTCTATAAATATATATTTCGTCTTTATATTTTAGGTTTTAATACCCCGTTTAGTTCTACCTAAATAAACTTGTTGTTATATATTTAGACTTCTATCCTTATTTTTTTCTTGACTTTTGCAATTAATAATACCCTTGCAACAATCTTGGGGCGTTAATGAATACAATTGTTAATTTATCAAACTAACACTAAAACTAAAAAAAGAATTAATGTAAATCTTTCTTTTATTATTTTACTCTTAAGGCTACTTTGGTAAATTAATATTTTTGTTCTTTTCATTAATAAGTCCAAGGTTGTTGTTAGGATATTATTGCAAAAATTAAGAAATAGGAAGGACGTGGGTCGTGACATAATTAACAATAAGAAGGCCTTAAGGTTATTTTTAATTATAGAGATTAAACATATACTTAACCCAAAATATAAGAATTAAATACACATTTATCCAATCATGTATTCTCACTATATAAGTGTACCAATTATAATTACATTTTAAAGATTTTTGAGCTACATGTGAATTTATATATTCTTCTTATACAACAACCCAATTACATGATTGTATTTTACTTAACACAATCTGATATCATCATATGGTAACGAATTTGCATTTTCCGAAAAAAAATTAATAATAATTGTCATGTGTGAAATTGGTAGTGTCTTTTTCTCCCATTACCTTATTTGAAAAGAGAAGTGGTCCAACAAGGCCGGGCCAAAACCGAATGATGCCCAAGCGCTGAGACCCAAATTAAGCTCGTTCTTAATTTCTGTATAGGCTTGTAAACGGGCTGGAGTTTGAATCGACAGTGACGTGATTAGTGATCTGACTCCAGTTTAGGATGAATATTGAGGACGAATGAATGAATATACAATTACCAGACGGTAATGTACGGCACCCATTCTTTGTGCCATCGCCTGGGGGCAAGTAGTAGTAACGATCAAGTGCGCACAATTGTGCGGTATGCACATGGCAATTTCTCATTGGGAAAGTTGTGCTGTAAACCCGCACCTAATCAACAAGTAGAATAAATTATGTTACATATCCTAGCCTCCTTGTATGTGGCCATCATGTATATGGAAAATTCACAAAGGGGATGGGTACTGCAATAAGAATGAACCAGAGCACCTTGCCTTTTCATTTCTCTTGTCTACGGCCTGCTTGTGATAAAGAAATGAAATTTACGACATAATCTCTTTATTCATAAAAATAACAGGGTGGGAATCAACTCGCCCAATTTGTGAAACCGACCCAACCCGTATGAGTTTTTTACTGGTTGGGTTGGGTTATTAAATTCCCAATCCGCACTGTTTGCAGGTTGTGTCGGGTTGAAAATTTTTAATTCAACCCAACCCGTCTACCCGTATATGTAAAAAATTAAAAAAATAATATAAAATGCATCTCAGCAACTTTCTCAATTATAGAACCCTAAACTCAAATGTTCTTATTTAAAAATCAGTCGCTCATATGCTCACGCATAGAACACAACGACATCACAACTCACAAGCTTTCTTGAAAAGCTGCCCAACTGCACATCATCTCATACACAAGTTCTTTCTTCTTTCTAATTTACTAATTTATTATTGTTTTGAAACAAGTTGGTCAATTTTTTTATTGTTAAAAGTAGAGATGGCAAAACCCCGGGCTGGGTTCGGGTATTGCCATGACTGGACCCTGCCCGGATGCAATCGGTCCGGGTCTGGGTACGGGCCGGGTTTTAATCTGGGTACCCGGATTTTATTTTTTTTAATATTTTATGTGCATATATTTTTTATTTTTTGGTAATTTTATAAGTTTTAAATTTATTTCAATAAAATTTGACATGAAAATATAAATTTTAAGTGTTTAAAACTTTATATATGTATAATAAATGAGTCAAATAAATATAAAATATTTAAAATAATATATATTTTATAATTTTTTTTAATAAAATTCGGGTTCCGGGTTTATCAAGTGATACCCAAGACCGACCTGGCTTCATACTCGGGCCGGGTAACTCCCGGGTCCGGTCCGAGTCCGGACCGGACGGGTATTTTTACCACCTCTAGTTAAAAAGTCTAGCCCATTTGATTTGGTGCTTTATAATATTTTTTATTGATAAAAGTTGGTCAATTTTTTGTTGTTATGATAGTGTCAAGCCCAATCGGAGTAACATGAATATAATAATAATTATTATTACTATCTTTGGGAAAAAGCTTTTCGACAAATATCTGTTGGTCATTGTTCTACAGTAATATTTTCAGTATTAACAAGTCGTGCTCTTTTTTTCTCTTATTCATTGGTCTCACTCTTTAGACTTTAATGTTTTGTATTAAACAAGACTTTAAATTTATGGACTTTTTTTTTCATTAGTTATGTACAAATAATTTGATTGTTAAACTTTGAAATGTTGAATTTGTTGTAAGGATTTTAGTATTTGTGTTTTTTTTTAATTTTTTTCAATTAATTTATTTATTTTTATTGAGACCATAAAAATGGAATTTTCAAAAGTCCAATCCAATCGACCCAACCCGCAATTATATAGGTTGGGTTGAAAAATGTAATGGGTCAAGTTGGGATGAGTTTTTTCAACTTGTTCTATATGCAGATTGGGTCGGGTTGATAAACAACCCAACACGTGCCCAGCCCTAAAAAATAGCACAAGCAGCTGCAAAAGACAACAAAAGATTCATTTTTCTTTTAAATGACATCTTCAAGCAATGGCAAATAACTACACGCATTGGATTTTGAATCTATGACATGCACAATGTATTTTATATCTGTAGGTGCCATTTTTTAAAGGCGCCAAACAATGTCACGTGTCTATTCTTTTCGATAAAAGAAGTTATTCTGAAGTAATAAAATTCCAATTACTCTAGGGGAATAGCACCCAAGAAAAAATTCTTCCAGAGTTCACAAAGATGACAATAGGAGGAATTATTTCCTCAATCCATTAGTTTAGGGAAAATCACACCCAAAGGTCATAATGACAAGAAAATACGCACATGTAAAATAATTTCCTACGACCAAATTCACTTCCAGGCTACATAAATGATGGGTGACACATGTCATTAGGTTGAAGGTTAAAAAAAAATCCTAGATCCACATCACTCGGCATTTATAAATAGAGACTCATTTCTAAGAGAAAAAGATATTTGGCCTCTAAAACCATTGCTTATACTTATAGAGAGAAAACTATTTTCTCCGTCTTCTTTTTTTAATCTTGATTAAACATTAATTTAGGGGTCGAAGTGTCTTTTTCAGGTACTGATTCCTCTGGATTCGAGGCCAACAATCGTGACAAATTCTCCACGAGTTACAAATATATGTAAAGATAAAAAAATCTAGCACCTTCAATATCCAACAAAAAGGACAATGATCGTCTCTTAGTGTCTCTTAGTAAAATGCATGGTTAAGAATGAACTTTGAATTTTAATGTTAACAATCAAATTTCATTCATTTTATTTGTAATTACGCTAACTTTTTTCACTAGATTTAAAAAATTCGAATAGACCACCAGAGAAAAAAAAAATCTAAGACAGAAATTTAATCCCAGCAAAAAAGTCCATCACTGGTTAGCATAGTGCGCAAAGCAGTGGTAGGCCAGCGGCACTAATAATTGCATGCCAAGTTGGGAAGACTGTTCTACGATTGCACTCCGTCAAGATTTTGGTCTCTTTAATTTCTTCTCAATATTGGGGCCTGGGATGGAAATATGTCTCTGTGAATTTAGGAAAGTTAACATCCTGCGGTGCTAAAATGTTTTCAAGTCTTACAAACATTTACATGCACGCACATGACTGGAGAAGAAAGATTTACAGCTGTTGACAGGACGAAATTAACCTTTTTCCAATTAAATGATATTTATGAATGTAACTCTTGTCTTGAAATTAAACATAACCTCGCACAGGCAGGCGATTACAGTGTCAAAGGTACCCACTGCCCACCACCCACCCACCCACCACCTACAAAATTAGAAATTCACAAGGTAGGAAATGGGTTGCCATTAAAGTTTCTGCCGCAAAATTGGAAATTTTGAGACAATCAATTAGTTGAAGCTACCGATATTCATTCTACATTTCCATTACTCTCATGGCATCACTCGCCTGTGGTCAAGCAGCCTCTACAGAGAATGGATAGCTCAGAATCAGAAATAAAGTCAAACACTTCTATTTTTTAAGTATCTCATTTCGGAATTACGAGAACCACTTCTGTTGATATGGCTATACTGATCAATTGGTGGAATGATGATGTTTAGAATTAGTGGGCATAAGATGCAAAGAGACAAAAGTATCTCAGCTGCCTGCGTGGGCTTTGGATAGCCTTACATATTGGCATAAACAATTCTGAAGAAAATAATTCTTGGATAGCCTTACATGTAAAACGCACAGCTTGGCCTCCAGGCAATGTCATAAATTGATCAAAATCTATTCTTAGTTTCTTTTTGTTGTTCTCAAATTAATTAGGTTGCATTTGAAATTTAATTTGATAAGGTTGCATTTGAAATTTAATTTGATATAGGGTGGGTTTGAAATTGAAATTGGACAGCTGTAGTTTAAAATATATAATTTTAAAGTATTTGATAAATACTAGTTGCTGTAATTTGGAAGCTATCTTAATATGATTTTTCACTAATATGATGAAAAATATATCATATCTTTAATAATTTTATCAAAATTATTTTTAAAAAATTATATTTACTATATACTATTAATTTTTATTTCATAATTATAATTTTTTTCATAACAAACTATAACACCTCAATCCCAAACGTTAATACTTTCATTTAATTATTAATTTATTATCAACTTGTGTGAGAAAGAGACGAAATCCTTTTTGGTCTCATTAAAAGTATAAATAATAATATAATAATAATAAACAGAAACATGACATGAAAGCTTGGAGCTTGATTTTGTCTATTAAAATAAAATTCAAATGATTTCATTGATTCCTTGTTTATGGAACATGCATGATTAAAATGGCAAAGGTGATCAACAGCGAAAATGAATCAAGATTACACTGTATCTCTTTTACATCATCGCCCACCAAGAAAGAAAAGTTATTCGATTTTTTAATCGATGATTTGTCTGTTTGGATTAGTTTAATAATTGACGGTCCCCATCCATGATTTTGGTCGGGCAGCTTGATGCGATGATCATTTGTTTTGTTCTAACTTAGACGATAAGGATGTGTTTAGAAGTGAGGTACCGTAATTTTTAAATAATAGTTGTTATATAGTAAAAACTACAACTGTGGAGTAGAAGTTGAGAAAAAAAATTGCTAAACTGTCAAAAATTTATCAAGTTGTCAAAATCTAACTATAAATGTTACCAAACACCTTAATAACTGGGATTTGATAGTCCAACTATGTCACCACACTTCTAAACGAGCTACAAGTGTTGGAACTCACAAGGAAATATACCAATCATGCGGATAATATATATATATATTGTTGTAAGAATAGATTATACGTGAAGATTGGTTTGCTAGTTTGAAAATAAAATAAAGATAATACATAGTGGATGGATATCACCTTTCTTGCAAACTACCTCATCAAATTAGAATACAAGAAGAAAGCCAACTCCTTTTTCACATAAATTTTATAAGTTTGAATGCCAATGGTATTTCATTTCATCTGAACAAGTCAAGCGTAGAAAGGCATGCCCTGTCGCAATTATTCTTACAAGAAATGTTATCTTTCCTACCCCAATTCGTCTCACCCAAAAGAGCATCAATTTGCTTCTAAGATAAATCCAATTAAGTTGCAACACGTCTGATCTCCATCCATCGTTAAAATAAATTTCAAATTAACCATTAGTATATTACGACTACGTATTAATTATTACTAGGTTTTTCTTTCTTTTTTTAATATATTTTTCTATTTTTTATTTATAATTCAATCATAAGACGCCAGATTACTCTGGGGTTAGGAGTAGTGGGCAGGAAATGGAAGAGGTAAAAACACACACTGGACAGGTTGGAATTCAGAGTCTGTCTCGCATTTATGTCGTAGTCTAACCAAACAGGGACTTTCAAATAAATTAATTTATGATATAATTGACCAAAATGTGTCATTATCATATTTTTATAATTTAATAATTACATCAAAAATTCTAGATAAACCGGATGGTTATATGATGAGAATGGCTGAATAATGCTACAGCTCTCAACTAATGTCTTAAGTGATGAGTTTCATTTGAGATAAAGCTAAAAAATAATTTTTACTTAAGATTTTAGCAAGAGAATAAATTATGAATTTGGAAGAGGACCTTAGCTATACTATATGTACTCAAACACGTAATGGATTTTATATTATAATATAAGAACAATACATCGAAATTCTTTTCTCTTTTTTTTCTTAAATTGTATATATCATCACATCTACACTTAAGTAGAAGGAGGACTAAAAGAAAATCAACCACGTCAGTGTTCCTAATTCCAAAAAAGTAAATATATGGACTCCACATATTTTATTTTTATATTTTCTCTATTTTAACGAGTAAACATCAGCAATCATTTTTTATTTTAGATTCTGATTTTCTAATCCTATGAATGAACACACGCTAGAAACAAATATTACCAAAAATGAGCTAATCTCCGGGATCAAGTATTTCAAATCTGACGCTTTATATCTAGAACTTTGCCGTCATGAGAATGCACGTGATCCCTGGTCCACTTTCCCGAGCTAAGATCCAAGATGTTATGTACAAGCAAAGCAATGAGATATTTTAGGTTATTTTAATGGGTAATTTTTAAAAACCTTCCCTGAGGTTTGGACTTGTTGTAAGTAGATGGCGAGAATTGATTTATTTATAAAAAACTCCCTACCGTCAGTTAAGTTTAACATTGACCGTTAGTTGACCGTGCAAAGACAATATTACCCTTAACAATAGTTTGTAAACGAAAATAACTAAAAAAAAACTAAAATTATTGGTGCAAAAAGCACAAACTTGTGGTTGGGGGGGTTAAAAAGGGGTCCCCAAAAAAAATTAAAAAAATCTTTTTTTTTTTTTAAAAAAAAAAAATTTTAAAAATTTTTTGGAAGGCTTTTTTTTTTTTTTTAAAACAAAAATTAAAAAGG